>NC_057802.1:231967478-232292226 GCF_018294505.1 Triticum aestivum | reverse complement strand
TGGATCCATAGCCATTGGAGATGGACTTATCCGTTGTCCTAGCACTCTCCCGGAGATCAAGGCACGCCAGTCGAGCTCCGCTCCTGAGATAAGGGCTCGTGAACAGCCAGTCCAACTCGTCATCAAGGTTAGTTATACGTATTCAGCTATCTTTCTCCATTACATTGTGTGTGCTTCCATCAATGATTACAAATGGTAACGAGGAGTGGTGTTGCAGGCTGCTATACAGAGTGAGAGAGATAGAACAGAGAAACTTCTGGCGGAGGCGGCGGAGAGGCAGCGGGACTTGGAGGAGAGGACGACAAAGATGTTGGAGGTGGAGAGGGCACGGAATGACATGCAGGCAAGGGCCATGTACGAGCTCCTTGTGGTAAGTTTCTTCTGTAGATTAGCCAAAACATTCATGTAGTGTTTGTCTCATTACTAACTAGTATGACTGAGTCGTCAAAACCAAATGTGCAGTCTGTGTGCGAGAAGACCGGTCAGACCGCTCCGCCGATGCCAGTGATTGCTCCTGGGACCACGCTGAGTTTAATTTGAATGGACATTACTTGCTAGTCTTAACATTTGAGTGTCATCATGCTAACGAGACATTGGAAATGATCTTTGGTGCAGCGTAACTCCAGACAAGCATCACACGATCCTTCTCCAGCTACCGGCACGAGCCAGCCCGCTCCTACACCTCCATGATCATGGTAAGTTTCTCTAGTGTTTTGCTTAACAAATACATAAAGACCTAGACTTAGCCTTATTTCCTCCAATATGCTTACCACAATGACCTAGAGTTAGCTTCTTTTCCTCCAAAATGACTTAATAAGCTTACTGACCTCCAAAACCATCCATTTTACCTAAGTTAGCTCTAAAACGATCTATACTTAGCTTTGTTTCCACCAAAATGACCTAAGTTAGCTCTAATATGCTTAGTTAACTAGGTTTGCTCAATAATGACATGTACTTTGCTTACTTATGTCAAAAATGGTATAATTAGCTTAGTTAGCTCATAAACAATCCATTTTACCTAAGTTAGCTCTAAAATGACCCATTTTACCTTAGTTAGCTCATAAATGATCCATTTTACCCAAGTTAGCTCTAAAATGACCCATTTTACCTAGACTAGCTCCAAAATGATCCATTTTACCAATGTTAGCTCTAAAATGACCCATTTTACCTAGGGTAGCTCCACAATGACCCATCTTACCTAGGTTAGCTCCAAAATGATGCATTTTACCCAAGTTAGCTCTAAAATGACCCATTTTACCTAGATTAGCTCATAAACGATCCATTTCACCTAGGTTAGCTCACAAACGATCCATTTTACCTAGTTTAGCTCTAAAATGATGCATTTTACCTAAGTTAGCTCATAAACGATCTATTTCACCTAGGTTAGCTCATAAACGGTCCATTTCACCTAACTTAGCTCAAAAACGATCCATTTCACCTAGGTTAGCTCCAAAATGACCCATCTTACCTAGGTTAGCTCTGAAATGATGCATTATACCTAAGTTAGCTCATAAATGATCTATTTCACCTAGGTTAGCTCATAAACGATCCATTTCAACTAAGTTTGCTCATAAATGATCCATTTCACCTAAGTTAGCTCATAAATGGCATATACTTCTTCTTCTAGTCACCTTTTTCTAACTTTCTTATTTGCCATTTTGCAGATTTCATTCACTTCACGGAAGCTAGCTTGCTATGATGGAGGGCTTGTTTTTTCTTTCATTCTCGTCTAGTATTCTTCTAGCTTGCTATGATGGAACTTGCTATCTTGATGAAACTTTGCATTGTAATATGTATGGATGGAACAATGTGTATGTGCAACTTGCTATGTATGAATGGATGGAACTATATATGTATGCACGATGAAACTTATGTGCTGGATATGTCATATGTTTGCTGTTAAATAGCCCTCTGAAATATATATATATATATATATATATATATATATATATGTCATATATTTGCTGTGAAAATTGCTGGATTAAAAAAAACAGAAAAAAAGAGGCACCTTTGCCGTCAGCCGCTTATGGCAAAGGCTCCTTTGCCGTCTGCCGCGGACGGCAAAGAAGCCACGCGGCGGCCACCTGTGCTCCCTGGGAGCTGACCCATTTGGTCAGTTTGCCTACAGCGGCGGACGGCAAAGGCTTTGCCTACAGTGGCAGACAGCAAAGAATGCCCACATTTGCCTACAGCAGCAGATGGCAAAGGCTTGTCCCGCAGTGACGTCCAGCTGACGCCATTCGGCGGATGGCAAAGGTCGGATGCTCTTTGCCGTCAGGGGCGGACGGCAAAGGCTGCCGTTAGCCGCCTAACGGACTAACAGCGCATTTATTGCCGTCGGCTTTCTTTGCCGTCAGCTGCTGATAGCAAAGGCCCCTTTGCCGTCCGCTTCAAAAAGCAGACGGCAAAGAAGCTCTTTACCAATCCCTACTTTGCCGGAGCCTATTGCCGTCCGCGGCAGATGGCAAAGGCCTTTGCCGTCCGCCATCCTTGCCTTTGCCGTCTGCCGTGGTAGACGGCAAAGTAGCTGATTCCTGTAGTGTGACATCTATGCTATAAAGAATAATGATAACCATGAAACTTGTCATCATGATTTTAATTTTCAATCCCATGATAGTTATTTTGTTGAATTTGCTCCCACTATTATGAACGAGGATAAATTTCCTTATGTGGAGAGAACAAAATTTCTATGCTTGTGCATCATGAAAATAATGCTTTATGTGACGGTCATATTGTTGAATTCATTCATGATGCCACTGAAAATTATTATGAGAGAGGAACTAATGCTTCTACATATTGCAATAATATCAAGTTTCCTCTATATGAGTTGAAAATCTTGAAGTTATGCTTGTTTTCCCTTCCTATGCTAGTTGATTCTTGTTCCCATAACTTGTTTGCTCACAAAATCCCTAGGCATAGGAAGTGGGTTAGACTTAAATGTGCTAGTCATATGCTTCATGATGCTCTCTTTATATTTCAATTCTTATCTCTTACGCGAGCATCATTGAAATCATCATCCCTAGCTAGAAAGGCATTAAAGAAAAGCGTTTGTTGGGAGACAACCCAACATTTACCCCTACTGTTTTTGTGGTTCCACATGATTAAGCTATTGTATTAATCATGTTTTATAGATTTTGTGTCAATATGACTAGTAAGACCTTTGGGATGGCCTACGGTGATAGTTGATTTGATCTTACTGAAAAACAGAAACTTTTGCTCTCTGGAAAACAATTCTATTTTTTAACAGAAGCATGATAAAATACTGATTCTTTTTGCAGAAGATTAATAAACAAAGTGCTCAGGCTGTCCTTATTTTTCAGAATTTTTGGAGTTACATAAGTATGATTTCAATTCAGATCTTTACAGACTGTTCTGTTTTTGAGAGATTCTGTTTTCGATGCACAGTTACTTGTTTTCTAGTTTCTATGGCTTATATTGCTTAATATAAATTGTAGAAATGATAGGGTACAGTAGGCATCATGTGAAAAAAAATGAATCTTGTCTTGACAATACCGAAGTGAATAATTTGTTTTATTATACAAACGGAGCTCACGAGTTTTCTGTTAAGTTTTGTGTTGTGAAGCTTTCAAGTTTAGGGTGAAGTTTCGATGGAGTATGGAATAAGGAGTGGAAAGATCCTAAGCTTGGGGATGCCCAAGGCACCCCAAGTTAATATTCAAGGACAACCAAGAGCCTAAGTTTGGGGATGCCCCGGATGGCATCCCTTCTTTCGTTTTCGTTCATCTGTAACCTTACTTGGAACTATATTTTTATTCACCACATGATATGTGTTTTGCTTGGAGCGTCATTTTATTTTAGTTTGATTTGCTTGCTGCTATTTAGAATAATGTTTTTCATGTTTTAGTTCAATAAAAAGGTCAAGTATAGCCTTTACCATGCTTATTTTGCAAGTCCATATGTTGTTGTTTTAAAAACAGAAAGTTTGCTGTTATGTTTTGAATATTTGTGAATAGTCAGAACATGGTAAAATCTTGAAATTTTTACACAATGAGTAACAGCAAATTATCTACAATGTGTCAATTTTTCAGAATTTTTGGAGTTAGGGAAGTATGGTTCCTCTTGCATTCTGAGGGAGTCCTGGACTAAGGGGTCCTCGGGCGTCCGGCCTGTTAGCCATGGGCCGGACTGATGGGCTGTAAAGATACGAAGACCGAAGACTGCACCCGTGTCCGGATGGGACTCTCCTTGTCGTGGAACGCAAGCTTGGCGACCGAATATGTAGATTCCTTTCTTTGTAACCGACCTTGTGTAACCCTAGATCCTTCCGGTGTCTATATAAACCGGAGGACTTAGTCCGGAGGAGGAGAGACTCATTACCATAGTCATACAGGCTAGGCTTTTAGGGTTTAGCCATCTCGATCTCATGGTAGATCAACTCTTGTAATACTCATATTCATCAAGATCAATCAAGCAGGAAGTAGGGTATTACCTCCATAGAGAGGGCCCGAACCTGGGTAAACATCGTGTCCCCTGTCTCCTGTTACCATCGACCTTAGACGCACAGTTCGGGACCCCCTACCCGAGATCCGCCGGTTTTGACACCAACATTGGTGCTTTCATTGAGAGTTCCACTATGCCATCAATGACATGATCGATGACTCGCCTCGTCCTTCAAGACAATATCACCGCCGGAGGAGAACTGGCCCCGGGCCAAACCCTCCGGCTGGGCGGCTTTACCATGACCGCCCGTTCGGCCGTTAAGCCGACGATGACCTCTCGGGCCATCAAAAATCCCCTTCGTATCGACTCCAAACACGCTAAGCAGATGGATCCGGTGGAGTTTTTGTCTTTAAACGAGCTCCTTGATCGCATCGCCGCCCTAGGAATCACCACATATTACGATTGGATCGGGCTTAAACTCAACCAAAGAGAAATCAAATCTCCACCGGTCACCCATCAGATAGCGGTAGTCGAGGAGCAAGACGGCGACTCTTCCGCTATACTGAAGATGGACTATGTCCGGATCACCGACCCTGCAGAGCCGGATACCCACCAGCAAAAGGAGGTGATCGGCCTTCCGAACATAGAATAGGACAGCGGGCATAAGCAACCAGAAGATACTCTGGAGCCTGGACTGTTAAGCCTGGAAAATCTTCAGACTCCGGATCATCGATCGGGTCCAGATCCAATTCCACCCACCCACCCAGACATAAGCACTCTCATGAGCATACAACATCAGTCTCAGGAAACAGTCCACCACTTCTAGGCCAGATTCCTCCTTGTCAAGGACAAGGTTAAAGATTGCCGTGACGAGGACGCGATATCAGCGTTCTGCAATAATTGCACGAACGAAGGAATCCTCAACGCCATTAATCGCCGCGGCATACTACACTTCCCTGACTTGGCAACTATCGTACAGAAGTACAGCGCAATGGAGAGCGCCGGGAAAGATCACGCAGCTTGTTGGGAGCCATCGGTCCAACTCAACCGCTGGTCCAGGCGAAAAGGGCGCATCCCCGTGACACGCTCAGTCCAATAGGCAAGAAATATAAACCCATTACGCAGCACGGAACCATTCTGGAGGGATGGCTCGATGGCCCATGCAAAATACACACAACACCGGACACCAAACCAACCCACAGCCTTAGAGCATGTTGGATACTCCGGCAAGTAGCCAAGAGTGGCGAGGACATCCTTACCAAAAACGCCCCAGAGCAACACCTTCCAGAAGACGACGACCCCAGAGTATCGACGGTCTTCGAGACATTTGCTTCAAACAATAAGCGCAAAAAGGCACTCCGTGACCTCGCCGAAGTCTGTCAAATCACCGCGATAAACCCTTGGAATGACACGGCTAGAACCTTTAATGCCGGTGACGAACCAAAATACAGGACAGTCCGAGCACCAGTCGCATTAGTCCTCAGTCCCATCGTGGACAGCTTTCGACTCACCAAGCTCCTCATGGACGGCGGCAGCGGACTAAACCTCATCTTTCAGGATACACTCCAGAAGATGGAAATAGACAGAAGCTGCATCGAGCAAAGCAGCACGACCTTTCGAGGAATCATTCCTAGTCGGGGGTGCGGTGTGCGGGAAAAATCTCACTTGACGTGGTATTTGGCACGCCGGAGAATTATCGGTCCGAAGAAATAACCTTCCAAGTGGCTCCTTTCAGCAGCGGATACCACGCCCTGTTGGGCCGAGATGCTTTTACACGCTTCCAAGCTATACCTCATTACGGGTACATGAAGCTCAAAATGCCCAGACCAAACGGCATAATCACTCTTGCCAGTGATCCGGACATAGCACTCCGCGCCGAAAACAAAACCGCATCCCTGGCCCTTGAGGCATTATCTGAAGCCCTCAAGGCCGAAGAATTAACCGCACTGCGCTCCACGGTGGATAGGGACGACGTGATCTTAGACAAACGACCCAAATCTACCTCCTTCAAACCGGTAGAAGAAATAGTCAAATTCCAGGTCCACCCAACAGACCCCAAGAAGACAGCATCTATTGGAGCACAACTAGATCCAACGGTCGACGCTGCACTACGGGATTTCCTTCACGAAAACTAGGATATATTCGCCTGGCACCCTTCTGATATGCTTGGAATCCCACGCAAGCTGGCGAACATAGTCTGAATATATTAAAGGGATATAAACCAGTCAAACAAATACTGCGGCGCCTTTCCGAACCCAAATGCCAAGCTATGGGGGAGGAGTTAGCCAAGCTAATTGAGGCCGGATTCATTAGAGAAATAAAACATCCGGACTGGCTGGCAAACTTGGTGATGGTACCAAAGAAGGACAAATCATGGCGCCTATGCGTCGATTTCAAAGACCTCAATAAGGCTTGCCCTAAGGATCCCTTCCCCCTCCCCCGCATCGATCAAATCATTAATGCTACCGTAGGACACGACTCACTGTGTTTCCTTGATGCATATTCTGGATACCATCAAATCAAAATGAAGGAGTCTAGTCAAGCTGCAATAGCATTCATTACCCCATATGGGCCATTCTGCTTCAACACCATGCCCTTCGGGCTCAAGAACACCGGCGCCACATACCAACGCATGATTCAAACATGCCTGGAGAAACAGATCGGTAAGACAGTTGAAGCTTATGTGGACGACGTCGTCATCAAAACTAGCCACGTAGAAACAGTAATAGACGATTTACATCTCACATTCGACAACCTCCGCGCGTATGACATTAAACTCAATCCGGAAAAGTGCGTTTTCGGCATCCCCGCTGGAAAACTGTTGGGCTTCATCGTTTCCAACAGAGGAATTGAAGCAAATCCAGCCAAAATCCGAGCTTTGTCACAATTGGCTACGCCAACAGACCTTAAACAAGTCCAAAAGCTTGCGGGTTGGGTGGAAGCTCTAAGCCGCTTTATCTCCAGATTGGGAGAAAAGGCACTGCCACTCTATCGCCTTCTACTGTGAACCGATCACTTCGAGTGGACGGACGTGGCAACAGCCGGACTGGAAGAAATAAAAACCCTTCTAGCGAGCAACCCAATCCTGGCCGCGCCAAACGTCGATGAACCCATGTTACTATACATATCGGCAACACATCAGGTGGTGAGCGTCGTGCTCGTCGTTGAATGAGAACAGGACGGACACAAATTCCCGCTTCAGAAGCCAGTATACTACGTATCCACTGTCCTTACACCATGCAAATCCCGGTACCCCCATTATAAAAAGATAGCATGTGCGGTCTTCATGGCATCCCGAAAGCTACGACACTACTTCCAAGAGTGTTTGATCACGGTGGCTTCCGAAGTACCACTCAACGACATAATAAACAACCGCGATGCCACGGTCCGAATCGCCAAATGGGCCATTGAGCTCCTTCCATTTGATATTACATACAAACCATGTCGAGCTATTAAATCCCAAGTACTGGCTGACTTCATCGCCGAATGGACAGAGGTCGAACTCCCTAAAGAGTACAGCACATACTCCAATTGGGTTATGTATTTCGATGGCTCCAAAATGCTGGCAGGACTAGGAGCGGGCATCGTGCTAACTTCTCCTACTGGAGACGTCGTTCAGTATGTACTCCAAATACTATACACAGATTCCAACAATGCAGCCGAATACGAGGCCTTGTTGCATGGTCTCCGGATGCCTGTCTCCATGGGCATACAACGCCTAGAGGTGCGCGGGGACTCAAACCTTGTGATATCTCAAATAAATGGAGATTTCGATGCCAAGGACCCAAAGATGGCGGCTTATCGTAATGCCGTCCTAAAAATGTCGGCTCGGTTCGAGGGGCTCGAGTTCCACCATGTGGCCCGTGAAAGTAATCAAGCGGCGGACGTTCTCGCTCGTATTGGCGCCAAGCGCGACCCCGTCCCACCTAATATCTTTCTGGAAAGGCTTTTTAATCCATCCGTGGTTGTCGGTGTTTTGGGAACGGGGGTCCCAGACTTGCCTGCCTGCAGCCCACGGCGTGGCTATGCGAGCAGGCCTGTATGGCCCATCTTGATCAACAAGGCATTCAAGACCCTCGCGAGGGGCCAAGCCTCGCGAGGCGGACCACGCAAGACCTCCTCAGGGGCGGCCTCTCCAAGCAGGCTCGCGAGGAGCGGAGATATCAAGGCAGGGCAAACCTCGCGAGGCTCTAGTGACGTGAGCCATGACAATCGACACTAGGTGAGCGCCAGCACGCGCAGCATCCTTGTTTCCTCTTTGGTTCCAAGGAAGCAGGCGCAGGCGCGGAGTACGGAGGCATCAGGCAAAGGTTTCCATATCGGTGCAACGAGACCGAGACCAGCAGGCCAGCAGGACGGAGGTCACCATGGAGCCCAAGACGGCGTCACCACCAGAGCCTTTTGCAGGCGAAGACCACTTTTGTCAGGATACCATGTACTAGCTGTCCCCTTTCAAATTTGCCCGCCGTTGTTGGCTCCCTTCCCGCTCAATATTTGGGGAGAGGACCAGGGCCTATATAAGTAGGACTAGCCACCACCAAAGGGGGCAGCTGGATCTCATCTGATCGAGAGCCTTCCCTTAGCCACACCGAACACAAGAACACCTCAACCTCAGGAGGCTGTTCTTCCCCTTGTACTGTTCATCATCAGCCCAAGAGGCAATCCACCACCACACACTGGAGTAGGGTATTACACCACAACGGTGGCCCGAACCAGTATAAATCTCGTGTCTTTCTGTGTTGCGAGTTGGTCGAGTTCGTCCGCGAGATCTTAGCGAGCTAGGGCGTGGATCGATAGGAGGGAAAGAACTTCGCGCGCACCCCAGAGTTTGAACCTTAAGGGTTTTGCCAAAACCCCACATCCTACAGTGGTGTGGCAGGGGGAAAGCGGCAACACTAGTCCGGATCCGAGCACAACCCCAGATGCCGAACACACAGATATCATCGGCGGCTCAGCCACCGAAATAACATAGTCGGCCCATCTCATTATGGCAGTCATTGCCCCATGGAACGAACCTTTCCTGGCCTACCTTAATAGGATGGAACTTCCTGAGGATCAAAATAAGGCCCGCCGCATCGTCTGGCATTTGAAGGCCTACAAGGTTCACGACGGAGAGCTCTATAAGAAAAGCGCTACCGGAGTCCTTCAAAGGTGTATCTCCGAGGAGGAGGGGCGGCGATCCTGGCTGAGATTCATGCCGGTCTCGGCGGGCACCACGCCGCAGCTCGGGCCCTTGTTAGCAAGGCCTTCCGTACAGGATTCTATTGGCCGACGGCCCGAGCAGATGCATAGGACCTTGTCCAACGTTGCGTCGGATGCCAACTCTTCACCAACCAAAGCCACATGCCCCCCACTGCCATACATACAATCCCCATCACTTGGCCTTTTGCGGTCTGGGGACTGGATATGGTCGGACCCCTTAAAGGAGAAAGCCATAAGAAAAAGTGTCTACTGGTCATGGTGGATAAATTCACCAAGTGGATAGAAGCCAAACCAGTTAAAATGGCCGAGTCCGGGCCGGTGATAGAATTCATATCCAGCGTCGTACACCGTTATGGTGTTCTGCACAGTATCATCACCGATAACGGCTCCAACTTCACAGCCGACGAAGTAAAAACCTAGTGTGCCAATCTGGGCATTAAGCTCGATTACTCCTCTGTCTATCATCCACAGAAAAATGGTCAAGTCGAAAGAGCCAATCGTCTTATTATGAGCGGCATTAAGCCTAGACTAGTGCGGTCTTTGAAAGAATCAGACAAGCACTGGGTTGAGGAGCTCGACTCCGTACTCTGGGGGTTGCGGACCACGCCCAATCGAACTACCGGATACGCACCTTTCTTCATGGTGTACGGCGCAGAGGCAGTGCTACCCTGTGACATTATTCATGACTCACCTCGAGCGTGCATGTACGAAGAGAGAGAGCCCGAGATTGATCGGCAGGACGGCCCAGATGCCCTGGAGGAGGAGCGTTGAGAGAGTCCTGGACTAAGGGGTCCTCGGGCGTCCGGCCTGTTATCCGTTGGGCCGGACTGATGGGCTGTGAAGACATGAAGGCCGAAGACTGTACCCGTGTCCGGATTGGACTCTCCTTGGCGTAGAAGGCAAGCTAGGCGATCAACTATGAAGATTCCTTCTTATGTAACCGACCCCATGTAACCCTAGATCTCTCCGGTGTCTATATAAACCGGAGAGCATAGTTCGGATACGCGGATACTCATTACCATATTCACATAGGCTAGACTTCTAGGGTTTAGCCATTACGATCTCGTGGTAGATCAACTCTTGTAACACTTATATTCATCAAGATCAATCAAGCAGGAAGTAGGGTATTACCTCCATAGAGGGGGCCCGAACCTGGGTAAACATCGTGTCCCCCGTCTCCTATTACCATCGATCCTAGCCGCACAGTTCGGGACCCCCTACCCGAGATCCGCCGGTTTTTACACCGACATTGGTGCTTTCATTGAGAGTTCCACTGTGCCGTCGACAAGAGGTTCGATGGCCCCTTCAATCGTCGATAGTGACGCCGTCCGAGGAGAAACCTTCCTTCCCGGGCAAATCTTCGTATCTGGCGGCTTCGTACTGTGGGCCAACTCGCTTGGCCGTCTGGAGCGGATCGATAGCAACGCCCCTGGCCACCAGGTCAGATTTGGAAGCTTGAACTACGTCGCGGATACCAGTGGAGACTCGATCTTCACTGGGTTCGAAACCGCAGCGATCGCTCCCCCTCGTCCCGATGAACATGACTTATATCTGTTATCGGACTACATCCAGGAGATGGATCATGTTGCTGCAATGGCCTCAGAACCGAAGCAGATCGTGCCCTCCGAGGCCACAAAGTCCGCGGCGTTGGAGCCGCACACGGACTCGACATCCTGCAATGCATGCGTCAATGGAACTCCGGACTCGTCTCCATCTATACGTTCCGGACCAGGTACACCTGCGGACACCGAGCTGGATTGGTTATCGATTTTCGAATTTAGCACCGCAGACATCTTCCAGCATTCACCCTTGGGTGACGTGCTAAACTCTTTAAAGAACTTGTCCTTAGATGAGGACTCACAGCCGAACTTTGTTCGGTTCGAGCTAGAGGCGGATGACGAGGAATTTTGCTTCCCAACCGCCACCCACTTCATAGCCACTATCGATGACTTAACCGACGTGCTTGACTATGGCTCCGAAGACATCGACGGTATGGACGACGATGCCGACAAGGAGCAAGGCCAAGACTCGCCATTTACTGGACGTTGGACGGCCACCTCTTCGTACGACGTGTACATAGTTGATACACCTAAAGGATCTGGCGACGACAAAGAAGAGCCAGATGCGAATAAACCCTCCGAGACGCAGTCCAAGCGCCGGCGCCCCAAACGCCGTTCTAAGCCTCGTCGCTCAAAAGATGGCAACACTGGCACCAGAGAAAATAGTACTCCGGGCAACGCCGAAAATAATGAAGACCCTGTCGGAGCTGCATCCGAACAGGAGGAACATGACAATAGGCAAGACAACCCTGATGAACAGGCCATAAAAGATGACTCGGAGGACGATAGTTACCGTCCACCCTCCGAGGAGGAGACAAGCCTCGACAACGAAGACTTCATCGTGCCTGAGGATCCTCTAGAGCGGGAGCGCTTTAAGCTTCATCTCATAGCCACTGCAAGGAGCCTGAAAAAGAAACATCAGCAGCTTCAAGCTGAACAAGATCTGCTCGTCGACAGATGGACTGATGTCCTGACAGCCAAAGAATACGGCCTAAAGTGCCCAGCCAAGAGCTACCTGAAACGCAGACCGCTACCTCAATTCGATGAGGAGGCACCAGAGCACACATCTCCCTCGCATAATGCGGAACGACCACCACGTGGTCGAGACGGGGCGGCCGACCGGCCACCCCGCGGTCGGGATAAAGCGGCAACTCAGGCCGAACAGCAGCCTGCCCCACCACCCCGTAAAAATAGAGACGGAAGAGTTCGGGGTCACACGTACGACCTCCAGCAGACCCTGGACAGTAGAGCAGGACATACAAGATCGATCTACGGATCGCGAGGATGTGCCTCGAGGCACGATGACGGCTACCTATTCGGACGTGACAAACCTAACCACGCCCGGGCCGAATGACGCAGACGGACTCCATCAGAGCTACGCCGCGATGCGGCCCGATACAGAGGTGCCGCACACCCTCTCTACTTCACAGATGAAGTACTGGATCACGAATTCCCCGAGGGATTCAAGCCAGTCAATATCGAATCATACGACAGCACAACCGATCCTGCAGTATGGATCGAGGATTTTATTCTCCATATCCATATGGCTCGAGGAGATGACCTCCACGCCATTAAATACCTCCCATTAAAGCTCAAAGGACCATCTCGACACTGGTTAAATAGCCTGCCTGAGAATTCCATCGGCAGCTGGGAGGACTTGGAAGAGGCTTTCCTTGATAACTTCCAAGGAACTTATGTCCGGCCACCAGATGCCGATGACTTAAGCCACATAGTTCAACAACGTGGAGAATCAGCCAGAAAATTCTGGACTAGGTTCCTAACCAAAAAGAACCAGATCGTTGACTGTCCGAATGCTGAGGCCCTAGCAGCCTTCAAACACAGCATCCGTGACGAATGGCGAGCACGCCACCTCGGCCAAGAAAAGCCGAAGTCTATGGCAGCCCTTACGGCACTCATGACCCGCTTTTGTGCGGGTGAGGACAGCTGGCTGGCTCGTAGCAAGAACACAGCCAGCAAGGCAGGCCCCTCCGAGGCCAAGAACAGCACCAGCAAGCTCCGGCACAATAGACACAAACGCCAAAGCAATGGCGACAACACCGATGACACCACAGTCAACGCCGGATTTAGTGGCTCCAAGTCCGGCCAACGGAAGAAGCCCTACAAAAGAAACAACAACGGACCTTCCAGCCTGGACCGCATACTCGATCGTCCGTGCCAGATACACGGCACCCTGGATAAGCAAGCCAATCATACCAACAGGGATTGTTGGGTTTTCAAGCAGGCTGGCAAGTTAAATGCCGAAAACAAAGAAAAGGGATCACAAAGTGAGGACGAGGTTGAACAGCCCCGGCAGCCAAACACTAGGGGGCAGAAGAAAGTTCCCCCTCAAGTCAAAACGGTGACCATGATATACGCTACACACATCCCCAAAAGGGAGCACAAGCGAGCACTTAGGGACGTCTACGCGGTAGAGCCAGTCGCCCCAAAATTCAATCTGTGGTCGTCGTTCCCGGTCACCTTCGATCATCGAGATCACCCAACTAGTATCCGCCACGGCAGTTCAGCCGCACTAGTCCTTGACCCAATTATTGATGGGTTTCATCTAACACGAGTCTTGATGGATGGTGGTAGCAGCCTCAACCTACTCTATCAGGACACAGTGTGGAAGATGGGCATTAACCCCTCACGAATCAAACCAACAAAGACTACCTTTAAAGGAGTCATACCAGACGTAGAAGCCCGTTGTACGGGCTCAATCACGCTAGAGGTGGTTTTCGGTTCTCCGCACAACTTCCGAAGAGAAGAGTTAATCTTCGATATCGTCCCCTTCAGCAGCGGCTACCACGCACTGCTCGGACGAACCGTGTTTGCTAGATTCAACGCAGTGCCACACTATGCTTATCTCAAGCTCAAGATGCCCGGTCCACGCGGCATCATAACAGTCAATGGAAATACGGAACGCTCCCTCCGAACAAAGGAGCACACCGCCGCCCTAGCAGCAGAAGTACAGAGCGGCCTTCTCAAGCAGCACCATTTTACGGCTGTCGAGCCCCTGGACATCATTAAGAGGTTCCGGACTACACTGCAACAGGACAGCGTGGCTCGTCAAGAGCTCGATTAGCAATTCGGCCTCCGTTCCAGTCCCGATGAAGTAGTGGCATTCGCACCACGCGTACATAATTACGCACTCAAAATCCCGTGGACATCGACGGAGGCACAAGCTAACCCGGGATCTATAGTTCGGCTAGACCGATCCCGGACACACATACTTTCACCTTTTTCTTTTGTTTCAAGTTCCTTTTCCCATGGGCCTGATCACCAGTCCCTTTGAACGATTGGCATACAACGGAGGCAAGCAGCACAGGTGTGTAGGGTAACCTCTATACGTTCTTCTTGACGGTATTTATACCTATTTCTCAGGACCCGCACGCTGCGTCCCTATTGATTCCGGCATGTCAAATAGCCCGGATACTTATCGCACCATCTGTACAAGATACGCCTTGACGTATTCATCCAGTTATAATAAAAATGGTTTGTGGCCCAGTTTCTGTGGTTTTCACTTCTTACTTCATTTTATTTCGATCTGCTTATCAGCTGCATCGGTACTCTTTTGTACATTTCATATTCGCCATGGGCTACTTATCGCCCCACAATACGGCAGCAAAGTCCGAACACTTCTTATATATAAGTTTGGCACCCCGAATTTAGCATTATATGCATTGGCTCTGAATCATGTCTTTGGTCAATAGTTGGGTTGCCCATCTCCTGTGCTTGCTACCCTACGTTCTGCTCTATCGGCTAGGGTAGTAAAGGGAGAACTACTGCGATTGTGCCCTGGCCTTGACCGGATGAGCACCTCAGTAGAGAAAGCCGAAAACTGACTATCATGATACGGCGAGAGCCAGTCAGCTGTTCGAGGGTTACAAAATCGTTGGAGATTTTTTCCGTGTTATGCGAAGGATCGGCACTTCCCGATCAGACGCTGACAGCACCCTGGCTTGGACCAGGGGCTGCGCACTTGCTTTATTATAAAACTCCTATGGCTTAGTGAGGGCGTTTAAGCCGTATAGTCTGATTGCCTTGTTCGTTGCGCTAAACAACTCCTTCAAAGGACCATATAATTGGATCAAGATTGTTTATATTCCATCCCGAACACCTTCGTACTACCTACGCGAGGGCAGAAGCCGACGACTGGCCAACCCTCGGATTACAAACAACACGGCCGCACAGGAGGAAACAATTAAAGCATAACAAAATTACATTACAAAAACAGGCTTTGTTTCCATAATACAAGGCAAGGGCAAGGTGAATACATTTATTCAAATACAATGTCCTGCGAACATTGAGCTGCCACAAGTCGAGACCCTTCTATGACATCCGTAAAATATCTCTCGGGTGTGCGGTGCTCCTTGCCCTCCGGCGGCCTGCTGGCAACTTCAACGGCGTTCATCTTCGCCCACCACATCTTGCAACGAGCGAAGGCCATACGGGCACCTTCAATACAGGCAGAGCGCTTGACAACGTCCAGCCGCGGACAGGCTTCCACTAGCCGCCTCACGAGTCCGAAGTAGCTGCCAGGCATAGCTTCGGCTGGCCATAGCCGGATCATCAAATCCTTCATGGTTAGTTCGGCCGCCCTGTGCAGCTCCACCATTTGCTTCAGCTGATCGGTGAAGGACATGGGATGCTCTGGCGTCGCGTACTGCGACCAGAATAGCTTCTTCGTAGAACCCCCTCCTTTGGCTCGGTAGAACTCCGTAGCGTCTGATACGCTGCATGGTAGATCCGCAAAAGCCCCTGGGGAACTCCGAACCCGGGTTAGTAAAAGGTACTACTTCTCCGCATACTTGCTTTGCATCTTAAAAGCCTTACCTGACGTGATCTTCTTGGCCTCCTGGATCTCCTGGAGAGCGGCCAGGGCCTCATTCCGTGCGGTCTCCACGCTTTGACGAGCCTTGGTGAGTTCGGCCCCTCGAGCCGACGCATCATGCTCCAAGGTCTCACATTTTTTCACCGCATCCTGGAGCTCCTGCTGGATTTCTTTGACCCAGGCCTCGAGCTTCTTACGGGCGGCTTTCTGCTGGATAGCCTTCTCCCCGGCCTCGCCCAGGGCCTTCCTCAGGGCCTCGACCTCAGTCGCGGCTCCTGCACATATTATGACACTACAGTCAATACACAGCGCCTATGCTTTCCGAATACACAGCAAGTCGTTACTCACCTTGCTGCTCCTGGAGCCGAACCTTAACCTCGCCGAGCTCGCTCTTGGTCCGCTCCAGCCTCTGCCTCAGTTCAGAGACTTCGGAAGCATGCGAGGTTGCGGCCAACAGCGACGCCTGCTTATGCATACATATCATGTTAGTCTCCAACAATAGAAGATTGATGCTCTGTCCGGTTCTTCTCGCCGAGCACCGGAAGTGTCTCAGGGGCTACTGACTACATGGGGTTTTTCTCTTTCTATGTCACTTACCTCGAAACCTGTCAACAGGTTGCTGTAGGCTTCATTTAGTCCACTCTTGGTGGACTGAACCCTCTCGATCACCGTGCCCATAAGGACACGGTGCTCGTCCATAACGGAGGCGCCTCGTAGCACCTCCATCAGGTTATCCGGCGTCCCTGGATGGACAAGGACCACCGGCGGAAGCGGCGCACCCCCCTCCTTCAAAGGGGGCTGCTTGCCCGACTCCGGAGCCGTATGGGTCTCCGAAATCGTATTCGGCTGAGGGCCAAACTGGATGCGGCCCTCTTCGCCAGTCTCCATGGGGATCGGCTCCCCCATGTGTCCGGCAGTGGAGGTCTCGCCTTGTGGCGCCTCCCGGACATCGTCCTGGGCTCCTCCCTTCGGAGCGGTCCTCCGGGACAACACTTCGGTGTCGTCCCTGGCCCCAGGGGAGTAAGCAGGCGGTGGCGACATGCTCGCCATCTCCGACGGAGCCAACGAACCTCGAGATGAGGATCGTTGGATAAGGTCACGGGCCGGACTGCAATAGTGCAGTTAACTATGTTAAAATAATAAAGAGAAAGGGCTGGGTGTGCGCATAAATGAGCCATGTCACTTATGATGCGGCCTGGGGCTTAGTGCGGGGCCGTCGTTCCGGACTACTGTCAACGTCCCACGCGGTATTGACCGCGGGGCGCCCTTCCCCTTTTTGGGCGCTTCCGCCTCCAGATGCACCGAGGCCGCCCTCTTTTTCTTCTTCTCCTCGGGGGGGGGGGGGGGGTTGTTTTCCTCCTCCTCCTCCTCTTCCTCGTCATTTTCCTCAGGGACAGAGGAATGAGCTTCGTCGTCTTCGGACGTCGCGTCCGAAGTGCCCTTGCGACGGGGGCCACTCTTGGCCCCCTTTGCCTTCTTCTTGGCCTTCCTCTCCAGTGCCTTATATGGCGCCGGCACCAGCATCTTCGCTAGACGCGGGATGACTGGTTCTTCAGGCAGTGCAGCCGGACACTGGATCCGCTTCGCCCTCTCCATCCAGTCCTGAAAAAGCAATAATAAAAGCTCATACATCGTCCTCGAAACAATTAAGTTGGGGGTACATCAAAAATAGCATACCTCGTTGGCGGGCTGTTTACAATCGTGACCACGGTCTGAATCCGTGGCCGGTGGCTTCTCGTTGCCCTTAAAAAGCAACTTCCAGGCACCTTCGTGAGTATTCTCGAAGAGCCTTACCAAGGTCTGGTGCTTCTTCAAATTGAACTCCCACAGAGGGTGGCTTCAGCGCAGGCACGGAAGAATCCGGCGAACTAGCATCACCTGGATTACGTCGACGAGCTTGACATTCTTGGTCACCATGCTTTGAACGCGCGTCTGCAGCGCTATCGGCTCGTCAGGTGAACACGAGTCCGGACTCTTCTCGGCCCAGGAGGTGAGTCGCATGGGAGCGCCGGAGCGGAATTCGGCAGCTGCGGCCTAGGTGGTGCCACGAGGTTCAGTGATATAGAACCATTGCTTCTGCCACTCCTTTACTGTGTCCACAAAAGTGCCCTTGGGCCAGGAGACATTGGACAGCTTACTCACCATGGCTCCTCCGCACTCCGCGTGCTGGCCATCCACCACTTCGGCTTCACGTTGAAGACTTTGAGCCACAGCCCGAAGTGGGGTTGGATGCGGAGGAAGGCCTCACACACGACGATAAACGCCGAGATGTTGAGGAAGGAATTCGGGGACAGATCATGGAAATCTATCCCGTAATAATACATCAGCCCTCGGACGAAAGGGTGGAGTGGAAACCCTAGCCCGCGGAAGAAATGGGGGATGAATACTACCCTCTCGGTGGGCTTCGGCGTGGGGACGACTTGTCCCTCGGCCCGCAGACGGTGGGCTATCTCCTTCGCCAAATATCCGGCCGCCCGAAGCTCAGTAATGTCCTCCTCCTTGACGGACGAGACCATCCACTTGCCCTGACCACCGGATCCGGACATGGTTGCTTGAGTGGTAAGGAGATGAGAACTTGGGCGCTGGAGGTCGAGATTGGAAACGCGAAGACAGAGAGAGATCGTGAGAAGAGGAAGAGGGAATCTTTATCCCCTTATAAAGCCAGCAAATATTAAATGCCTCCTCACTCGCCTTAAGATTCGCCTATTCCCAAGGGCTGTATAAACGGCACGGTTGGGTTACCCTTGCCTGCATTGATGACAATCCCGTGATAAGGGGACACGATCTCTGCTTTGACAAGACGTGCCAATGGCAACTGTGTCTCGGGACGTGGGGCGTCGAACATAAAAGCGGTTTGGCATTATGACCGGTCGGACGTAATGTCGTGCTACAAAAAAGTTGTCAGCGGATGGAACTCGTGTAAAAATATATATTCTCTCTGCGGTTGTGTATGGTGTGTGTAACAGGTCCGGATACAATCATTGTATCCGAAGACTATCTTGGAGTTCGGAAAAAGGGGAACCCGCCTTGCAATGGCCGAAGAGAATCTGCGCGCCGAACTCATCGTCATTGAAGCCAGGTTTAGGGGCTACTGAGGGAGTCCCAGACTAAGGGGTCCTCGGGCGTCCGGCCTATTATCCGTTGGGCCGGACTGACGGGCTGTGAAGACATGAAGGCCGAAGACTATACCCGTGTCCGGATTGGACTCTCCTTGGCGTGGAAGGCAAGCTAGGCGATCAACTATGAAGATTCCTTCTTATGTAACTGACCCCATGTAACCCTAGATCTCTCCGGTGTCTATATAAACCAGAGAGCATAGTCCGGATAGGCAGATACTCATTACCATATTCACATAGGCTAGACTTCTAGGGTTTAGCCATTACGATCTTGTGGTAGATCAACTCTTGTAACACTCATATTCATCAAGATCAATCAAGCAGGAAATAGGGTATTACCTCCATAGAGAGGGCCCGAACATGGGTAAACATCGTGCCCCCCGTCTCCTGTTACCATCGATCCTAGACGCACAGTTCGGGACCCCCTACCCGAGATCCACCGGTTTTGACACCGACAAGCGTGACGTCGCAAAAGCCCGTTCCGCATTTTATCAACAGTAGGGTCGAAGGTATCAATGCAGAGAAGTGCGGGCCAAAACTTATAACGTTGGCGAACTCGTTCTACGCCCGCCGGAGAAGAAAAAGGACAAACTCAAGCCCAAGTGGGAGGGTCCCTTCATCATCTAAGAAGTTCTCACCGGAGGGGCGTACCATTTGCGTGATGCATCAGACAACCGACTAGAGCTGAACCCCTGGAACGCGACCAGACTCCGAAGATTCTATGCCTAGCGCCGAACCCTTTGTTCGTTTCCTCCCCCCTATTGTTTCCATCATTTTTCTCTCTTTTCGTTTTTTCTCTTTAGCCTTAAAAGCTTTCGTGCGGTTAGACCGTACACCCCCGACGCATACATCTTCAATTATGTACGTCTATTATACCTGGGGGCTTCTTGGACAGAAGCTTGCTATTATTATTTTCCGAGCATCAAGCTCGTCACATATGCGTTTTCTCCCATATGTACCTTTTCTTCGCCATTATATGCATCGATATGACTTAAGTTTTGGCGAAGCTGGGTTGCCTGGCTCCTGTGCTTATGCCCTACGTTCCCGTTAGTTCAGCTAGGGCATAAAGGGAGCACCTCTGCGATTGTTATTGCCGGGTCCTATGGATGTGTACCTCAGACTGGGTGAAGCCGAAAGCTAGCATTCTTAAGGGAATATTCGGTCAGTGAACTAAAGGTGTTTTCGAATTCGTTCCATCGTGAACCCCCAGAAGCTATACATTGTGATTTCTTCATCACATTCCGGACATCCACATCGATGCATGCACACCCAGGGAAAGGAACCCTTAACGGAACTATTCTCTCTGGAAGATGTTTCTTACAATTTTAATGTAATATAACATAACTAGCTGGATACAACTTGTCTGTTCAAGCAACTATGACCCCTACGCCTGGTTTTCACGCATACCCCGGTTTATTTTGCCGCTCAGGTATTCGGAAAACACTCTGCACCTTCGGTTGAGAGGTCGAAGCGAAAAGGTCGGCCATGACAATCGTTTTACAATCTAGCTAGAAGGAAAGTACAGAGTCACTTAGGACTTCAAAACTTCCTCCTCTATACCGTCCAATAGGCAGTCTAACTTACAATCCTGTTGGGAATATCTAGCGGCCACCTCTACTTGGTCATATACTAAACTAACGGGAATTTATTCCCCATTTGACCCTAGCGGTCCGACCCAGGCCATCTGATTCGGATCCAGCTTGGTATACCGCGTTTTTACCATGGCCCAGGCCTCTCGCGCACCCTCTCGGTAGGCCGATATCTTCCATAGTCGGATACGCCACCGCGCTCCCTTGAACAGCTCTACAAGCTTCTCCATACTCCCTGGAGGGGAGGCGGATGGCCATAAGGCCTTGGCTACACTCTGCATTGCCTGCCGAGCTTGCTCGTGCAACTGCGACAGCCCTTGCAGAAGATCACTTGATGATCCGGACACCTCCTCTTCGGGACGGCCCGTCAACATACATGCAATCATAGCTATATCAGCGAATTTTACCTCCAAACTGTTATAAGATAAATTCGGCCACATACTGAATATGCCGCCTCACAGCTTTTTGTTCTCCTTCACGGAGTCGGCTAGCTGGGCTCGCACATCTTTCAGTTCTTCGCCCAGTTTGGTGTTTGAATCCTCGAGTTTGTTTTTCTCCTGTCTGACTTGGGTTAGAACGCGCTCGCCTGCGGCATGTTGTCTCTTCGCCTCTTTTTTGCTCGTTTGAGCGGCCTTCAGTTCCTCTTCCAGTTGGTCCGATGACCCTGTTATGAGACAAGCAGCAGTTTCAATGCAGCTGGCGTATAATTTTTTTGTTTCTCGATGGAGGGAAATATTACCAGAGGACGCCTTCTTGAACTTTTCTAGTTCGGTGGTAGCAGCAGTTAGCTGTGTCTGGCACTGCTCCAGCTCTTGGGCTAGCAGGTCGTTCTTCTCCGTAAGAACCTGGTTATACAACGATCCTTAAAACATTTGTCCCAACTGCTTCAAGTCTCGGGGGCTACGGGCACATGGTTATCAAATTTGGACAAGGTAAACTTACCTGCACATCTTTCAAATGTTGCTCGGTGGCTCTGTTAAACCCATCTCGAGCAGCTCGGATGTATGCATCAGCCGAGCTGAAGGCACCAAACGCCTCTTTTGAGAAGCGGGGATCTCGTAAAACGGCCCTTCGACACCGGTGATTCATGGCGCTCTCCACTTCCGAATTAGTGACGGACATATTTTCTGAACCCTCGGCAGAAGGACAATCCGGCGCTACTCCCATATCGGGCCCCATCTCTTCGGCTGGGACCGAATCTTGGTTATTAGGAGTACGACTGGTCGGGTCCCCGGACGCAGTCCGTCGAACCTTTTTCCTGATACAAAATGAACACATGAGACACAGTTGGATGCGACTGCTAAAAAGAGCATAGTTGCGAACCCATACCTCTTCAAGGAAGACCCGACCGTATCTCTGTTCGCCTTCCTCTTCGAAGGCCTGCCCGACGCGGGACCTGCTCTCTCTGGAATGCCCCTGGGGCAGCACGACGTGCCAAACGCCTCCCCTTCTGAGCACAGGATGGTGCGGTGAGTGAGGAACAATGAGAAAACCCTCTCAGACAAAGTGTCTCCTGATTACTTACATGATAAGCAGGGAGAAGACCGGGATAGTCAGCGATGATGGCCACCTCTGTGTCGTCATAGCTCGTTTGATAAAAAGTCCCATTCTCGAGCACCACAAATATATCCGGATCCTCTTCGAATCCGGGGTCAAGGTCCCGATTGTGGCCCTCGGGCTGCGGGGCGGGGCTGTAAAGCCCCTCGGAAATCTTTCGCCAGTGCTGTTATAAATGGACGGATTAATATTCATTGAGCGAAGCTCGGGGAGTGGAATGAGTAGAGCAGAAGAGTTGGGGGCTTACCCAGCTAGGAGGACTGTACATGGAATATCCTTCTTTGTGCGCGATGCGCAGGAACTCCTCTTCCTCACCCTTGAATAGTTCGGCCAATATTTTGGCTAGGGCGGCAGGGGTGTCCGGACCTTTCCTGCCGCAGCGGGAGGCGTCATCTTCCCCATTGTAGTTCCACATTGGGAGTCCTCTGTATTGGAGTGGCTGGACCCTCTGAACTATGGAGGTCGCCATCACTTCGACTATCGTATATCCGGACTGGGCAAGCGTCCTGATCTTGCTCAGGAGTTGGCAGACTTCCGCACTATCTTCCTCCTCGAGGCTCCGAGGGCGCCAGCTGTGGCGTTTCTTCAGAGGGACACTTGTAAACTTGGGGAGGCCCCTCCGGACTGGATCTAGAAGCACGGCGTCCTCAATGTAAAAACATTCAGAGGTCCACTCTTCGGAAGCTTTCTTTGGTGTGCCGGATAGGTCTCCGGTCTCCGCAGTGCGCCATATTTTGGCCCCGCCCACTTCAAATATAGATCCATCGTGGTTGCGCGGGACAAGACAAAATAACCTTCTCCACAAATCAAAATGGGCCTCACAACCCAGGAATAGTTCGCATAAAGCAACATAACCCGCAATGTGCAAGATGGAGGTTGGGGTAAAATTGTGCAGCTGGAGGCCATAATACTCCAGAAGCCCTCGGAGGACTGGGTGAATTGGAAATCCCACGCCCCTCGGCAGATAGGGGATGAAGCACACTCGTTCCCCCACAGATGGATTGGGGAAATCCTCCGCCTGGGTTTTGCCGTTGAATGAAACCAACCCTGCTCGAACAGGGACCAGATCCGCAGGGGGGAGAAATCCCTGCGTTTGCGACTTCGCCAATTGACTGTGGGACACGGAGCACCTCTCCCACTCTCCTTTCTCCGGGTCGGAACGGGAGGAGGAGCTGGGAATGCTAGCCATGTTGGAATGGCCTTTCCTGGCAATCTCTGAGGATTTTCTCCGCGTGGTGCCGAATGGATCTGAGACCCAATCTCTTTAAATAGACGCTCTTTCTCGCATGGTCGGGGTGTTATTTGCAAAAAATACCTTGACCGTCCACATTCGCCCGACATGTGGAAGCTGAAGTCATCAATGCACAGAAGCCGAGGCGTGCGGCATTGAATTAAAAGCCGAATACATTACTTGGAAGTCGTCGGAGGAGGAACTCGCCTTGCAATGCCGAAGACAATCTACGCGCCGAACACCTCATCATTTAAGCCTGGTTCGGGGGCTACTGAGCAAGTCCTAGACTAAGGGATCCTTGGGCGTCCGGCCTGTTAGCCATGGGCCGGATTGATGGGCTGTAAAGATACGAAGACCGAAGATTGCACCCGTGTCCGGATGGGACTCTCCTTGGCATGGAAGGCAAGCTTGGCGACCGAATATGTAGATTCCTTTCTTTGTAACCGACCTTGTGTAACCCTAGATCCTCCCAGTGTCTATATAAACCGGAGGACTTAGTCCGGAGGAGGAGATACTCATTACCATAGTCATACAGGCTAGGCTTTTAGGGTTTAGCCATCTCGATCTTGTGGTAGATCAACTCTTGTAATACTCATATTCATCAAGATCAATCAAGCAGGAAGTAGGGTATTACCTCCATAGAGAGGGCCCGAACCTGGGTAAACATCGTGTTCCCAGTCTCCTGTTACCATCGACCTTAGCCGCACAGTTTGGGACCCCCTACCCGAGATCCGCCAGTTTTGACACCGACACATTCTTTACAGACAGTTCTGTTTAGACAGATTGCTGTTATGTTTGCATTGTTTGCATATATTTGCTTGTTTAATGATTCTATTTGAGGATAGGAGTATTAAATATGCAGGGGCATTTAGTATTCGATGTCAAATTATAATTTTAGTGATTTTCTACAGTAGAGAATGATAATTTTTTGCATGGATTTATACTAACTTATCTCACGAGTTCTTGTTGAGTTTTGTGTGGATGAAGTTTTTAAGATTTAGGGAAGTCGTGATATAAAAGGAATTAAGGAGACACAGAAGCTCAAGCTAGAGGATGCCCAAGGCATCCCTAGTCAATATTTCAAGAAGTCTCAAGCATCTATTCTTGGGGATGCCTCGGTTGGCATCCCACCTTTCTTCTTCAACAACTATTGGTCAGTTTTGGTTGATCCTAAGTTTTTGCTTCTTCACATGATATGTGCTATCCTTGCAATGTGATTTTATTTGGTTTTGCTTGCTGTTTGAATAAAGTACTTAATATCTAAAATTTTATTTATGAGAAGGAGTCTTCACATAGTTACATAATCATTCGACTACTCATTGTGCTTCACTTATATCTTTTGGAGTAGTTTGTCATTTGCTCTAGTGCTTCACTTATATCTTTTTAGAGCACGGCGCTAGTTTTATTTTGAAGAAATTTTTGAACTCTCATGAGTCACTTAAATCAACTTGAGAGTCTCTAAACAGCATGGTAATTTGCTTAGGTTATGAATTTAGTCCTAATATGATGGGCATCCAAGAGGGATATAATAAAAAAATTCATATAAAGTGCATTGAATACTATGAGAAGTTTGAGTCCTTATGATTGTTTTGAGATATAAAGATGGTGATATTAGAGTCATGCTAGCGAGTAATTGTGGATTGGTAGAAATACTTGTGTTAAAGTTTGTGATTCCCGTAGCATGCACGTATGGTGAACCGTTATGTGATGAAGTCGGAGCGTAATTTATTTATTGATTGTCTTCCTTATGGGTGGCGGTCGGGAACGAGCGATGGTATTTTCCTACCAATCTATCCCCCTAGGAGCATGTGCGTAGTACTTTGTTTCGATAACTAATAGATTTTTGCAATAAGTATGTGAGTTCTTTATGACTAATGTTGAGTCCATGGATTATACATACTCTCACCCTTCCACCATTGCTAGTCTCTCTAGTACCGCGCAACTTTCAGCGGTACCATAAACCCACCATATACCTTCCTCAAAACAGCCACCATACCTACCTATTATGGCATTTCCATAGCCATTCCGATATATATTGCCATGCAACTTTCCACCGTTCCGTTTATTATGACAACCTTCATCATTGTCATATTGCTTTGCATGATCATGTAGTTGACATCGTATTTGTGGCAAAGCCACCATTCATAATTCTTTCATACATGTCACTCTTGATTCGTTGCACATCCCGGTACACTGCCGGAGGCTTTCATATAGAGTCATATTTTATTCTAGTATCGAGTTGTAATTCTTAAGTTGTAAGTAAAAAAAAGTGTGATGATCATCATTATTAGAGCATTGTCCCAGTGAGGAAAGGATGATGGAGACTATGATTCCCCCACAAGTCAGGATGAGAGTCTGGACGAAAAATAAATAATAATAAAAAGAGGCCAAAAAAGAGAGGGCTCAAAAAAAAGGAGAAAAAAAGAGAGAAGGGGCAATGCTACTATCCTTTTACCACACTTGTGCTTCAAAGTAGCACCATGATCTTCATGATAGAGAGTCTCCTATGTTCTCACTTTCATATACTAGTGGGAATGTTTCATTATAGAACTTGGCTTGTATATTCCAATGATGGGCTTCCTCAAATTGCCCTAGGTTTTCGTGAGCAAGCGAGTTGGATGCACGCCCACTTAGTTTCTTTTGAGCTTTCATACACTTATAGCTCTAGTGCATCAGTTGCATGGCAATCCCTACTCACTCACATTGATATCTATTGATGGGCATCTCCATAGCCCGTTTGATACGCCTAGTTGATGTGAGACTATCTCCTTATTTTTGTCTTCTCCACAACCACCTTCTACTCCACCTATAGTGATATGTCCATGGCTCACGCTCATGTATTGCGTGAAAGTTGAAAATTTTTTAGAACATCAAAAGTATGAAACAATTGCTTGGCTTGTCATCGGGGTTGTGCATGATTTGAGTATTTTGTGTGATGAAGATGGAGCATAGCCATACTATATGATTTTGTAGGGATTAGCTTTCTTTGGCCATGTTATTTTGACAAGACATTATTGCCTTGTTAGTATGCTTGAAGTGTTATTGATTTTATGTCAATATTAAACTTTTGTTTTGAATCTTATAGTATGTTAGGTAGCATTCCACATCAAAAATTCTGTTTTTATCATTTAGCTACTTGAGGACGAGCAGGAATTAAGCTTGGGGATGCTTGATACGTCTCCAACGTATCTATAATTTTTGATTGTTCCATGATATTATATTATCTACCTTGGATGTTTTATATGCATTTATATGCTATTTTATATGATTTTTGGGACTAACCAATTAACCTAGAGCCCAGTCCCAGTTTCTGTTTTTCCTTCTTTTAGAGTTTTACAGAAAAGGAATATCAACCGAAGTCCAAATGAGCTGAAAATTTACGGTGATTTTTTATGGACCAGAAGAAGCCCCCGAAGCAAAAGAGTTGGGCCAGAAGAGTCCCGAGCCAACCACAAGGGTGGAGGCCGCGCCCTACCCCCTAGGGAAGGTGCTCTATCCTTGTCGTTGACTAGTGGACCCCCTAACGTGAAACCGACGCCAAAAATTCCTAGAAATACAAAAACCCCCCAAAAAGAAACCTAGATCGAGAGTTCCGCCGCGACAAGCCTCTGTAGTCACCAAAAACCAATCGGGACCCTGTTCCGGTACCCTGCCAGAGGGGGAAATCATCACACGTGGCCATCTTCATCATCCCGGCGGTCTCCATGACGAGGAGGGAGTAGTTCACCCTCGGGGCTGAGGGTATGTACCAGTAGCTATGTGTTTGATCTCTCTATCTCTCGTGTTCTTAATTTGGCATGATCTTGATGTACCACGAGCTTTGCTATTATAGTTGGATCTTATGATGTTTCTCTCCCTCTACCTTCTTGTAATGGATTGAGTTTTCCCTTTGAAGTTATCTTATCGGATTGAGTCTTTAAGGATTTGAGAACACTTGATGTATGTCTTGCATGTGCTTATCTGTGGTGACAATGGGATATTCACGTGATCTACTTGATGTATGTTTTGGTGATCAACTTGCGGGTTCCGTGACAATTTGAACTTATGCATAGGGGTTGGCACACATTTTCATCTTTACTCTCCGGTAGAAACTTTGGGGCACTCTTTGAAGTTCTTTGTGTTGATTTGCATAGATGAATCTGAGATTGTGTGATGCATATCATATAATCAAACCCGCGGACATTAGGGTTTTGGTTGATGTGTGTCTTAAGGTGTTATTTTAGTATGAACTCTAGGGCTGTTTGTGACACTTAGAGGAATAGCCCAATAGATCGATCAGAAAGAATAACTTTGAGGTGGTTTCGTACCCTACAATAATCTGTTCGTTTGTTCTCCGCTATTAGTGACTTTGGAGTGACTCTTTGTTGCATGTTGAGGGATTGTTATATGATTCAATTATGTTATCATTGTTGAGAGAACTTGCATTAGTGAAAGTATGAACCCTAGGCCTTGTTTCGAAGCATGGCAATACCATTTTCGCTCACTTTTGTTACTTGCTACCTTGCTGTTTTTATATTTTTCAGATTATAAAAACCTATATCTACCATCCATATTGCACTTGTATCACCATCTCTTTGCCGAACTAGTGCACCTATACAATTTACCATTGAATTGGGTGTGTTGGGGACACAAGAGACTCTTTGTTATTTGGTTGCAGGGTTGTTTGAGAGAGACCATCTTCATCCTACGCCTCCCACGGACTGATAAACCTTAGGTCATCCACTTGAGGGAAATTTGCTACTGTCCTACAAAACTCTGCACTTGGAGGCCCAACAACGTCTACAAGGATAAAGTTGCGTTGGAGACATCAGGACTCGCGTCGCTCCTTGAGCTCCTGCCACTTCTGGTTGTGTCGGGCATGCATCTCCTTCACGCCCGCCGCCACGGACTCCATGAAGGACAAGTCCATTGTGACGGCGGCTGAGTCATCAGCCTCTCCAGCTCCCATGTACAACGGTGCCAGGAGGCGTTGAAGCTCTTCATCGAGCTCCACGCCCGTTGTCGAAGACGGGCCTGGGGCTCCAGTTCCGGGTGGCGACAACACCATGGCCAGCGTGTTTGAGGAGGGTGGCGGAGTCTCAGCAACAATCCCAGAGGAGGGAAGTGGATCCATCGCTTGAAGGGGAATTTTCACCTCGACAACCACTTCCTCTACTCGGGTGTCCTCCGAAGAGTGCTCCACCACCGCCAAGGAGTCATGTACATTCCCGGAAGCAAGGTCATGTCCGTTTGTGGTAGCTATCTCGACGGCCTCATCCGCGGAAGCCCTCCCTATGTCGACTACCACCTCCAGTAGCTCTGGCTCTTCAGCTTGGGGGTCTACGGATAAAAAAAACTGGTGAACAACAAAGAGGCAGAAGTTTTAGGTGATGGGGAAATCAAGATAAGTGATCAGAACAAGAAAGGAAAAGGGGCATAAGTGGAGTACCTGGAGAAGTCTGTCGGGCATGGACCTCAGTTTCCCCGGCAGCATCTGTTGTCGGACCATGTGCTTCCTCCCGTGTCGCGGTAGCTGCAGCGGCTCTCTGCGTGGTCTCATCCATGGAGGGCTCTACCGGGGCTTCCTCGGCTCGATCAGCGGAGGGGATATGCCCCTCCTGAAGGGGCTCGCCCCGCGTCGTCTCACCACCACCTCGAGGAGAAAGGACCGAGCCCCCGCCTTCGGGCCGAGGGCTGGACTGGGGGCTTGGCACGGGATCCTCTGCGTCGTTCCCCGCTAGGACTGGGCTTTCTGTAGTCCTTGGCGACCCAACGCACTGGAACCTCTTCCTGGAATGGTGGACGAGGTTTACCGTGTCCTCCTCCACTTCCTTGTCGACAACAGCAGAACAAGAGGTTAGTCGGCAAAGGTAATCAAATACATCGGAACCATATACAAAAGGAAAAATCTTCCTTACTCCTCTTCAATGAGCATGGAGTTCAAATTGAACTCCATGGGAGGCGAGGGCTCCCTTCCTCTCTTCATGGGTGGAGGGGCAGAAATCCCCGATAGCTTCGACGCTCGGCGCGGCACCGGGGGCTCCAAGGAGGGCGAGCTCTGTGAGGAACTTGAGCTGGAGTGGGGGCTGGAATCCACTTCCACGTCTGCCAATTTCTTAGTGGGAGAAGCCTTGGTCTGAGCAAGGCGAGGAGATTGGCGGCACGCCACCTTAGCCTTGGTGACCTTGGTAGTGGTCTTCTTCACCCTCTTGGTAGCGGGCGCTGGATTGGGAGCCGCCGCCACCCGGTTAGCGGCACGCCTACGAGGGCGCTGGTCCAAAACCGGCTTGGGGGCTTGAGACCCAGCTGCAAGCCACTCCTCCTTGAGCTCCGCCACCTCGCCAACCTCCTCCTCATCTTGAAGCTTCGTTGCCGCCATGGCCAAAGCATCAAGCCCGGCAAGGTTGCCCCAGACAGAAATATCCCCGACAGGCTTTTCCCCGGTGGCCCCTTCCGTGGCCTGCGCCTCGCTGCCGCCATGAGAAGAACTCTCGTTCTCAACTTTTCCCTTGCCCTTCCCGGCATTTGCGGCCCTCGCCATCTCCGCAAGGTGGGCAGCCTTGTCCTCCTCGACCCTCCTCAAGATATACGCCACCTCCACAGAGGAGGTGTGTTTGTACATCGCAATCTCAACCCTGGTGGCCTTCTCCACCAGGGTGCTCAACCACTGGAGCTCTTCATCAAGGGTGGGCAGCCGCCAATCACCTGCCACCCCATGGGTGTTGCAATCTGGCATCCATTTCAGTATTTGGTCCTGGGCAGAATTGATGTTCAAAGGGACAACAGTTACCGAGAGTTTGAACAGCTCGAAACGGCCAAACAATTGGTCGCACAACCAGGCGTGGCCATAAACTGACAAGTTGTTGGCCAATCCTGGGAGCAACCTCATCCTGTCCGCGGCATCGCCATACAACCAGGCAGGTCTATCCCTCTCTTGTAGCGGTGACATGCGGTGGAGAAGAAAATCTGCCCCCGGATGCTCAATGGTTAGCCCGGCAGCCTTCAAACGGGTAATCATGTTGCTTGCCGGGCACAACCTATCTTCGGTGAGACCATGAGCGCTCCACTCCTTGCCGCACTCGACACATTCCACCCGTGCTTCACAGAATTCAAGGGCCTCCTTATCCTGAGTCCAGCACCAATCTCCTCTCCATTCATCCCACCTCTCGTGCTGCCTTCCAGGGATATAATCCTATAGCTTCCTCGCCACCCACATTATCCAGCAAATGTTCCCGGAGCAGCGACCCTTATTCTCCACCCACGGGACAAAATAATGCCAGAACAGATCCACATTGGGGTGGACTCTGACAAAGTTCTCGCACAAATGCGCGAAAATGGCCATGGTCGCCATTGCATTTGGCATGAAGTCATGGAGATGGAATCCGTAGATGGTCATGATTGCCTCAAAGAATTCAGAGAAGGGGGCCGCAGATGAAATAAGCACAGAAGAACCGATACGAGTCCGGCGGATCTTCCTTCCGCTCCGCCAAAACATTGGGTGCCCCATGCCCTTTCGGAACTGGCGTCCCCCACAGATACCCATACCTCGCTTGAAGGACTGGGCCGCTTATGATCGACGGAAGGAAGACGACGTCTCCCCTCTGTTTCTTGTTCAGCTCCACTGCCGTCTTACTCCCCTCGGTGGCTACTTCCTTCGCTGCGACCGTCTGCTTTCCTTTCTCTGCAGGCTTCTTCCCCATTTCCGCGGCGATGATGCGGATGGATAAAGGGTTCGATGAGAAGGGTGGCGGCGGACGGGAGAGCGAGAGGGGGAACCTTCGTTTGGCTTGCGGAGGAAGAAGATGGGAGAGCGAGGCAAGAGACAGGTGTACCAAGCCGCTCCGCTTCTCCCTATTTGTAAGGGGGGAAGTGCGGAACAGGGGCGCGACGCTTCAGAAAGTTACCGTTTTACCTTAACTGCAACAGTCCCACGACCCCACGATGCGCAGTAATTGCGCGAAGTGGACGTTGGATTGACTAGTCGCCATGGCAAACCGGCATGCGCAGCCCTCTCCTGCCATGTGTCCGTGCATTGTTTTGGGGCCTAACCCAACATGTTGCACGACACGTGTGGCTCAGGCCTGGGGGCTTATGTTGGGGAAAACAGACATGGTATAAATTTTCCCCTGACTCATGCACGGACAGGCCAAGCCCGTGTCAGAGTACAAGGGAACAAGAACTTTGAAGGACCAAGATGCAGATCAAGAGCACCAAGATCAAGCCAGAGAAGCAAGATACCACCAGGAGGAAAGCCACCTTTGCCGGGCAGGTGAGCTCGGCGAGGACGGGGTCACCCCCGGAAGAAGACGTCGAAGGCGACCCGGTAGGGCCTGCCGGGACTCCCGAAAGCAACACCACCTCACCCAACTACTCCACCATGACCCACGTTGTCGATCGATGCGGTGTCAAGCCGCAAAGTGACTGAGTGGCAGCCATTCGCCACATGGCGGCCTTTCTCTACAGGAAATACCTACGAACGACACCCGTCATGCGACGTGTCAAGCCAGCAGGTGTGAACCTAGCAGCCTTGCCGGGCAAGCAACAACATGATGCTAAGTGGTGCATTTAATGCGCCCCTGTCAGCCTGCAGAGTTAGGTATGATAGCATTGTTTGCTATCATATCAGTGCATAATGACCACTTTGCCATTAGGTGACCCCTTAATCTATAAAAGGAGGCCCATGGCAACCGTAGAAAGTGTTAGAAGGTTGGATAGCACACACTCATATGCGCGTAGCCACTGCCGCCCCCACCGGGCAAGTGTACTACGCTCCACCACTATTCTTCCACCATCAATCCACCAAAGCAGGAGTAGGGTTTTACGCCTCGCGGCGGCCCGAACCTGGGTAAAACTGCGTGGTGATCTCTGCAGTGCTACCCCACGCTCTTCTGCTCTTTGTGCAACGTGGCATCCCCCCTACCGAACCAGCAAGGGGCCCTTGGTCCCATAGGTGGTCGTGGTTTCCCGTGATATCACCAAGTTAATATTAGAAGCTAAACAGCAATTGCACAATGATGTAGTACAACACTCTTTTATAATATCGTATAACATCCAATATGCTCACATATTAGATGAATTAACATCTTATATTATGGGCCGGCAGGAGTTTATTGCATTCTAATTATCGCCTGATTAACTGCTGCTGTATCCATGGGTTAGAGTTAGTTTGAGCTAGTTCAGGCTCAAATATCCCTAAAGTATATCCAAACATGAGGGCTAGTTTGAGCTAGTTGCATCTAAACCACCCAAAAAAACTATCCAACCCAAGAGGTGCTAATTGGAGCTAGTTCTCCTAGTGCATTTATTGTCAGTCTAACCCTGTCATCCAAACACCTCTTTAGATGGAGTATTGGAGTTAGTTCAGGGTTAGTCCTGAGCTATAAACTAACTCTAACCTCTAGCTAAGTTGAGTATCCAAACAGGGATGTGTTGTTGTTGTTGCTGTTGCTACTCTTCTACGTATATCTAGACATCATCAGAACATTAAGGTAACACTCTTCCTTGTTGCTATGTAGCCTAGGATTGCATATTTAGACATTAAGTACAGTGCATGTTGCTATGTAGCCTTGAATATATTACATATGGACCTAGTTAACCTAACAATAAATGGATTACAGATATATTCAGTTAAAAGTCCGATTCACCGATTAGTCCCTTATCAGCCCCCGGCCTATATGGTAACAGCTACCGATATCCTGAACAGTGAGTATATATAAGCCATGGGATGAAACTAACCTCGATGGAAAACAGCAGTCGTTCCCAAAATTGTCTTGTGTAGGTACATCGAGAGGCATGTTAAGCACAACAGGCTAAACATTATCCAAAATTATCCATGGCAGACAAAATAATCTCCAAAGATAGCTTCAGTGTGCAGGTTTAAGCACGCTAGTAAAGCAAAACAAGTGGAGAGGTGTGTTAACTGCAACAGGCCTAACATTTAACAACAAGCAAACATAGTCATTCAAACTGGTATTGTGCCGGTCTAAGTACACTAGTTATTGTTAAACAAAAATGGAAAGGCGTGTTAACTACAAGATGCAGCAACCAAATGTAGTCATTCATAGTGGTACTGTTGAAACTGGTACTGATGAAATTGAACTGCACAGTTCATACTTGCACATATATAACATCACGTTGTGAATAACTGGAACAAACAAGGCATACTACGAACAACCAAAGATAGCATTTGAAACTGGACATATGCTAACTACAAACAACCGAACAATCAAAAAACTTTAAAAGAGGCATATGCTAGCTATAACAGGCTTAACAGCAAGCAAATATATGCATTCGTATCGGTATGTTTAAAACTGGATTGATGAAATGTACTACACAGTAAATAATTGCACATATAGAGCATCACATTGTGAACAACTGAAATAAACAAGGCATACTACAAACAACCAAATATATCAATTAAAACTGGACATATTCTCACTACACTACAAAAGGGACTCGACAAAAAAAATCATGGGTTCCCCCTTGTGAAGAAGCACGGCAAAAGAAATCATGGGTTTCCTCACTTGTCACGGATGGGCTTATTCCCGTGGGAAGAGCACGGACCCTGGATGCGCTCCATGTTGTCGCAGATGGGCTCCTTCCCCTTGGAAGAGCACGGCTGTATGGTGCCCTCCCTGAATTCGCAGACGGGCTCTTTCCCCTTGGAAGAGCAGATGAGCTCTTTCCCCTTGGAAGAGCCGGAGAGGGTGCCCACCTCGTGGTCGCCATCGATGAGGTCTAACTTGGAAGCTGTGGATCCCAAGCCAGCGTTGCAGAACATGTCCTTCAGAAATGACATAAGGGGCTCGATGGCGATGTAGGATGGCAAATTGTTGACAACGAGCCAGAGGAGATCAACGGCGGGGCCATGGATGAGATCGACGGCGGTTGAACCCTTGGGGTTGGGGGTGGGCCACTTAACCTGTGACTTAGCCCGACTCAGACCGTCGCTGTTGATGACCTCGATGTCGTAGCCGGCGTCCGCGACATACCCGCATACTCTAGCCCGCTGCTTGAGTGCCTGCGACCAGTAATGGTCGTCGGCTTCCTCGGCGACGTCGGGCGAAGAGACCGCGATACACCTCTTTTGGGCCAGTCGCTCCTCGAGCTCCACGGGAAGCGTAGCCGGGCTTAGGCTGCAACGCTCTGGAGTGGGGGATCGGGATGGGGATGGGGATCTGTGGGAAGGGGGCGTTTGGCAGGCGTCATCTAAGAAACTCACGGCGGCCTGGGTATGGAGATCGGTGGGTAAGATGCACGGGCAAACCGGTAGATGTTGACAATGGAGGCCTTGCGGCGGTGGCGGCGGGGACCTTGCTAGGGTTTCGAGCGAGGGAGGGTGTGTGTGTGCGCGCACCCAAGGAGGTTTTAGTGTGTATGTGTGTGTGGAGGGGGCGGGGTGTGTTTGAGCAAATGACGCGGGTACTGAAAATTTTACTACGTGGGACTCAGATGCAGGAGTGAAATACCGGGGCTATTGAAAATTCTGATGATGGTGTACCGCACACGGTCCGGAGATAACAACCGTGTGTTATTAAACGAAAAAAACCTCAAGGCGGGCAGATATTTTCGAGGGATGCAGGCAGGATTTGGAACAAGAAACATCACACACAGTCGAAACACAATAATTGTATGTTATCAAACAGAAAAAAGCTGCAGACGAGTAGATATTTTTGAGAGAGGAAGCCTTGTGGAGCCCAATGTACTGTGCAGATGTGTGCATGATAGGGGCACTGGCGTGGCACACGGTTAGTTTGAGTGAACCGTGTCTGCTGCGTCATCCGACTTGTCTAATGTTCATAAATTTGGCGAAAAATGACATGGGAGAGGGTCAGAACACGAACACGCTTGCATGTGGACCAATTTTATGTATGAAAAGGGTGGTTTGATGTTCAAATACCAAATGAAACTTCAATGTGGCACCTATCTCGCAAAGCACATAGTATTGCTTGCCCCCCTCTTGTTGGCACGAAGGGAATCCTAAGCTATGAATGCATGCCCCCCAACCAAGGTTCACCTAGCAAAGTGCCAAGTAGCTAGCACCCCCCCTCGTGTCGGCACAAAGTGAATCCTAAGCTATGAATGCATGCCACCCCCCCCCCCAACCAAGGTTCACCTAGCAAAGTGCGAAGTAGCTAGCAGCCCCCCCTCGTGTCGGCACGAAGGGAAACCTAAGCTATGAATCCATGCCCCCCTGTCGGTGTCAAAACCGGCGGATCTCGGGTAGGGGGTCCCGAACTGTGCGTCTAAGGCGGATGGTAACAGGAGGCGGGGGACACGATGTTTACCCAGGTTCGGGCCCTCTCGATGGAGGTAATACCCTACTTCCTGCTTGATTGATCTTGATGATATGAGTATTACAAGAGTTGATCTACCACGAGATCGTAGAGGCTAAACCCTAGAAGCTAGCCTATGGTATGATTGTTGTTCTTGTCATACGGACTAAACCCTCCGGTTTATATAGACACCGGAGGGGGCTAGGGTTACACAGAGTCGGTTACAATGGAGGAGATCCACATATCCGTATTGCCAAGCTTGCCTTCCACGCCAAGGAGAGTCCCATCCGGACACGGGACGAAGTCTTCAATCTTGTATCTTCATAATCCAACAGTCCGGCTAAAGTATATAGTCCGGATGTCCGAGGACCCCCAAATCCAGGACTCCCTCAGTAGCCCCTGAACCAGGCTTCAATGACGATGAGTCCGGCGCGCAGATTGTCTTCGGCATTGCAAGGTGGGTTCTTCCTCCGAATACTCCATAGAAGATTTTGAACACAAGGATAGTGTCTGGCTCTGCAAAACAAATTCCACATACCACCATAGAGAGAATAATATTTCCACAAATCTAATCTGCTGACAACTTTTCATAACGTGACATCACACCACGGCCTGGTCATTATTCGAACTGTTTCTCCCAGCCTGCCACTGCACGTTTGGCGAGGCGGTTTTTATTGGCACGTCTTGTCGAAGCAGAGATTGTGTTCCCCTTATCACGGGATTCTCATCAATATGGGTATGGGTGACCCAATCGTGCCTATAGTATGACTCCTCGATTTTAGGCAAGTTCCAAAAGGCCACGCGGAGGACGCTTGATATTCATCCTCTTTATAAAGGGGCCAAGGCCTGTCCTTTTCTTCTCGCGCTCAATCGAACCCTTCCCCCACATTGAGTTCCAACACCCAAGGCTCAGGCTAGGTGCTTCAGACTTGCAATCATGTCCGGATCCAACCTTCAAGGTCGGTGGATGCCCTCCTCTGTCACAGAGGAGGACATCAAGAAGCTAAGAGAAGCCAGGTATCTGACCGCCGAAGTCTCGCACAGGCTGCCTGCTCGAGGGCAGGTCGTTCCCACTCCCGAACCCAGCGAGAGTATCGTATTCGTCTCCCACTTCCTCCGAGGGCTAGGCTTTAGTCTAGATCCCTTTGTTAGAGGGCTCATGTTCTATTACGGGCTCGATTTCCATGATCTAGCCCCGGATTCCATCTTTCACATCCCGTCGTTCATCGTCGTGTGTGAGGCCTTCCTCCACGTCACCCCACACTTCGGCTTATGGCTCAAGACCTTTAATGTGAAGCCGAAGATGATTAATGGGCGACACACAGAGTGCGGAGGTGCCATAATAAGCAAAGGCGCTGGTGCTCCATGGCTGAATGGTTCCTTCCCGGAGGTGTCCAGCTTATGGCAACGGGAGTGGTTTTACATCACAGCTCCCCAAGGTACTAAGTGGGTTGCCGCCCCTGCCTTCCGCTCGGGCCCCCCGCCACAACTGGCGTCGTGGATCAACAAGGGGCTGGACTGGGGGCCAGTAAATGATGTGCCGACATTGCAGAGTCGCATCCGAGATCTCCTCGAGAGAGATGTCAGCCTTGTCAAGGTAATGCAAGTCATGCTAGTTCGTCGAGTCCTGCCCTGCAAACGTTGACCTCTCCGTATGTGGGAGTTCAACCCGGAAGGACCGCGAGCTATTCAGCACTTCTTCGGCATGACGCTCGAAGAGATGTACAGATTGTTCTTCGGATCACGAATAAAGTGTCTGGACACTACCGAGGATGCGGGTCTGAGCTGCAATCGTCCAGATAACCAAGTAAGTAGTTCTTCGGCCGAACATGTTATCTCTTTATTTATCACAACATTATTCTGAAAAGTCGCTCTTTGACCAGGACTGGGTAAAAAAGGCGAAGATGATCAGGTGTTCGGCCCCCCTTCCCGAAGGCTCAGCAGATCCAGTACTAGCCAGAATGCTTGAGCTCGCGCCTTATCAAGCGCCATCTGGGGAAGATAAAGGGGGGAATAAAGCAGCCGAAAGCGGGCCGCACTCATTATTCATCCAGACCGGGGGAATTAGTTCCTCCGCGAAGGAGGATAACCGGGGAGAAGGATCTAAAATCCCCTCTCCTCAAGGAAGGAAGAGGGCCGCCTCTGAAGACTTGGGAACAATGGTTTCCAAACAAGGGAAGAAATCTTTGTCAGGGGGCCCTACCCCGGAGGGTATCCTTACGGCACAGTGCCCGCAAGGGGATCAGCCCTCCACTGAGCTGTAAGTAAACAAAAGTACTCCATAGTAAACATATCCTGCTTTATTTCTGAGGACAATAACCGAGGCGTATGTCTTGTAGTTCGGATCGTAGCCCTTCTCGACAGAGTTCGTCTTCGGGGGATCTTCTTCCGGAGATGATGGAGAGCGAAACACCTCCCCATGCCTCCCCGCCTCATGACGCGGGCGACCCAGAGGTGTCGTCACAGAGGATTTCTCCTGATCCCCCAAGGCCAGAAGGTAATCCTTCAGCCTCCCGAAGTCCGGAGTATTCGGCTCCTAAAGGGAGCAGCAAAAAAAGTCCGGAGCTGTCCGGTGCGCGACCGGACATATTGATGAGTCTTCTGGAGCAAGCGGCTATCTCAGAAGTGCATCGTACACTAATGGGTACGGTGGTTGAGAGGATTTCATCCGCCGAAAGCGGGTTGCATGAAGCTTTTATGAGCCTGCTGAGAGGCTTTCAGGTACGCAAAGTAATATATTTTTTGACGGTACCGCACACGCTAGGTGTGCCCTATGCAGATAGTAGCCCCTGAGACTCTGGTTGCTGTCGAAAACGGCGGCAAACAGAGGATCATAGTCCCAGGTAATAACCATGCCGCCTTCATGTGCAGGTGGCTGAAGGTCCGGTGGCTAGCCGGACTGGTGAGTTTACCGAACTGAAGCGGCAACTTGATGCGGCAGATGCCGACATCGTGCTTGTAAACAAGCGGCTTGACAAGGCACAGGGCATGTATTTTCTCCGGTTATCAACACATATTAAGAGGAGCATGATGCTAGTATCTATAATATGCTGTGACTGCAGATGGAGTTGCCGCCGTGGAGACCCTGCGGTCGGAACTTGCCCGAGCCAAGGAACAAGCCAGGAGAAGTGATGCGGCGGCCCAAAAGGCGGCCGAAGAGTTAAAAGCCGAACAGGCTTCTTGTCGCTAGAGCGAAGAAAAAATGGCCAAGATGGCTATTGAGCTGAAAGATGCCGCCGGCAAGTATGAGCTTCTTGAGAAGGAAAGCCAAACGAAGGCGGTGGCCCTGAAGGAAGCCATGGAAGCGGCCAAGGAAACCCGCTCTAAAATCAGAGCGGCGAAGGAGGAACTCCGTCAAGCCGGAGATATCACGGCTGGGAAGCCCTTTTTGTTGCAGACGAGGTTTGGAGACCCGACGTATGCCCCTCTAGATAAATTATGGAGTTCTACGGATGCGTACCTGGATTTGGCAGCCAGTGCTGCTGATGCGACCAATTTTTTCGAAGATCAAAAAGATCACGAAATGGAAAAGTTGTTCTGGTCACAGTTCAATGCTCCGGCACGTCCGCTGCTGTTAAATGAGCAAATGGCTAAGTGGGCCGAGCTCCATAGGTTGTCCAGGCTTTCCATGAGGACTGTCGTGGATCGCCTCTGGCCGGAAGGACCAAGGCCGAATAGTTATTTTGGTCTTGTGCAACAATTCCTCGGTGATGTGCCGCATATCGACGCTCTAAAGAGGTCGACGTGCATAGAGGGTGCACGGATGGCTCTTGCCCATGTCAAGACATACTGGGCGGAGATGGAGGCCACCATGATTGCAACCCAGAATCCGGCCGTAGGCCGGGTTTCGGCCGAGCACTATTTTGAAGAAGTCCTGGAAGGTGCTCGTTTAATAGAGGCTCAGTGCTCGAAGAGTATCATGTTCTAGTGACATGTATCCCAATTGTAAGAACAATGTTATTTTGAATTATAAAGGCTGTATTTATACGTTTTCCTGAAAGTATTATTATGCCTCCTGTGCGGTCGTTTATGTGTATATATATATATATATAACCTGAAAGTTTGCGGTCGTCGGCTTCAGCCCCCATGCATATAATGTGGGGTTGTTCGCCAAAGCGCGTGTTCACACTTGATCCAACGTCTTGGTCCATTAAGGAGGTGGTAGCGCGGCGAACGAGGCAATCGGACTATATTGCTTTAACACTTTCACTTAACCATAGGAGTTTGACAGTGGGGCTACTATATAGCCCCTGGTATTTCCGTGTCTATCCAAATACGGTGCGCGTACGTACATGACCGGGAAAACCGGTCCTTCATTAATGCGGAGGAATCCCGAAGATTCCGATGAGTCATCGAGTGGTTGACCAGTCTCGCGCTTTATCATGACAGTCAGTTTTCGGCTTTCTCTACGGAGGTGCTCATCCGGATGAACCAGGGCACAATCGTAGTAGTTCTCCCAGTGCCACCTTAGCCGATAGAGCGGAACGTAAGGTAGCAAAACGCGGGAGCCGGGCAAACCCAACATTTGACCAAAGACATGATTCGGAGCTGATGCATATAAGGCCAAACTCGCGACGCCGAACACTCCCTAAGGTATTCGATCTTTACAACATATACCGGGCTGAGTAACGCCCTTGATAATGAACCCCGAGTGTCCAGGTACGTGCATTATTCTGACATGGCGAAATGCCAATAACGTCAGCATCCCTCTCGGTTATACTGAGTATCCGGAGGATGTGAAGCAACAAGAGACAGTGAGAAAGGTTTACACAGGGTCTTAATCTAAAAAGAAACCTTTGAGCGGGGCCCTGCTGCACGTCTGCGCCTGTGTCTCCGTTGTGCCGTATCCTGGAAGGGTGTAGCACGATTATCATCTGTAAAAGAGAAAATTTTAGGTGCAAGTTGTCGTGCGAAAAATTGGTTATTCTCAATAAACCATTAAAATTCAAGATAAGTAAGGTCGAGCCGAACTGTAGTCCTTTTTACATGCGGGAAGCCCCTGGTACCGCCTATGGGGGTATATCCATTGAACCAATCTCGGGTTTATCTAAGCTGTTACAGCTAGTGATGCGCCGGACTCGTCTAGCTGTGTCCGCGGTCTTGACGACCGATCATTTATTCTGGTTGGAGAGGCCGTTTAGTGTTCGGCTGCTAAAGCCGCCACACGTTCTTCCGCACATAAGGAATGCTCAACGTTTCCACTAACTGTGATGATGCCACGTGGACTAGGCATCTTAAGCTTAAGGGAAGCGTAATGAGGTACTGCATTAAAACGAGCGAAAGCTGTTCTTCCGAGTAGTGCTGGATAGCCGCTTCAGAAAGGAGCGATGTCGAAGGTTAACTTTTCTCTTCGGAAATTGTCGGGAGAACCGAATACAACCTCTAGTAATAGAGAGCCCGTACAGCGGGCCTCTGGGCCTGGTATTACCCCTTTAAAGGTAGTATTACTTTGGCTAATTCTTGTCGGGTCTATCCCCATTTTGCGGACTGTGTCCTGATATATCAGATTAAGACTACTGCCGCCGTCCATGAGGACTTGGGTGAGATGGTATCCGTCGATAATTGGGTCTAACACCAAGGCAGCCAATCCTCCGTGCCGGGTACTTGTCAGGTGATCCCTGCGATCAAAGGTGATCGGGCAAGCCGACCAAGGGTTGAACTTAGGGGTGACGGGCTCTGCGGCGCATGTGTCTCGGAGTGCATGTTTGCTCCTTCTTGTTGTTACGTGAATCATGTTCACTGTTTTGACCTCTGGTGGGATTTTTTCTGTCCCGCAGTGCTTTGCTGGCGAGGCTCATCCTCATCCTCACGTGGTGTCTCCCTCCCCTTGTGTTCGGCATTTAGCTTGCCGGCCTGCTTGAAGACCCAACATTCTCTGTGGGTGTGATTTTCAGGCTTATCGGAGGTGCCATCAATCTGACATAATTTGTCTAGAATCTTGTTTAGGCAGGACGGTCCATCTCTGCTGCCTTTGAAAGGATTTTTCCGCTGACCGGGTCGAGAGCCCCTAAATCCGGCGTTTACCGCCGTGTTGTCTGGGCTGTCTTCATTATTTTGACGCTTGCTTTTACTGCGTCGTGATTTTCCATTGCCATCCCTGACTTCAGATGTGCCTGGGTCGCTGGTGCTGCTACGGGCCAGCCAGCTATCTTCGCCCGCGCAAAAGCGGGTCATAAGGCTTGTTAGGGCTGCCATTGTCCTTGGTTTTTCTTGGCCTAGGTGTCTGGCGAGCCATTCGTCTCGGACGCTGTGTTTGAAAGCTGCTAAGGCTTCGGCGTCCAGACGGTCAACGATTTGGTTCTTCTTAGTGAGAAATATGTTCCAAAGCTTTCAGGCTGACTCTCTGGCTGTTGAATTATATGACTTAAATCGTCTGCATCCGGAGGTCGGACATAGGTCCCTTGAAAGTTGGCCCTAAAAGCATCCTCAAGCTCCTCCCAACTTCCAATTGAATTTTCGGGGAGGCTCTTCAGCCAGTGCCGAGCTGGTCCTTTCAGCTTGAGGGGCAAGTACTTGATGGCGTGGAGATCGTCTCCGCGAGCCATATGGATGTGGAGGATGAAGTCCTCAATCCAGACCCCAGGGTCCGTCGTTCCGTCGTACGCCTCTATGTTCACGGGTTTGAATCCCTCTGGAAATTTGTGATCCAGCACCTCATCGGTGAAACATAGGGGGTGCGCGGCACCCCTGTATTTGGATGTGTCATGGCGTTCTGTTTTGATTATGCGCTGGAGCGCGCTTCCTAGAACCGTAGATGGATCTGGTCACGCCGGCCTTTTGATGCAAGTCCTCGCGTGGATCATGTGCTGACTTATGTGTGGCCTCGTTAGCCGCCCTATCGCGGCCACGAGGTGGTCGATCCGACGGGTCGGCCGTTTTATTTTTCGGCTGTGTGGGCTCTAAGGCCTCATCATCGAATTCAGGCAACAGCTTGCACTTTGGATAGCTCTTTGTGTGGTAACTACCACCATACTTTTCTTCAGTGTCCAGCACTTTGTTCCATCTACTGTTGAGCGTATTCTGCATGGCCTTAAGCCTTTGCTTCTGCTTCTTCAGACTCCTCGCGGTGGCAATAAGCCTTCTACGGAGGTTCTCTTGTTCCAAGTGTCTTTCGGGGATGATGTGTGCGTCGTCGTCCGGACTATTTTCCTCTCCAGAGAGAGGTTGATGAGCTTTATCCTCGGCGTCGACGTGATCGGACAGCGTCTCCGTACTATATTCGCCATTTGCTGGTTCATCCTGCTCTATCGCTGGGTCAATGTGGTCGTCGTTTCCTCTGGAGTCGACCGGGGTGTTATTTTTTCTTGCGCTGTTATCACTGTTTTTGCCAAGGCGGGATTTGGAGCGGCGCCTACGCCGTCGCTTTGGTTGCTTCTCGAGGGAGCTATCCTTCGCTGTATCCTTCCGTTCCTCGTCATTGTTTTCTTTGGGTGTATCCACCATATATATATCGTGTGATGAAGTGGCTGTCCAGCGCCCAGTGGGTGGTGGTTCTTGTTCGTCTCTTGCATCGTCGTTCATACCGTCTATGTCTTCGGAGTCGAAATCGAGCATGTCGGTTAAATCGTCGATAGTGGCTACTAAGTGGGTGGTGGGTGGGGAGCGAATTTCTTCGTCGTCCGCATCCCATTCTAGCCGGACATAGTTCGGCCAAGGGTCTCCTAACAAAGAGAGAGACCTCAACGAGTTTAGCACGTCGCCAAAGGGCGAGTGCTGAAAGATATCCGCGGAGGTAAACTCCATGATCAGTGCCCAATCGGATTCGATAGGCACGGACGCAAGCGGCTCGGAGCCCGTGGCCGGGGACGAATCCAATGGTTCGGCAACACGGCTCTCGTATGAGGTGAAGTCAATATTCGGCTCTATCGCCACTAAGAGTGCGGCCTCCGTGGCGGGGTCTATCCACCCGTCCTCAGATGGCGCAATTTGTTCCGGATTGAGGGCCGGAGTGGTTGTAGGTGCGATCTCTTGAACACTGTCCGATGGCAGAGCTAAGTCATGCTCGTCGTGATTGTGCGGCGCACCTGACATGGGCTCGAATCCGTCGAAGATCAAGTCCCCGCGGATGTCGGCAGTATAGTTCAAGTTTCCAAACCTGACCTGATGGCCAGGGGCGTAGCTCTTGATCTGCTCCAGATGGCCAAGCGAGTTGGCCCGCAGTACGAAGCCGCCAAATACGAAGATCTGTCCGGGGAGGAAAACCTCACCCTGGATCGCATCGTTGCCGATGATCGAAGGAGCCATCCAGCCTTACGGTGACGGCACAGTGGAACTCTCAATGAAAGCACCAATGTCGGTGTCAAAACCGGCGGATCTCGGGTAGGGGGTCCCGAACTGTGCGTCTAAGGCGGATGGTAACAGGAGGCGGGGGACACGATGTTTACCCAGGTTCGGGCCCTCTCGATGGAGGTAATACCCTACTTCCTGCTTGATTGATCTTGATGATATGAGTATTACAAGAGTTGATCTACCACGAGATCGTAAAGGCTAAACCCTAGAAGCTAGCCTATGGTATGATTGTTGTTCTTGTCCTATAGACTAAACCCTCCGGTTTACATAGACACGGGAGGGGGCTAGGGTTACACAGAGTCGGTTACAAGGGAGGAGATCTACATATCCGTATTGCCAAGCTTGCCTTCCACGCCAAGGAGAGTCCCATCCGGACATGGGACGAAGTCTTCAGTCTTGTATCTTCATAATCCAACAGTCCGGCTAAAGTATATAGTCCGGCTGTCTGAGGACCCCCAAATCCAGGACTCCCTCACCCCCAACCGAGGTTCACCTAGCAAAGTGAAGTAGCAGCCCCCCCCCCCACACACACACTTTTAGTCGGCGGGCCAGAGAGGCATCTCACCAAGATGGATCGTAAATTGGACCAAGAATAATCCACCTTGGTCGTACAACCTCTCTCTTGTTGTTGGTCAAAGTGATGGCCGTCCATGCGACCCCGGAGATGGGCTAGCTCGCCAAAAATCATGCAAGTAACTAGTCCCCAAAGACAACCACTGCATGCGTGTGGCCCAAACATATGTATGGAGAGGTGTGTTTTTTAATACATAATGGAACAACTTTGATGTGGCACTGTGATTTTGAACTAGAAATCCCCACACTAAGTTAGGGTTAGGTTGACGATGCATATGTATGTTACACCACACTTCAAGCCGATGATGGGGATTCATGCATGCATGTGTGCATAGTATATGCTCTTAAACTTAATTAGGTCTAAGTCTCACCATGACCTATACTACGATAAGATGAACCAAAGGAAGAATTTGCCATGGTAACCAATCTTGTTGTCGTTCAAGGTGATCATGGATGTCCACGCGGACCCACAAATATATAGGCTTGTTGCCGATAACCATGTGAGGGAGTGTACCATTCGAAGACAACCACTACATGCATATGTATGGAGGTGATGCGTGCATGCATGTTTGAATACCATTTCACAACATTACTGTGGTGCGTGCGTCAAAAATCGTACAGTCCCCACACAGAGCGAGATCGGTTCATGACGTGTCGCTGTACTAGCCACTTCGACTCGATGGGAGGGAGTCATGCGTACACATGCATGTGTGTGTGCTCAAACTGTATCATGTCATCCGAGAGCATGACCTATATATATACCGTATAACAAGCAACAAAATAATCCCATCCTAAGTCAAATTAACCTCTCTCGTTGTCACGCAAAAAGTAGTGATGGACCAAGCGGGCCCACAGATGGAAAGCATTGATATCGCTGATAACCACTCAAGTGGGTGCAAGAGGACAACCACCATCGCTTTGCATGTTGTCCAAACATATGTTGAATACCCAAAATACACAACTTTGATGTGCCACATGCCTCAAAAACCGTAAACCCCCACACAGAGCGAGGTTCATGAAGCGTACTACATATGATGGTCCCCTTCCCCCTCTTCGACGCATACTATATGCTCCTACCGTAATACAACCCAAAAAGAATCCTCCTCGATGGTGAAATTAATTAACCTCTCCCGATGTAGGTCAAAGTGATGCATGCATCAACGATGGCCTCATGGGCCCATAGATGGAAGAGTCACACGTGAGTGTCCTAGCTAGGATAACCACCGGCTGCATGCATGTGGCCAAAGAGGTGTCGTGTGATGTTTGAATAGCCAATTTCACAACTATAATTGGCACGTGCCTCAGAAACCGAAAAGTCCCAACACTGAGTGAGGTGTACTTGTTCACGGACGCGTACGTATAGCATATATGCTAGTCCCCTCCCACGTCTTCGACGTGTACTATATACCACCATAATACAAACAAAAAAGATTCTACCTTGCTGGTCAAATTAACCTCACTGCCAACTGTTCATCAAAGTGATGGACGACGATCTCGCGGGCCCACAGAAAGCGCCACACGCGAGTATCGAGTGTCATGTAGGACAACCATCGACTGCATGTGGCCAAAACATGTATGTATGAAAGGGTTGTGTAATGTTTTAAATAACAAATTCACGACTCTGATGTGGCACCTGCCTAACAAAACGGCCAACCCACACTGTAGCTCACAACTCGTAGTGTACTGCGAGCCACCCGCCACCCCCCAGACGCACACACCCACACACACACCGCGAATCCACCGCAACTACGATGCATGTTAAATTATGCCGCGGTGAACATATGTTACCAAAGGAGGGACGTTTTAATTTCGAAAAAAACAGAGATCATTAAGACATTTTAGTACATTAATAGATTGATTTTCTACGGGTATAATGTGCAAAAATTAAATTTGAGCTACATGCGAACGTCACACTGCACCTAAATGGATTGCTAAAACACATGTGTCTCACTGGGTGCATGTTTACTCCCCGTGCAAGAAATTTCAAACATTGAGAATCTTGATTTTTAAATTCTAGTGCATCCGAAACTTATTTGAAGTTCATGAAACTTATCGTGTTGTCATATGGACACCAATACAAAGTGGCATTGTACTTTTTTCTCAAATTTGAGACCAGTTTTGATGTAATCTTTATCTAATTACAAACGGGAGATTATTAATAATTGGGAACCAATATCCCAAACAGATTATTTATTCGAACCGTGAGCGTTAGACCAACAATGGATATGTGCCATGCTTCAGTTAAGCAATAAAGCGGCAGCATAAATCATCCAAATAGAAAAACAATATACGTGACGCCACGCGACCCGTGTGCTGTGCAAGCAGGCGTGAGTTCACGCGATGCATGCGAGCAGTCCGCCGTGCAGGCAAACTAGGAGGCGTGCGTGCAGGTGTGTGAATTGACGAAAGCATGCTCGATGTGCGGTGTCATTGGGAGGCGTGCGAGTAGCTGTGTGAAACGACGGTAGGCATGCCAGTAGTCCGGTGCGCAGGCTCACCGGGAGGCGAGCCAATGGTTTGACTAACGCCCGCCTCTCTCCCACTACTCCATATTAATGGTGCGCCCGAGCGGCCGCACCCCCATCCTCGCCACACACACAATCCTCTCTCTCCGCTTGCATCCTCGACGCCGCTCTCAGCCCTCAAAGCCGTCAGTATATGAGGATGCCGCCGAAGCGCCCCATCAGAGGGAGTGGCGATGCCGGGGCTGCTGAAGCACCGGAGCATGACGTGGAGATGGAGACAGAGGTTTCCATCACCGCCGGCAAGTTATCGCTGCACCCTGAAGTCATCGACGGTGTCGAGCTTCCACAGCCGGAGGCGGAGTTCCACACCGACTCTGGTGACGACTCGGGCGACAACCCCAGTGACAACTCTGACAACCACTCCGACGACCACTCCAACGACGACGGACAACTGGTTAGTCATCTATATCCATTTATGTGTCAAATAGATCCTAGGGTTTCTCTGATTACTCTTGCCTCCCCCTTTTTGGAATAGAAATCCTATGGTTACGTTCTCCCAATCCATGAAATCTGAGTAAGTTTCGTTAGATCCGTGTAGTGTATTGATTGTTTGAATGGTACAAGTGATAAGTGATTAGTTGTTTCATCTGTGCAAATGATTTCTGCTAGTAATCTGACTAGGTTTAGTGTTCGTGCTAATAATTCCTAGCCAGGACTTGACAATTGATTTTGAATGACCTACATATGTTTGTGCCATTATTTTCTTCAATATTGGTCTGTACATAGACGACTGTGCTTAAAAATCGAACCATAATCTCTGGTATGTATAAATAAATAGCCATAAATTCCTAATCATACTTCACGACATGTAAACATTGATTTGATGCCAAATTTGTTTTACTATTTGTACAGGTGTTGTCTGACGATGTGGACATCGAGGATGAAGATGGCCAGAGGAGGTACAAGAGGCAAATCCTGAGGGAGCTTTATGCGGGAATGCATAACAGGCGTATTAGGACCTGGAACGGTGGCTATCGATGCCTATTTTGCAACCACAAGCTTCATGACGCGTATCTAAGTGTTCTGGCACATGCAAGGGATGGGCCGTTGGCTCCTTCAAGCAGAAGTATTCTCGCAGGGTGGCGCACGGCGCGTACGCAGAGTATCTGGAGAAGCTTCAGTATCGTGACGGCCTGTGAGATGAGATGTGGGATCTAACTATGTATGCTTGAGTATGCTTAATGACGGTTGAAGTATGTACTTATGGTTGAACTATGCTTGTGTACGCTTATTGTCTATGTCTGAGTATGTTTAATCTATGCTTACTTATGTCTAAATGTGGGATATGGATGCAATCAGTTCGGTTGATGGAATCTACCTCCGTCCTGGTTTATTCGTCCCCTTTGTAATTTGTGTTAAATTTTGACCAAAGATTTAACTGACAAAATGTTAGCGTAGGTCAGCAAAAATTATATCGTTGGATGCGTATTTGAACATAGTGTACAATGATATAATTTTTTGTGACATGCATAAAAATTCTTAGTTAAATATTTGGTCAAAATTTGGTACAAATTACAAATGGGACCAATAAACCAGGAAGGAGGTAATACATCAATCACACACGGTTCCCAAAATTGGAACCGTGTGCAATGACGTTCACTTTGCCTGTTGCGTCAATCTCACACAGTTGGCTCTAGCAAACCGTTGCCTCCGAAATTCTTTGTGGGACAGAAAACCCTCACCACCCAATTCAAAAAATAAAAAGTAAAACCCTCACCATCCCCACGTCACAAAAACCAACACCCCGCCCGCCAACCCCTCTGGTCCCCATTCACACCTACACAAGCTCCTCAGCGTCTATGCATGGCACAGCCTATCACGGCGGTAACTACTTAGCTCGACGCATGCCGCCGCCAGGCTGCCGGCAAAGACCACCGCATTTCGCCACTTCCGCTTGCCGCCGCCTATCGGCATTGACTTTCTCGATGCTGCTCGCGGTCGACCCAACTCCGCTAGGTTGGGGAATCTCCTGTACTGAGGGTTCTATCTCATGGACAACAAAGGTAACTAATTTAATGAGATATTATCTCATCTCTTATCCCAGTTCATCTGCCTCCTTTAATCACCCGGCCGAAATCGCCGTGAATTTATATTTATTCGAGATGACTTGAGGGTTTTCTTCCATTCATAGAGTGTATAGTGCGCGGAGACATCAGGAATTTGCGGCCTCTGCCAGACATTCCATCTCACCATACTAGATGACTTGAGGATGCGCGCGGTATGTTCAATCTCACCCTAAATCGGTTGGCATGGCCTACTTTCCTGAACATATTCTAAATATTGCAACATTTGGATAAAAGGTGCCACATGTACCATATACGTCAAAGGGGATTTTTTTTCCCCTCTTCTTTCTATATTAGGCAAATTAATGATGTATTGTTCTTTCGATTACTCTCATATTTCCATGACATCATGTTTACCCTATCTGTTTAATTATAGATTTTGTCTGTTGTACAGTTCTTTCAATTTGGGCCCATATTTGCATGTTACCATATTTTCTTTAACAATCCTACCATTTTCTGCAGCGCGTCCCTTGCTATGCAACAGAATCTATAGTGCACAATCTTTCCCTTTACATAAATCAAGACTGCAGGGATATCATACTGAACACAAGCCATGGATTTACAATCATTGCTACTATAAGACTTGATGAACGTGGTGACTCCTATTTTGGCACTGGCCTTTGGAAAGAAATTTCTAAGTTTTATGTACTAAAAGCTGGCACTATAATTGCACTGCACATAAAAGGGCATGGTTATGATATATATGCTAACTTCCCTGACGATATCATCCGTCCAGACTTTGTTGAAGTAAGTTTTCTTTTCAAGTATCTGCATGTTGGCTTACCCAGCAATATCAAATGAATTGTGTAGTATTTAAGCAACCAATTGTTATTCCATTTTCTTACTATATTCCTACCTAATAACTTCTAGTTACCAACACACTTTTCTATTGCCCTGTTTTAACTAAATATTCCCTGTACTCCCACTTCTATCATAAAGCGCCGCTGACAAGGAGACTCCGGCGGTGGAGAACGGGGCTGCCAACAAGCGGAGGCGGGGCGAGCATGAACCGCAAGCGACTCCAGCAGGCCTAGACTTCATCGGCAAACTCCCCGATAATATGTTGGCAGTCATCATCTCGCTCCTCCCAATCAAATATGGGGCATGGACAACCGTCATATCCCGGCAGTGGCGCCCCCTATGGAACTACACCCCTCTCGACCTCATCGACACCCACGAGCTCTGCCATGGCTATCGCAAAAGCTTGGATGCGTTCTCCAAGATCCTCGGCAATCACCTTGGCCCAACCAGAGGCCTTAAAATGGGCAAGTTCCGTTCCAACGCCAAGGATCGAGCCAAGCTTGATGACTGGTTCCCATCCCCCGCCGTAGATCAGCTCGAGGAGCTCACTTTTGATGATGGGCATATGCGCTCGCTGCCAACGTCCGCGCTTCGCCTTGCACCCATGCTGCGCTCACCATGTTCAGGAACTGCCGTCCCCCCTTAATGACGCACCCGCTCTTATTCTACCACGACTGAAGTACCTCGAGCTCGTCACCGTCTGCCTCCCAAATGATGACATGGAGCGCCTGCTCCGTGGCTGTACTGCACTCAATTACCTTTGTCTTCAGGCGATCAATGGGTTGAGTAGCTTCCACATCGCCTCCATGACTCTCTGGACTATTTATGTGTGTTCCTGGTGCGGCAGGAAGACATCAAAAGATGTGTACCACGGTATGGTCATTGAGGACACACCTGCACTTGAGAGATTACTTGTAGTTGATCAAGAAGGTCCAACAAGAATCAATGTAATTTCTACGCCAAAATTGACAGTGGTGGGCTACTTGTCTGACAAATACTCTGAACTTGTTATTGGATCCATACCCGTTTAGGTACAACAGCCACCTTCTACCTCTCCTTCTACAAATTAACATTATTTCTAATTTTGAAGATGTTTGTTCCTCTGTCATCTAGAAAATGATTCTGACAAGCTTGACCCTGGAATTGCGCACAGTGAAGGTCTTGGCACTAGAATCTATCGGCCCCAACCTGGAGCAAGTTATCAGTTTCCTGAGATGCTTTCCATGCCTGGAGAAGCTATATATAGAGGTGATGTTCCTATCCTATTAAATGTAAACCATAAGGGAGTTCAATTTTTGACACCTTTTTCCAAGTTTACAATGACAATGTACTACAATTTCTGAAGGATTCTTTTGGAGGATTTCAGTACATACATGCCCCCCCATATTGGTTGCTTGATCCATATGGTTACAATCCATAAGCATTTCTCCTTGGGATTCATCTGTACTAGTTTTCTTAGGGAACTTTTCATCCACTCCAACCTCTTGTGAAGAAGGCTACATTTTTGTAGAATCAAATCAAATGCCCATGTTAATCATGTCAGATCGAAGATGGCATGTTAGTGCATTTTACAAATCCTGCAAACCAAATAGGCCTATAGTAGTGTTCAAAACTGAATGTAGGCACTAACACGTTTTCTTCTTTTGCAGATAAGATTAGGTCGAGTGGTGGATAATGTGATATAATATAACAATCACGTCTAATGCCTAGATCTGTATCTCTCAGAAATTACTTTGAACTCCTACCGAGGGACCTTACCGGAGATTATATTCGCCAAGTTCTTTGTTTTGAGAGCAAAGGTGTTGAAGGTAATGAGGTTTGCCCTACATTTATTTCGCAAAAATGAATGGTTTGTTGATCAGCGCCGGCGCCTGTGGCAGAACGGAATAGGCTCCGAAAATGCTGAATTTCATTTTGGAACTTCATATGACAGAGTAATCGGAAGTCATCGTGTCTTCCCCATACATGACTTCTTAGTGGCTGGCCCCTTTGCAAAAATTCTGAGGTTTTGAAACCAGACTTAGAAGTGGTAATATTAGTTTGAACCTCTCTGATATCCATGTTCAGCGGATCAACGCGAGCGTTTGCAGCTGATGAGCTGAATTTCATTTCTAATATCAGTTTGAACCTTGTAATCTTCGAATTTGACCCATATAACTCTGGAATTTGAACCTTGTAATATTTCGAGCTTTTGTGGTACAATCATTGAAATGGCATCATATGAGACTCGTATATTGGTAACACTATTTTGACCTTAATATGCAATGGTGTTAGATTTCATTAACCATTCTCAAATCTGTTTACATTGTCGGTCTCACAGCATACGATCTGTATAGCTAACTCAACTGCGATCTTTGACATTGTTGCACACAGTTGGTTTCTTCAACCGTGTGCCTTGTAGAGCGCAGAATTAATTATTGCACTCGAGTGTCCATCATCACCCTTCTGTGTAACTTTGACCTCATCACCCACGGGTAAACTTATGGCCGAAGTCATTCCACACACTTCGTTTTTACAAAGCTTTTTGCCAATAAACGCCCACGATTTGTCCCTCTTCTAGTCGACGCGTGGCCAAACTAGCCAGGCGGGAAGCTTGCGCGGTAGCGCGGGAACAGGCTCACCGGCGATACATTTGGCGCCTCTTCGAGCCCACACATGGTCAAACGAAACGCGTGCGGTGCGGTGTTGTCAAGCATGCACTGGAATCTTCCGCTACGAACGCCGTGACAAGACATGACGATTACAGGCCGGCCGGCCCCCATTTATTACAGTGGCCATTTAACCCTTGTGTCTCTTCAACCTTTCGAACGCGCCCCACCATTGCAAGAAGCACACCCACCATGATAAATTCTTAGAGGGTATCCTACGCGGCTCCATTGGCGCTCCGAGCGGCTGCCGACGACGAGTAGCAGTTCACCGTGCATGCCGTGGTGGACACCCACAGAAGGTTCACGGACCTCTCGGTGGTTACAAGGTGGTCGGGTTCAACCTCGAGTACACCCGCGCTCGTGCCGGGTCTCGTCCCAAGGTCCCCGTCACTCAGATGTGCGTGCACCACCACGTCCTCATCTACCACTACTGCCTGGACACAAGGCCTTGCGAGTGTTTCGCCAGGTTTGTCAACAGCCCCCACTACATGTTCACTACGGTGGACATCACCAATGATGTAAAGGCGCTCAGGAATTCGGGCATCGCCTGCCAGAATCTTGTCGACATCTAGGGCCAATACAAGATCTGGGGCAGCAAGGAGCATAAGAAGGACTCACTAGTTCACCTTGCCGAGGCCATCATCGACCCCACAGAGAAATGAAGGATTCCTGCAACAAGGACAAGCTTGCCTGGAACTCGGCCTGGATGGAGAAACTCGAGAAAGCTCACGTCGTGTACACGGCCAATGAGGCGTACACGAGCTACGACATGTACAGGCGGATCGTTGACATGAGGAAGTGCCTCCTTCCCCAAAACGGCTAGGGATCCAGCCGGAAGTAGAGCAATGGCAAGCGTCGTCGCAACAAGAAATGATGATTAGATCCTCGTTTCTCCTAGTTTAGTATGCATGTAATTGCCTACTTTGGTGTGTGGAAATGTTATGTGTGTAGTCACTTGTGTAATTGTATGCTTCATTTGGTTATGCAATGCTATTTTTTAAGTATATATGTTGATGCTCTGAAGACAGGGCATAGATGTTGTGCGAACAAAGAAAATCACATCGCACACGGACTAAACAGTGGAACCGGTCGGTGATGTTTTCATCAATCACTCACAATTGTATACCAGCAATCGTTTGCTCACAACACACATGGCTTGTTCGCAGAATTCGTCTGTGTTGTTATCGGTCTTCGCACACGTTTCCGATTACAGACTTGTTTGCCGCCTATCACACACATCTTGTTAAGTTGAACCGTTTCTATTCTCTTGTCTCAACGCAAACAGTTCATCCAAGTGAACTGCATGCCGTATATCGCACACACCTTGATCTGGCTGACTGTTTATTTTGTGTTGCCTAATCACAAACAATTCATCCAAGTGAACCGTATGTTGTATATCGCACACACCTTCATCTGGCTGCCTGTTTCTTTTGTTCCTTGTCGCAAATAGTTAATTGAGCTGAACCGTATGCCCTGCATTGCAGAAGCAACTAAAATATGAACCGTGTTTGATGCATCCATCATCGCAAACGTTTTGCACCTTTTTTGACAGGTTTTTTGCACCACCATTTGCGATTATTGCGTCGCACACAGTTTCGTCGAAGGGTCTCTCATCATAGTGTCGTGTTAGTAGCATCCTGCAGTAGTGACGCCCCAGAGTTCAAACCTTCCTTGGGTCTGCGGAGCCCTGAATCCCACAAGCATGGTGCTGCGTGACGCGTGGGTGTGTTACCCCAAGCCACAGAAGCTCCTGCTCGCACTCCTCGTTGCCTCCAGGAAACTGCATCACTACCTCCAAGGCCACCCCATCAAGGTTGTTTCAGCCTACCCCTTGGAGAGGGTGCTCCGAAGCCCCAACGCCGCGAGAAGGGTCGCCGAATGGAACATCGAGCTGCAGGCATTCCAGCTGGAGTTCAGCACCACCAGAGTCATCAAGGGCACGACCCTCCCTGACTTTGTGGCAGAATGGACTGACGCCCCTAGCCGAGAAGTGGGCAAGGACCATTCTCTCACGGCCGGAGACGAGGCACCAGATGGTTGGGTCAGGTACTTCGACGGTGCGTTTGCACGCCAAGGCGCGGGGGCTGGAGCTGTGCTCATCTCGCCCACCCAGGACAAGCTCTACTACGCCGTGCAGCTCTGTTTCCAGCATGGCGAGAAGGTCTCCAACAACATCACTGAGTAGGAGGGCCTGATCACCGGCCTCAAGGCTGCGGCAGCTCTGGGGGTTAGGTGCCTCACCATCATGGGCGACTCCCAGCTCCTCGTCAACTTCTCCAACAAGGCGTACAAGCCAAAGGACGAGCACATGGAGGCATACCTTGAGGAGGTACGCAAAATTGAGAAATGATTTCTTAGGCTTGGAATTGCAGCACGTGCCGTGCGGTACAAATAAGGAGGCGGACGACATCGCCAAGAGGGCGTCCCGGCGTCAACCTCAGGAGCCTGGCGTCTTTGAGGAGCGGCTCTTCAAGCCGTCAGCAGCTCCCCCCGCTGCGGGACCGGCATTGCCTCAGGAGGAGCTGCCCCCTGCACCCACCTCGGGCGCCCCAGCCTGCGGCCCGACCTCAGGAGCCCGCCTACTTCTCGCACTCGAGCCTCAGACTGAGGAATTCAAGGCGTACCTGCTCCGGGGCGCCTTGCCGGAGATGGAGGAAGATGCAAAGGCCTGCCAGGCCACCACGTACTGCATCTAGGACGGTGAGTTCTACCGAAGGCGCCCGAACGATGTTTCTCTATGATGCATCTCTAGGGAGTAGGGGTGCGAGCTGCTGGCCAACATACATGGCGGGGACTGCAGGCATCACTCCTCATCACGCACCCTTGTGGGCAAGGCGTTCCGCAGCAGATTCTACTGGCCCACGGCGCTCAATGATGCCAGTGAGTTGGTAAGATGTTGTGAGGCCTGTCAGTTCCATGCCAAGCAGATCCACCAGTCCGCTCAGGGCCTCCAGACCATCCCGCTCTCGTGGCCATTCGCGGTCTGGGGGTCGGACATCCTGGGCCTGTTCCCTCGAGCGCCCGGGGGCTACCTCTACCTCTACGTCGCCATCGACAAGTTCACCAAGTGGGCGGAGGTGGAAGCCGTCCGTACCATCCTGGCTGGCTCGGCCGTCAAGTTCATCAAGGGCCTCGTAAGCCGTTTCGGGATTCCCAACCGCATCATCACCGACAATGGCTCTCAGTTCATGAGCAACCTTTTCAAAACATATTGTGCTAACCTTGGAACACAGATATGCTATGCTTCGGTGGCACACCCGCGGAGCAATGGCCAGGCCGAGCGTGCCAACACGGAGGTCCTAAGAGGCCTCAAGGTGAGGAGTTTCAAGAAGAAGCTCGAGTCTTGCGGCAAGGGCTGGCTCGATGAGCTCTAGTCTGTGTTGTGGTCCATCCGCACCACCGCGACCAACCCCACGGGCGAGACTCCGTTCTTCCTCGTCTACGGAGCCGAGGCGGTCCTCCCTCACGAGGTCAAGCATCGCTCCCTGCGGATCTTGGCGTTCGACGAGACACGCCAGGACGCCTCGTGGGGGGTGGACCACGTGCTGGCGGAGGAGCGCTGCCGCCAAGCCTCGCTCCGTGCAGCGAGGTACCAGCAGGCGCTTCGGCAGTACCACTATCATAGCGTCCGCTCCAGGACCCTCGAGGTGGGTGACCTCGTCCTGAGGTGGGTGCTCTCCAAGGAGGGGCTTCACAAGCTCTCGCCCATGTGGGAGGGCCCGTACAGGATCTCCCATGTCTCTAGGCCTAGCGCCATGCTCTTGGAGACGCAGGACGGGGTCCCCATCCAGAACGCCTAGAACATCCAGCATCTCCAGAAGTTCTATCCATGATCAAGGTCTCCGCTCATGACACTCTCACGTAATAATGAGTTGGGGTTGTACATGCCCCGGAGTCTCCTGAGCGCCACCCCTGGGCCTCACGAGGGCTCCCACCCACATCCTAGTGGAGGCCCCATGCTCCGCGCTGGTGGGAAGACAAGAAGACTAGTATAGGTGCCGGACGCGGTTGTTCTTTTGCTTGCTTTCTGTAGCTAGTTTGCAACTTCTTGAATGGAATTTGAATTTTTTCGTGTCTCCTTTTGAGGGTTGGGAAATTTCTTCTCCTTGCATCGTTTGCTGTTTCAGGTCTTGCCTCAGGGGGAGTGGCAGTTTCCCGTCGCTCCTCCTCACGCGTCACGCGCGCGGGGACTGGCCAGGTGTGTGCGCTCGGGCCCGCCCGCAAACACACCTCGACAAAGCCTTAGTAACCTGGCCTTTTGGCATCTTCGTCCTCGCACGATGCTCTCAAACGAGCACACAGGCACGACGCCTCCGGAGTTTTCCTAATCCTATGGCTGCAGGGTGCCTCCTGAGGCTCAGTGACTTCTGAGTCCCCTCACGGCAAGGCACACTCTCGCGGCAGGGGAGTGCACCACAAGAACACCAACCTAAGCCGCCCCAACCACAATCAACAGCAACATGGGTATCGCAATGCAACATAAAAATGATAACATAACGGCGCAAAAGGAAGAAGAAACAAAAGCAAGCCACACGACTACAGCAGCTCCCGAGGCCCTGCTCCAGCTACGCTCGGGCTCATTCGGAGTCCTCCTCCTGCTTCACTGGGGCATGGCGGTGACATGGCTCGTCACCCTCCACAGTCCGAGGCCGGCGACGTGGCGGCTCGTCGTAGTCGCCGTCACTGGTGCTCTCCTCGGAGGAGGAGCCGCCGCTGCTGGAGGCGGCACAACCGTCCCCAAGGGAAAGCTCACCACCAGCGATGGCGCCACCCCTCCAGCCATCGTCGTCACCATCATCATCGGCGTTGTCGCTTTTCGGGCAGCACCCCGCACGCCGGCCGTCTTCCCCGAACACCCTCAAATAGAGGGTCGCGACGCCGTCGTACCTGAAGTGGAGGGTGCACCTCCTGTGCATGCCCCCCATGCAGGTGAACGGCTGCCACCCATGGTTCAGGAACACGTTGCCGGCGGCGGTGACCTCGACCTCCATCCACGAGGCCTTGCTGCTGCAGCCGTCGGCCTGCAGCCAGAGATCGCTGGGCCTCCCGGTCGACAGCGAGCCCGCGAAGAAGCACGGAATCTGGAACCAGATTCCCGCGGGCCTCTCCGACCACACGACAATCTCCAGGGACTGGTCTACTGAGTGGGAGAGCGACCGCGGTGGCCGGGCAATCGCCACGCGCCTCCTCCATCGCCAGGGTTGCCCCTTCCACGGCAATTCCCACCACGGGAGGAAGCACTGCCGCGGCTACCCAAGGCGGCACCGGCCCTTGAAGGGGTGCGCCCGCGCCCACGGGAAGCCACTGCCCGCATCGCGGCGTGCTTACGGGGGCGTCTGCGGCCTCTCTTGGGCGGCGGCGAGTCTGGCCCCTCCTTGGGGGCTTTTCCCTTCTCCGCAGCGGAAAACCTTCTCAATAGCGTCATGGACGTTTCGACAAGATGGCGGGGCAGAGAGGGAGAAGGAGGAGCAAGAAGCGAGAAGATGGAGATGGGCAGGGGGCTCGCCCCCGCTCTCATTTATAGCCATAGGGAGCCCAACCGCTGGCCTCCCACGATTTCGAGTAATGATGGTTTTTTTGCATGCAATAGGCAGTTGTTAAGTTGGACAGTTGCCGAGGCAGCGTGGGGAACTGGAGATGCCCACATCCCATCAAGCGCCACACATCGACTCGGTCCGCAGGCTATTGGGCCCGCGGAGCTTCGCCCTTGCCCTTTGGCTTCGCCTTGAAGCCAAGCCCGAGCACGCCTTGGGCCCAGGGGCTACTGTCGGTGTTCTGGGACTAGGGTACCCAGACTTGCCTGCCTGCGGCCCACGGCGTGGCTCCATCGACAGCCTGGTACGGCCCATCTTCAGCATCGACAAGACAAGACCCTCGGGAGGGGCCAAGCCTCCCGAGGCAGACAACACCAAGACCTCCGGAGGGAGCAGCTGTTGGAAATATGCCCTAGAGGCAATAATAAAATGGTTATTATTGTATTTCCTTGTTCATGATAATTGTCTGTTGTTCATGCTATAATTGTATTAACTGGAAACTGTAATACATGTGTGAATACATAGACCACAACATGTCCCTAGTAAGCCTCTAGTTGACTAGCTCGTTGATCAATAGATGGTTATGGTTTCCTGACCATGGACATTGGATGTCATTGATAACGGGATCACATCATTAGGAGAATGATGTGATGGACAAGACCCAATCCTAAGCATAGCACAAGATCGTGTAGTTCGTTTGCTAGAGCTTTTCTAATGTCAAGTATCATTTCCTTAAACCATGAGATTGTGCAACTCCCGGATACCGTAGGAATGCTTTGGGTGTACCAAACGTCACAACGTAACTGGGTGGCTATAAAGGTGCACTACAGGTATCTCCGAAAGTGTCTGTTGGGTTGGCACGAATCGAGACTGGGATTGGTCACTCCGTATGACGGAGAGGTATCTCTGGGCCCACTCGGTAATGCATCATCATAATGAGCTCAATGTGACTAAGGAGTTAGCCACGGGATCATGCGTTATGGTACGAGTAAAATGACTTGCCGGTAACGAGATTGAACAAGGTATTGGGATACCGACGATCGAATCTCGGGCAAGTAACGTACCGATTGACAAAGGGAATTGTATACGGGATTGATTGAATCCTCGACATCGTGGTTCATCTGATGAGATCATCGTGGAACATGTGGGAGCCAACATGGGTATCCAGATCCCGCTGTTGGTTATTGACCGGAGAGTTGTCTCGGTCATGTCTGCATGTCTCCCGAACCCGTAGGGTCTACACACTTAAGGTTCGGTGACGCTAGGGTTGTAGAGATATTAGTATGCGGAAATCCGAAAGTCGTTCGGAGTCCCGGATGAGATCCCAGACATCACGAGGAGTTCCGGAATGGTCCGGAGGTAAAGATTTATATATGGAAAGTCCTATTTTGGCCACCGGAAAATGTTCGGGATTTTTCGATATTGTACCGGGAAGGTTCTAGAAGGTTCCGAAGTGGGGCCCACCTGCATGGGGGGACCCACATGAACGTGGGTAGTGGGGGCAAGGCCCCACACCCCTGGTCAAGGCGCACCAAGATCCTACCTTAGAAGGAATAAGATCATATCCCGAAGGGATAAGATCAAGATCCCTAAAAAAGGGGGATAACAATCGGTGGGGAAGGGAAATGATGGGATTTCTTTCCCCCATCTTTGCCAACGCCCCAATGGACTTGGAGGGCAAGAAAACATCCCCCTCCACCCCTATATATAGTGGGGAGGCGCATGGGAGCAGCACCCCAAGCCATGGCGCCTCCCTCCCTCCCGTGACACCTCTTCCTCCCCGCTTGCGCTTGGCGAAGCCCTGCCGGGATCCCGCTACTTCCACCACCACGCCGTCGTGCTGCTGGATCTCTATCAACTTCTCCTCCCCCCTTGCTGGATCAAGAAGGAGGAGACGTCCCCGCTCCGTACGTGTGTTGAACACGGAGGTGCCGTCCGTTCGGCGCTAGGATCATCGATGATTTGGATCACGACGAGTACGACTCCATCAACCCCGTTCTCTTGAACGCTTCCGCGCGCGATCTACAAGGGTATGTAGATGCACTCCCCTCTCTCTCGTTGCTAGATGACTCCATAGATTGATCTTGGTGATACGTAGAAAATTTTAAATTTCTGCTACGTTCCCTAACAGTGGTATCATGAGCCAAGTCTATGCGTAGATTCTATGCACGAGTAGAACACAAAGTAGTTGTGGGCGATGATTTGTTCAATTTTCTTGCCGTTACTAGTCTTATCTTGATTCGGCGGCATTGTGGGATGAAGCGGTCCGGACCGACCTTACACGTACTCTTATGTGAGACAGGTTCCACCGACTGACATGCACTTGATGCATAAGGTGGCTAGCGGGTGTCTGTCTCTCCCACTTTAGTCAGATCGGATTCGATGAAAAGGTTCCTTATGAAGGGTAAATAGCAATTGGCATATCACCGTTGTGGCTTTTGCGTAGGTAAGAAACGTTCTTGCTAGAAACCCATAGCAGCCACGTAAAACATGCAACAACAATTAGAGGACGTCTAACTTGTTTTTGCAGGGTATGCTATGTGATGTGATATGGCCAAAAGGATGTGATGAATGATATATGTGATGTATGAGATTGATCATGTTCTTGTAATAGGAATCACGACTTGCATGTCGATGAGTATGACAACCGGCAGGAGCCATAGGAGTTGTCTTAATTTATTGTATGACCTGCGTGTCAATGAAAACGCCATGTAATTACTTTACTTTATTGCAAACCATTAGCCATAGTAGTAGAAGTAATAGTTGGCGAGACAACTTCATGAAGAGACGATGACGGAGATCATGATGATGGAAATCATGGTGTCATGCCGGTGACGAAGGTGATCATGTCGCGCCTCGAAGATGGAGATCAAAGGCGCAAGATGATATTGGCCATATCATGTCACTTTATGATTTGCATGTGATGTTTGTCATGTTTACATCTTATTTGCTTAGAACGACGGTAGCATAAATAAGATGATCCCTCACTAAAATTTCAAGAGATGTGTTCCCCCTAACTGTGCACCGTTGCGAAGGTTCGTTGTTTTGAAGCACCACGTGATGATCGGGTGTGATAGATTCTAACGTTCGCATACAACGGGTGTTGACGAGCCTAGCATGTACAGACATGGCCTCGGAACACAAGCAAAACACTTAGGTTGACTTGCGAGCCTAGCATGTACAGACATGGCCTCGGAACACAAGAGACCGAAAGGTCGAACATGAGTCGTATAGTAGATACGATCAACATGGAGATGTTCACCGATGATGACTAGTCCGTCTCACATGATGATCGGACACGGCCTAGTCGATTCGGATCATGTATCACTTAGATGACTAGAGGGATGTCTATCTAAGTGGGAGTTCATTAAATAATGAGATGAACTTAATTATCATGAACATAGTCAAAAGGTCTTTGCAAATAATGTCGTAGCTTATGCTTTAGTTCTACTAAGATATGTTCCTAGAGAAAATTTAGTTGAAAGTTGATAGTAGCAATTATGCGGACTGGGTCCGTAAACTGAGGATTGTCCTCATTGCTGCACAGAAGGCTTATGTCCTTAATGCACCGCTCGGTGTGCTGAACCTCGAGCGTCGTTTGTGGATGTTGCGAACATCTGACATACACGTTTTGATGACTACGTGATAGTTCAGTGCGTAATGTTGAACGGTTTAAAATTGTGGCACCAAAGACGGTTTTGAAACGTCGCAGAACATATGAGATGTTCCAAAGACTGAAATTGGGATTTCAGACTAGTGCCCACGTCAAGAGGTATGAGACCTCTGACAAGTTTCTTAAGCCTGCAAACTAAGGGAGAAAAGCTCAATCGTTGAGCATGTGCTCAGATTGTCTGAGTACTACAATCACTTGAATCGAGTGGGAGTTAATCTTCCAGATGAGATAGTGATGGTTCTCCATAGTCACTGCCACCAAGCTATTAGAGCTTCGTGATGAACTATAACATATCAGGGATAGACATGATGATCCTTGAGCAACTCGCGATGTTTGACACCACGAAAGTAGAAATCAAGTAGGAGCATCAATTGCTGATGGTTAGTAAAACCACTAGTTTCTAGAAGGGCAAGGGCAAGAAGGGATACTTCATGAAACGGCAAATCAGTTGCTGCTCTAGTGAAGAAACCCAAGGTTGAACCCAAACCCGAGACTAAGTGCTTCTGAAATGAGGGGAACGGTCACTGAAGCAGAACTACCCTAGATACTTCGTAGATGAGAAGGCTGGCAAGGTCGACAGAAGTATATTGGATATACATTATATTAATGTGTACTTTACTAGTACTCCTAGTAGCACCAGGGTATTAGATACCGGTTCGGTTGCTAAGTGTTAGTAACTCAAAATAAAAGCTGCGGAATAAACGAAGACTAGCTAAAGGTGAGATGACGATATGTGTTGGAAGTGTTTCCAAGCTTGATGTGACAAGCATCACATGCTCCCTCTACCATCGAGATTGGGGTTAAACCTGAATAATTATTATTTGGTGTTTGCGTTGAGCATAGACATGATTGGATTATGTTTATCGCAATACAGTTATTCATTAAAGGAGAATAATGGTTACTCTGTCTATTTGAATAATACCTTCAATGGTCTTGCACCTAAAATGAATGGTTTATTGAATCTCGATCGTAGTGATACACATGTTCATGCCAAAAGATATAAGATAGTAATGATAGTACCACATACTTGTGGCACTGCCACTTGAGTCATATTGGTATAAAACGCGTGAAGAAGCTCCATGTTGATGGATCTTTGGACTCACTCGTTTTTGAAAAGATTGAGACATGCGAACCATGTCTATTAGTATATATGCATGAAGAAAGTCCATACAGATGGATCATTTGGACTCACTTGATTTTGAATCACTTGAGACATGCAAATCATACCACATGGGCAAGATGACTGAAAGGCCTCGTTTTTCAGTAAGATGGAACAAGAGAGCAACTTGTTGGAAGTAATACATTTGATGTGTGCAGTCCAATGAGTGCTGAGGCACGCAGTGGATATCGTTATGTTCTTACTTCACAGATGATTTGAGTAGATGCTGAGAATATTTACTTGATGAAACACAAGTCTGAATTATTGAAAGGTTCAAGTAATTTCAGAGTGAAGTTGAAGATCGTCGTGACAAGAGGATAAAATGTCTGTGATATGATCGTAGAGATGAATATCTGAGTTACGAGTTTGGCACACAATTAAGAAATTGTGGAAATTGTTTCACGACTAATACCGCCTGGAACACCATATTGTGATGGTGTGTCCGAACATCATAACTGCACCCTATTGGATATGGTGCATACCATGATGTCTCTTATCGAATTACAACTATCGTTTATGGGTTAGGCATTACAGACAACCGCATTCACTTTAAATAGGGCACCACGCAATTCCGTTGAGACGACACCATATGAACTATGGTTTAGAGAAACCTAAGATGTCGTTTCTTAAAAGTTTGGGGCTGCGACGCTTATGTGAAAAAGTTTCAGGCTGATAAGCTCGAACCCAAAGCGGATAAATGCATCTTCATAGAATACCCAAAACAGTTGGGTATACCTCCTATTTCAGATATGGAAGCAAAAGTGATTGTTTCTAGAAACGGGTCCTTTCTCGAGGAAAAGTTTCTCTCGAAAGAATTGAGTGGGAGGATGGTGGAGACTTGATGAAGTCATTGAACCGTCACTTCAACTAATGTGTAGCAGGGCACAGGAAGTTGTTCCTCTGGCACCTACACCAACTGAAGTGGAAGCTTATGATAGTGATCATGAAACTTCAGATCAAGTCACTACCAAACCTCATAGGACGACAAGGATGCGTACTACTTCAGAGTGGTACGTAATCCTGTCTTGGAAGTCATGTTGCTAGACAACAATGAACCTACGAGCTATGGAGAAGCGATGGTGGGCCCGGATTCCAACGAATGGCTCGAGGCCATAAAATCCGAGAGGATCCATGTATGAAAACAAAGTATAGACTTTGAAAGAACTACTTGATGGTCGTAAGGCTGTTGGGTACAGATGGATTTTAAAGGGAAGACAGACAATGATGGTAAGTGTCACCATTAAGAAAGCTCTACTTGTCGTTAAGGTGTTTTCCGGCAAGTTCAAGGAGTTGACTGCGATGAGACTTTCTCACTTGTAGCGATGCTAAGAGTCTGTTAGAATTATATTAGCAGTTACTGCATTATTTATGAAATCTTGCAGATAGGATGTCAAAACATTGTTTCCTCGACGATTTTCTTGAGGAAAGGTTGTATGTGATACAACCAGAAGGTTTTGTCAATCCTGAAAGATGCTAACAAGTATGCAAAGCTCCAGCAATCCTTCTAAGGATTGGAGTAAGCATCTCGGAGTTGGAATGAACGCTTTGATGAGATGATCAAAGATTTTGGGTTTATACAAAGTTCATGAGAAACTTGTATTTCCAAAGAAGTGAGTGGGAGCACTATAGAATTTTTGATGAGTATATGTTGTTAACATATTGTTGATCAGAAATGATGTAGAATTTCGGGAAAGCATCCAGGGTTATTTGAAAAGTGTTTTTAATGGAAAACCTGGATTAAGCTACTTGAACATTGAGCATCAAGATCTATAAGGATAGATCAAAAAACGCTTAATAGTACTTTCAAATGAATACATACCGTGACAAGATTTTGAAGGAGTTCAAAATAGATTAGCAAAGAAGGAGTTCTTGGCTGTGTTACAAGGTGTGAGTATTGAGTAAGACTCAAGACCTGACCACGGCAGAAGAAAGAGAAAGGACGAAGGTCGTCCCCTATGCTTTAGACGTAGGCTCTACAATATGCTATGCTGTGTACCGCACCTGAAGTATGCCTTGCCATGAGTTAGTCAAGGGGTACAATAGTGATCCAGGAAGGGATCACATGACAGCGGTCGAACTTATCCTTAGTATCTAGTGGACTAAGGAATTTTCTCGATTATGGAGGTGGAAAGGGGGTTCGTCGTAAAGGGTTACGTCGATGCAAACTTTGACACTAATCCGGATGACTCTGAGTAGTGAACCGGATTCGTATAGTAGAGCAGTTATTTGGAATAGCTCCAAGTAGCGCATGGTAGCTGCATCTACAAGATGACATAGAGATTTGTAAAGCACACACGGATCTGAATGTTGCAGACCCGTTGACTAAAACCTCTCTCGTAAGCATAACATGATCAAACCCTAGAACTCATTGAGTGTTAATCACATGGTGATGTGAACTAGATTATTGACTCTAGTAAACTCTTGGGTATTAGTCACATGGCGATGTGAACTTTGAGTGTTAATCACATGGTGATGTGAACTAGATTATTGACTCTAGTGCAAGTGGGAGACTGTTGGAAATATGCCCTAGAGGCAATAATATACTGGTTATTATTGTATTTCCTTGTTCATGATAATTGTCTGTTGTTCATGCTATAATTGTATTAACTGGAAACCGTAATACATGTGTGAATACATAGACCACAACATGTCCCTAGTAAGCCTCTAGTTGACTAGCTCGTTGATCAATAGATGGTTATGGTTTCCTGACCATGGACATTGGATGTCATTGATAACGGGATCACATCATTAGGAGAATGATGTGATGGACAAGACCCAATCCTAAGCATAGCACAAGATCGTGTAGTTCGTTTGCTAGAGCTTTTCTAATGTCAAGTATCATGCGTTACGGTACGAGTAAAGTGACTTGCCGGTAACGAGATTGAACAAGGTATTGGGATACCGACAATCGAATCTCGGGCAAGTAACGTACCGATTGACAAAGGGAATTGTATACGGGATTGATTGAATCCTCGACATTGTGGTTCATCCGATGAGATCATCGTGGAACATGTGGGAGCCAACATGGGTATCCAAATCCCGTTGTTGGTTATTGACCGGAGAGTCGTCTCGGTCATGTCTGCATGTCTCCCGAACCCGTAGGGTCTACACACTTAAGGTTCGGTGACGCTAGGGTTGTAGAGATATTAGTATGCAGAAATCCGAAAGTCGTTCGGAGTCCCGGATGAGATCCCGGACGTCACGAGGAGTTCCGGAATGGTCTGGAGGTAAAGATTTATATATGGGAAGTCCTATTTTGGCCACCGGAAAATGTTCGGGATTTTTCGGTATTGTACCGGGAAGGTTCTAGAAGGTTCCGAAGTGGGGCCCACCTGCATGGGGGGACCCACATGAATGTGGGTAGTGGGGGAAAGGCCCCACACCCCTGGTCAAGGTGCACCAAGATCCCACCTTAGAAGGAATAAGATCATATCCCGAAGGGATAAGATCAAGATCCCTAAAAAAGGGGTATAACAATCGGTGGGGAAGGGAAATGATGGGATTTCTTTCCCCCACCTTTGCCAACGCCCCAATGGACTTGGAGGGCAAGAAACCAGCCCCCTCCACCCCTATATATAGTGGGGAGGTGCATGGGAGCAGCACCCCAAGCCCTGGCGCCTCCCTCCCTCCCGTGACACCTCTTCCTCCCCGCTTGCGCTTGGCGAAGCCCTGCCGGGATCCCGCTACTTCCACCACCACGCCGTCGTGCTGCTGGATCTCCATCAACTTCTCCTCCCCCCTTGCTGGATCAAGAAGGAGGAGACGTCCCCGCTCCGTACGTGTGTTGAACGCGGAGGTGCCGTCCGTTCGGCGCTAGGATCATCGGTGATTTGGATCACGACGAGTACGACTCCATCAACCCCGTTCTCTTGAACGCTTCCGCGCGCGATCTACAAGGGTATGTAGATGCACTCCCCTCTCTCTCGTTGCTAGATGACTCCATAGATTGATCTTGGTGATACGTAGAAAATTTTAAATTTCTGCTACGTTCCCCAACAGCAGCCACCCTAGGCAGCCCCCTGAGGAGCGGAGATTCCTATGCAAGCGCCCACCTCATGAGGTTTGGGTGACGCAAGCATGACGACCAAGGCCAGGCGGGCGCCAGCGGGTGCAGAGCGGCATGTTTCCTCTTTGGTGTTAAGGAGGCAAGCGCAGGCGCAGGGTCCCGAGGACTCAGCCAAAGGTTTCCATTCCAGGGCAACGAGACCAAGACCACCAAGACGGCAAGACGGATGTCATCACCGAGCCCACCATGGTGTCACGAGCAGAAGCTTTGCAGGCGAAGACCACTTTTCGTCAGGATAAGATGTACTACTTATCCCCTTCAAGCTTCGCCACTGTGGGATCCCTTCCCGCCTTCGTTTCGGAGGAAGAGGACCGAGGCCACTATAAATATAGCTTAGCCACCACCATAGGAGGGGATCCCGGAATCCGAACCCTCACTAGCTCACACTCACACAAGAACAGACCTCCTGAGGTTGTTCTTCCTCTTTACTAGTTCATCCTCAGCCCCTCACGAGGCTAATCCACCCCAAAGCAGGAGTAGGGTCTTACACCACAAGGTGGCCCAAAGCTGGGTAAACTGTCGTGTCTCTTTCGTTTCCTGTTCATCGAGCTAGGCCGTGAGAGCGACGAGCTGGCTGGCTGGAGAGGTTGAGTTCTTCACACACGCCCCAGAGTTCGAACCTTTTCTTGGGTCTACGGAGCCCTGAATCCAATAGTTTCAAAAATATATTTATATTTTATATATGTTCACACTTTTCAAGAAATGCTCAAAATTCCCAAAAATGATCTGATTTAAGAAACATTTAAAATTGTTCACAAAATCACTTAAAAATAAAACAAATCATGTGTTCATAAAATGTTTGACTTTAAAACATGTTCCAATTCTAATAAAATAGACACTCAATTCCTTAAAAATAAAGAAACATTTATCATTTTTTCCGAAAAGGAAAGCATAAAAACGATAGACAAACTATTTATTGCACCACTACTATTTCAAGAGACAAAGGAAGTTCGGCTAGCTTCTTCATGTACACACTTCATGCTCCGAACAACAATAAGACTGTAACCCTTTTTACCGATGTTTATTGAGGGATGGAGCAACGGAGGAGAGGACAAGCCAAAGAGAGAATATTCGAGCCTCCCTTGAGAAAGTCATCTTGAAATACAAGACATGGACATGTGTGTGTTTGGGAGGGAGGGGTTGAGGCAATGCTTATAAGCTATGAGTGTGTGATTCTTCCGTTGCAGCACATGGGCACGGAAATGTGGAGGAGGACCAGAAGGGCTCGGAGGAGGACCGGTGGCAGAGAGGATTGAACATTATTTTTGATGATTATTTGTCAGGAATGATCACTTGAGTGATTGCAGTAAAGATACAGATGATAGACTGGCATTTCTTCTTAAATATCCTCTTGAAGTTATGTATTAAAGACTATAGGCCTGCACATGGCCATTCAGCGCTAAAGGTCAATGTTGCACTTAGGCTGGTTGGGGTCTGAACATGCAAGAAAAGGAGGGAAATTAGTAAAATACAGATCTTGCTTCAAGAAAAATGTTGACAATATGCTTTGTCAGATCATTAGCTTTGACAGGAATATGTCAGGAATTGCATGATTTCTTCAATCACATCATTAGAAAATGCCAAATCCTTGATACTACCACTACGAATGAACCAAAATTGTGAAGAATGACTGATTAAGCAATGAGAAGACTTGCACCATTGACTTTGCTTGCTATTGGCACGAGTTAACATGCTGGATTTGGTCTTACAGTTGACGCGGGACTCAGATGTTAGAAATTGACTGGGAATAATGATGGTAACTGGAAGAAATCATCATAGTGAGGACGAGCTTGAGGTTGCAGCAGCGGAGCCAAGAGTGAGTGCAACCGAATAGGCCCCAAGTCATTGGTGATGCTTGCACTAGAAACTGCCATGCATCAGCAGATCTCCTACACATATCGTTGTCGGTTCCCATCACTTTAAGTTCCATAAGAACACCCATATCTATGCGCATGAAGGAGAAATGGATGATCACTAGCCTGAGTATTTTTTATTTTTAAGTGCAGCCTATGAGCAATTTTATTTGATTTCAATTAATAATATAGGTTGTACAGTATTTATAATCATTACATGTATTATGTTATGTTATCAATGACTTGATTTCAAGGCCGCAATTCACAGTTTTATTATCCATTGCAACGCACAAGCCTTTTTGCTAGTTATGTTCAATGCATGTTTATGATCGTTTTCATTTTTTGGTTGGTCGCCTCTCAATCTATTTGCTAGCCTCCACTTGTACTAAGCAGAAATACTGCTTGTGCATCCAATTCCTTAAACCTAAAGTTGTGCCAAATGAGTCCACCATACCTACCTATACGCGGTATTTACATGCCGTTCTAAGTAAATTTGCATGTGCCAACTCTAATCATTCAAAAAAATCAGTTTTGTGTGCTCGTACCACTCATGAAGCGGCAGGGGGTGGCCAATATTTTCCATGCTAGGTGTGTTATTCTCACGATGAGTGTTTATTCACTTTTCATTGCCTGAGAAAGTGGCAAGGTAATAAGGATGCCCAGTCCCGAAGTGAAAAATAATAATCAATAATAAACTCCTTGGAAAGTGTTGGTATGGAAGGTACCCGTGGATACAGCTAGCCATGGATTATGAAAGAATGGTGGAAAGGAAAAAAAATTCTTTTTGGGAACCGCCTATAATGTGTCTAGCATGGAAGATATTTATGTCTATTTTAAACTTTGAGCCATGGCACCTCTGTAAATCTTTGCTTCCCTCTGCGAAGGGCCTATCTATTAACTTTTATGCAATTTTTATTTTTGAGTCTCCATCTTCTCTTACAAAGCACAAACTAGAGAGCACTATTTTCATACTTGTGCATTGGATGTAGCTAATGTTGAGTGTGTTTCATGAATGGATTAATGACTGAGCATAATGAGCTAGGGATAAATTTCTTTAGCGTTGATATTTTGAAAGACATGGTTGCTTGTTGGTATACTTGAGTATTTATGTTTTCATGTCAAACTATAGACTATTGCTTTCAATCACTCAAGTCCAAATATCCATGCTACAAAAGAAAAGATTATATGATGAATGCAATAGGTAGTATCCCACATCAAAAATTCTGTTTTTATCATTTACCTCCTCGAGGACGAGCAGGAATTAAACTTAGGGATGCTTGATACATCTGCACGTATCTAAAATATTTGATTGTTCCATGCCATTATAGTATCAATCTTGGATGTTCTATAAGTCACTGTATGCAATTATATATCGTTCTTTGGGACTAACCTATTAACTTAGAGCAACTCCAACGTGCCGACCCAAACGGACGCGCGCTTTGTCCGCTTTTCGTCCGTTTGGGTCGGCCAGGTTAACGTGGGCGTCCGATTTTTAATTTAGGTCGGCAGGTGCGCCCAATGGGAGGATAACCCATTTCTGTCGACGTGGCCAAAACTGACAAACTAAACGTAATTATACATAAATAGCCGGTCAAATGCCGGCCAAAGTCCACTTAAACATAACTAAAATTTTAAAAAATCTAATAAACGCCCGCACGCTGCCCTGGTAGACCGCCTTGCCCTTGCCGTCATCGTTGTCGCTGCCAGTGAGGTCAATGAAGACGGGGGGAGGCCCAACCCAACCGAACGCGGCCTGATAGGCCGCCGGAGGAGCCTCCTCTATCGTCTGCTGCGGCAACGGTATAGCGGCTAGCCAAGCGCACTCCTCCTCCGACTCCTCAAGCCGGAGCGTCTCCTTGTTGCGGTGCAACTACTGCTCATATTGCATCTGCCGCTCAATGTCGGCCCCCTCCTCGGAAATCCAATGCACCTTCCGGTGCTCAAGGTGGGCCGCCTCTTCTTCCAACATGGAGGCGAAGTAGCAGGGAGGCGCGCTCACCCACTCGCGGAGCTGGCCGGTCCATGAATAGAACTCCTTCGGCCAAATGGGGACGGCCATGACCGCTTCCGCATGGGTGTTGGCTGGCGCTCCGGCTTCGGCTCTGGCTCGGCCTTGGGCTCAATGAGGGGCGGCGCCGGCAGCAGTGGCGACACGAAGAAGGGCGCCTGGATGGAGTCCCCCGCCGCGGACAAAGCTAGGGCTTGCTCCAGCCCATCCCAATGGGCGTCCTCCTCGAGTCGGCTCGCCTCCAGCGTGTGCTGCAGGGCCTCCTTGAGGGCGGCTTGATACTCCGCCTCCACCTCCTCTTCCTCCGGCTTTACCCCTAGGGGCGGCAGTGGAAGGTTGTGGTCCATGTGGACGCTGAGGCGGCGCTCCTCCTTGTTCTCTAGCGCAAACCAGCGCTCCCAGTTGGGGGAGTTTGGTGCATAGGCATGCATGGCGTGCTGCTCCGGCGTAAGGAGCTCGCGCCGCTGGCGAACCTCCTCCACGTGCGCCCACACGGACCGCGACGCCACCGGGATGGGGATGCCTTGCGAGTCAAGATGCCAGCCGGCCGGCAAGTTCACATCTGGATATGGCACAGGCTGGCGGTACTGCCAGTGCCACCGCACCTGGTGGACTTTGATGTCTAGCCACTCCCGCTCCCGCAGTGGTGTCCCGCGTCTAGCCGGCGGCGATGGAGCAGGCTGCCCGCGGGAAGAGCTCGCTCCGGCGCTGAAGCTCCCCTTCTTCCCTCCCTTCCCGTTGAAGATTCCCTTGGCTGGCTGGCTAGGGTTTCCTAGTCTTCGGCGAGGGAGCAAATGTGGCCAGATGTGGACGGGGGAGTGGATGGGGCCTACCCCGCCGCACGCGTCCATTAAAAAGTACGGGCATGCGGCCCTTCCACAGACTATCAGGTGGGCCCTCGGTTGGTGGCTGCGTTAACTATGACCGTTGGGGTGGTTGCACGACCGACATGCGTGGCCGCAGCGGACACCGGCGGGAGGGGGCGCGTCCGCGCCAATGCATTTCAAGCGCAATTTTGAGCCGGGAATGGGTTCGTGTAGATGCAAAGCGAACGGTTTTTAGAATGGGTCGGTGCGTTGGGCCTGCGTTTTTGTCTGTGGCGACCCACGTGGGCGGACCAAATGGGTCGCCAGGTTGGAGTTGCTCTTAGTGCCTAGTGCCAGTTGTTGTTTGTGCATGTTTTTGGCTTTTCTAGAAATCAATATAAAAAAGAATCCAAATGGAGAAAAAACTTTGGATTAATTTTTTCTAGACCAGAAGAGACCCTAGAAGGTTCGGGAGAAGGCCAGAAGAGCCAAGAGGGAGCGACAAGCTCAAGGATGGCACCCCAGGGGGTGCCCCCAAGCTTGTGGGACCCTCATGGCACCTCCAACCCTAATTCCACCTCTATAAATACTCAAATATTCCCCTGACATCAGAGAGCCACCCGAAATACTTTTTCCGCCGCCGCAAGTTTCTGTTCCCATGAGATCCCATCTGGAGGCCTTCTCCGGTACTTTGCCCGAGGGGAATCGATCACGAAGGTGCTCTACATCAACATTGCTGCCCTTCTGATGATGCGTGAGTAGTTTACCACAGACCTACAGGTCCATAGTTAGTAGCTAGATGGCTTCTTCTCTCCCTTTGATCTTCAATACAATGTTCACCTTGATGTTCTTGGAGATCTATTTGATGTAATGAATTTTTGTGGTGTGTTTGTTGGGATCCGATGAATTGTGAGTTTATGATTAGATCTATCCATGACTATTATTTGAGTTTTCTCTGAACTCTTTTATGCATTATTACTATAGCTTCATATTTCTCTCCAATCTATTGATTTGGTTTGGCCAACTAGATTGATTTATCTTGCAATGGGGAGGTGCTTTGTAATGCGTTCGATCTTGCGGTGCTCAATCGTAGTGATAGAAAGGGACATGACACGTATTGTAGCATTGCTATTAAGGATAAAATGATGTGTTTTATTCATATGTGAGTTTACTTTGTCGACATCATGTCATCTTGCTTAAGGTGTTACTCGTTCTTTATGAACTTAATACTCTAGATGCACGCTGGATAGCGGTCGATGTGTGGAGTAATAGTAGTAGCTGCAGAGTCGTTTCGGTCTACTTGTCTCGGACATGATGCCTATATATGATCATTGCCTAGGATATCATCATAATTATTTTAATTTCTATCAATTGCCCAACAGTAATTTGTTTACCCACCGTATGCTATTTTTCAAGAGAAAATCCTCTAGTGAAAACTATGGCCCCTGGGTCTGCTTTTATCATATCTTAAAACCAAAAATACTTTTCTGCATTTTTTCTTTATTTATTTTATTTTGTATTTTTGTTTTATCTATGTATCAATCACCATATATTTTGATCTTGCTCGTAACCATCGAGGGGTTGACAAACCCTTGTTCGCGTTGGGTTGCAAGGTTGTGTTGTTTGTGTGTAGGTGCTGCTAACGAGGTGTTGCGTGGTTCTCCTACTGGATTGATAACCTTGGTTCTTAACTGAGGGAAATACTTATCTCTATTGTACTGCATCATCCTCTCCTCTTCGGGGAAATCCCAACGCAGTTCACAAGTAGCATCATCATCTTTTCCTTCATTCTGTTCATCATTACTTTGAAGATCCTTGTGACGTGAACTTTGTTTGGCTACTTGCTCTTGTCCTTGAGGCTTGTCAATTTCTATGGCATGGAACTCATAGGGCAGAAGTAGGTTCCATTCACTTTAGAAAAATCAAGCATGTTTTTTTCCTATGCTTGCCATGCCCTTTCTCAATGATGCTTGCCTCTTTGGATCTGATGGACTCGGAATATATACTACTTGATCCAGCTTTTTCGACGAAAGCACGTTCATGTTCTGAATCATCCTTCTTCTTGTTGAATCTACCAATTCGCAATGCTACCTTTATTTCAGCCAATTCTTTTTCTGTTTGTTTCTGGCGGCGAGCGGCAAAAATTGGCTTTAAGATTTTTCTCAATTTCAGCCCACTCCGGATATGATTGCCCCCCAATGCTTTTAGATTCTTTCGGCAATGACACATAGGTGTTGCCAAAACTTTGCAATTATGTAGAGGGTGTATAATATGATGCAGTAATAGGTGAAGGCGTATGCGTTGTTGTAGAACCATATTTTTGCTCTCCAATTTTATCAATTGGCAAAGATTCATCTTCTTGTAAAACTCTAGCTTTCATTGCATTATAATCAGGAACTAATCCCTTAGCATGTTCTTCAAGGCAAGGAGCACTAATCTTGTTATTTCGGGCTATATCCCTTTTTAATGTAGCCACTTCCCCTTCTGTAAGGGATTACTCCATGATACTATTAGATTATTTCGGCAATGAGGTGTTGCCAAAATTATGCAATTGCGTAGATGCTGCATTATATGCTACAATATTAGATGATGGCATGTGCACTCTTGCAAAATTTTCACTTATTCGGCTATGACATGAAGGTGCGGAGCCAAATTATGAGCATCTACAGTTGTATACGGTGCCAAATAACTACTAACATGAGGTGTAGCATATGATGGTTGTGAGTAACTGGCCGAATAGCTAGCAGTAGCATGGACAATTCTCCTATCCATCAGTATGTTTGGATTCCCATATTACAAATTATCTGCCGATAAATAAAAGGATGAAACACTTCCTTGTATGCTATTAGAAATTTTAACATGAGGCGTTTCAAATAGATTACCTGAACCCATCATGTTGTTCATCGGCATATGGATTTGTGGGGTTGCCGATGCATTAGAGTTAGGATACATATGTTGTATGTTGCTAAAATCATAAGAATTTGAAGCGTGAATATTATTTTGCATCAGCCCTTGCACGTAATTACATGCATGATTGATAAAACTAGGGCTAGCTGATACATTAGGCTCATTAAGCGGTCTAGCAACAACATATGAATTATTTGCATCTACAAAGGGGAATTGGTTATTCATATTACCTTTCTAGATCACAACTTTTTGATGACGGTCTCTTCTTAGCAAGAACGGGTTGGAGACCGCTCGAAGCTTCATCCCCAGTGGAGTCGCCAAAAAGTGTGTTCACACACGAACACGTCACCGTGTACCCTCGACGCCGAGGGTCATGCACCGCAGCTCACATCGAAGGAGACCCATCCGGAAGCGTGGTACACAAGGAATCCGGTGGGCAATTTTGTAGACCCAAAACCCCACAGGCCTGGGAGGGACCCAGTCAGGGTGCGCAGCGGCTATGGGCTGCCCTAGGTTGACCTGATCGCCCTAGGGCCTCGTGGATCGATGCCCTCCTTCACGAAGAACGAACGAAGAACGAGAAGAAGAGGAAGAACAAAGGGAGAAGGTAAAAGATAAAAGTAAAAATGGGTAGATAGATTTGATTGATTGTGTGTTGTTCAATCGGCTCTCACCCCTCATCTATTTATGAGGTGGATGGACTTCCCGTACAAGAAAATAACTCCAAATCTTTCAAAAATTAACCGAACTCGGATTTAGGTAAGTCTGAGATAGCAGATCGATTTTTAAGTCTCGTAGGTCACAAACGACCTCGGATGAAGATGATCCCAAAAGCAAATATAGTAGTTTTAATGAGATAAAAAACTTTCAAGTTAATTGTTTTTTCATTCGACTCCATCTTGAAGGCCGAATAGCTTGCGCAAAATAGACAATTACTCACGCAACCCATCAGACATAGTCAGATATGTGTCAGGTCCCGAGCGTCATATTTTGCTCATAGTAGGGTTGTGTTGTATGGGCTCTAACTTTTTCATATGACCTCATATTCTGACAATTTGTATATCAAAATCGATCGATTTGACGAGATGAAGACAAACTATGTAGAACATTTTCTCATAGGAGGTCGTTTTGGAGGCGTAATAGGTCGAACTGTACTCTGAATATAAAATCTTAGTACTTCGAGCACAACTTCGGCCCTCGAGATCAGATCGGATGGCGATGGCCCAAACTTCAAAGATCTTCATGTTAATAATACGAAACTTATTCATGTAGACCAATTCTTCATTTGAGGCCATTTTAATAACGTTTTCTTCCGTGCCAAAATCTGATGTCAACATATAGCCAGCAATCTTTTATCTTGCATTCAATCAAGTCCTAGGTTAATTCAAAACATTTGGTCCTTGCCTGTTTCTTGTACAGACCTTCCAGTGACCCAATTATGAATTGAGTAGTGAGTCGTTCAAAATGCTTTTGTAGTTCCGGATCCATGCAAGTTAATGATAACCCACAAGTATAGGGGATCGCAACAGTTTTCGAGGGTAGAGTATTCAACCCAAATTTGTAGATTCAGCACAAGGGGAGCCAAAGAATATTTGTAAGTATTAGCGGCTAAGTTGTCAATTCAACCACACCTGGAGATTAATTATCTGCAGCAAAGTGATCAGTAGCACAGTAGTTTGATAGTTTTGATAATAGTAGCAGCAGCAATAGTAGCGATAGCAGTAGTAACTTAGCAAGAACAATATAAGATAAATTCATAGGCATTGGATCAGTAATTTGGTGGATGATATTCATCATGTGGTAGTCATAACCTAGGCGATACAGCACTAGCTCCAGTTCATAAATATAATGTAGGCATGTATTCCGTAAATAGTCATACGTGCTTATGGAAAGAACTTGCATGACATCTTTTGTCCTACCCTCCCATGGCAGCGGGGTCCAATTGGAAACTAAGGGATATTAAGGCCTCCTTTTAATAGAGAATTGGAACAAAGCATTAACACACGGTGAATACATGAACTCCTCAAACTACGGTCATCACCGGGAGTGGTCCCGACTATTGTCACTCCGGGGTTACCGGATCATAACACGTAGTAGGTGACTATAACTTGCAAGATCGGATCTAGAACATGGATATAATGGTGATAACATAAACGGTTCAGATCTGAAATCATGGCACCCGGGCCCAAACTGACAAGCATTAAGCATGGCAAAGTCATAGCAACATCAATCTCAAAACATAGTGGATACTAGGGATCAAGCCCTAAGAAAACTAACTCGATTACATGATGAATCTCATCCAACTCCTCACCGACCAGCGAGCCTACGAAGGAATTACTCACTACCGGTGGGGAGCATCATGGAATTGGCGATGGAGAAGGGTTGGTGATGACGAAGATCGAAGATCCCCCTCTCCGGAGCCCCAAACGGACTCCAGATCTAGCCTCCCGATGAAGAACAGGAGGTGACGGTGGCTCCATCTCGTGGAACGCGATAATTCTTTCTCCCTGATTTTTTCTGGAAAAAAAAGGATTTTATAGCGTCGGTTTGAGGGTCTGCGGGGCCACCAGGTGGGGACAACCCACCTTTACATGCCTGGAGGGGGGGCGCGCCCTGGTGGGTTGTGCACACCCAGGTGCCCCCCTCCGGTGGTTCTTGGCTCCAGAAACTCTCTTATTTTGCATTAAAAAATCCTTGCAAAGTTTCGGTCCATTCCGAGAACTTATATTTCTGCACAAAAACAACACCATGGTAGTTCTGCTGAAAACAGCGTCAGTCCGGGGTTAGTTTCATTCAAATCATGCAAATTAGAGTCCAAAACAAGAGGAAAGCGTTAGGAAAAGTAGATACGTTGGAGACGTATCAACTCCCCCAAGCTTAAACATTTTCTTGTCCTCAAGCAATTCAGTTGATAAACTGAAAGTGAAAAAGAAAAAAAAATACGAACTCTTTTGCTTTTGTTTGCATAAATAAGCTTAAACAGCACCCAGGTTTTCAGCCAACATTATAACTAACCATGTCGACAATAACTCTTAAAAATTATATTAACTCATATCAATGACATAATCAGCTAGCGAACAGTAATAAGATATCTCAAACAGCAACACATTATCAAAACAACCATGATATAATATGACAATAGTGGTATCTCGCTAGCCCTTTCTAAGACCGCAAAACGTAAATGCAGAGCACCTCCAAAGTCCAAGCAGCGACTAAACATTGTAATTCATGGTAGAAAAGATCCAGTCATGATGCACCCAACATTAGCTACACACAATGCATCAGCATGACAGTAGTGCTCTCGGGTTTTGGCGCTTGTTTTAGAAGGTGATGAGACAACATAAAAGTAAATAGATAGTCCCTTCGCGTAGGGAAGCAGTGATTTGCAGTGGTGCCAGAGCTCAAGTTTTTAAAACATAGGTAAATGATATTTTGAGACATTCACCCTTCTTGTTTACTTCACGACCATTAGTTATCAATATCTTCCATGCTAAGCAAGCTAGTGGCGGTTCCCAAGCGATAAACTAAAGGTTATGACTCTGTTTGGAGTTTTTGTTTGATTATTTGAAAGATCAATTCTTTTTGCAGTTTGGGACTAGGCATCCCTATTACCGCCCTTTTCTTGTGCGATGGTGAGTGAATAAACACTCATCCCGAGAATAACCCGCTTAGCATGGAAGATACCGACTACCTCCTGTCATTCCATGAACGATCCAAGCACACAAAAAGGATATTTATTTGAAGTTTTTAGAGGTGGCACATGCAAATTTACTTAGGACGGCAGGGTAATACCGCATATAGGTAGGTATAGTGGACTCAACTGGAATAACATGGGTTCAAGGTTTTTGATGTACAAGCAGAATTCCCACTTAGTACAGGCGAAGGCTAGCAAATAGGTTGAGAAGCGGCCAACTAGAGAGCAACAATAGTCATGAACATGCATTATGCATAAGTAACATTGGACACTAGCATGAGTAGGATATGAACACCATGAACATAAATATCATAGAGGCTATGTTGGTTTTGATTCAACTACAGGCACGAACATGTGCCAAGTCAAGCCACTCGAACTTTCAGAGGAGGATACCATATCATCATACTACATCACAATAATTTTAATGCAATGTTGACATCCAAGATAAATCATTATCCACTCCTAGCTACTTACGCATGGCATGAGAAACTATAATCTCTAATTGTCATTGCAAACATGTTTAACCATAATGAGCTGAATCATGGATATGTACTATGTTAAACATATTTACAAAAACAAAACAAGTCGAGTTCATACCCGTTTCTCTCTGCCATGGCCAGTTCATCAAATATCATCATTATTGCCTTTCACTTGCACGACTGAACGATATGAAAATAATAAAGTGCAAGAGTGTTGTGGACCAAGCTAGAATCTGCAAACATTTTATTCAACGGGAGAAGACAAGGCAAAATGGGCTCTTTGTTAGATCAACAATTATGCATATGAGAGCCACTCAACATTTTCATCGTGGTCTTCTCCTCGCTACGACTCAATAAAAAGAAAAGAAATTCAGAGAAACACACTGAAATATTTTTGGAGTTTTCTGGTTTTCTTGAACAAGCAAATAAAAGGGAAAAGCAAAAACAAGAAAAACTATTTACACGGGAAAGCTCCCAACAAGCAAAGAAGAACAAGGAAATCTTTTTGGGTTTTCTTTTAGTGCTACAGCTGACTACTCTAGAAAGAAAAAATCAAAAAGATGCGGGAAATATTTTTGTATTTTCTCAAAGTTCTTCAAACACACAAGAAGAAAGTGAGAAAATAAATTTAACATGGATAATACAATGAAAAAGTGTGAACACCGACAACTGGAATGAGATGTGTGAACATGAATGTAATGCCGGTGGGAATACATACTCCCCCAAGCTTAGGCTTTTGGCCTATCTTGGTAATCAATCAATAGCCTGGATAATAGTCGGGGTGGTAGCTCATGGAGGCTCTCGGTGCGAATGCCTCAGCCTGCCGTGCGGCCACAACCGACACGTTATGAGCTCGGGCCTCGCTCTCCAGAACAAAATATATTCCCTTGCTGTGATAATCAAAGAGAGCGGGCGTAGGAAAATATGTGTACACCACAGATTCTTGATTAAACATCAATTTATAGGTGAAATTAGTGGGGTCACCTCTAAGGATCTTATGACTTTTCATAGGATCAAAATCTAAATACTGCGTGGGTAGAATAGGGTCATAGGGTAAAGGTGAAACACCAAGATCCACGTGTGGCATAAATTCCACCATAGAAATAACCACTACTAGCGTTGTGTTGCAACCTGCGTGCAACAATCGCTCCAAGATTATAACTTCTGTCACCGGTAAGAGCAGTGTGTATGAGGCTCAAGTCTGGAGCACAAAGTGTACTACAATCTTGTTTGCCTACTATACATTTCCCATTAAATAATGCAAAGTACTGAATTGCGGGAAAATGAATACTCTTTATTCTACCTTGCGTCACTCCCCGCGTCTCACCATAGCAAAGGCTAGTCAGAAATGCTTGGAACTCAGTCCTTGGTGGTTCGTCAAGCGAACCCCAGAATGGGATTTTGCAGTGGTGAGCAAATCTCTCTAGTGATATGGTAAACGAATTTTCATACAATTTAAATGACACCCTAGACTCACGGGGATGGAATTTAAATCCTTTGACAAATGATTCAGTGAGAGTATGGTGTTGATTGCACTTATCTGAAATGTAGGGACCGAGACCGGCATTGTGAACATATTGCTCAAATTCCTCCTTAATGCCCACACGCATCATATAATCGTCACACGGCCGTAAGCATGTTTTGGTGGCGGCATCTCGTATAGAACTTTCACTTGGTTCAACATAAGACCGACGAACGAAACTGTCACTTGAAGATGCCTCCGAGGATCTCCTCTTCGAAGACCTCCTTCCAAAGAGGTTCATCATGTTCGCGTACAATTTTCTGAACATTTTTGGTTGTCAAAAATTTATCTACAAAACTTTACAAGATTGCTAGCAACTGCTCATAGGGATGCCTAGAGGCCATAGCAAGCATTCAAACTACTTAGAACTCTAAGAATTCAACATGCAAGCTCGTCTACAGCACCACCAAGAGTGGCTAATTATTCAAAATATAAGCCACTAAAGAAAAAACTAATTGGACAAATGGAGGAGTCACATACCAAGCAACAATCCCCCAAAACAGTTTCGAAAACGGAGCTTCGAGCAAAGAGATCGAAATCCACGGGTTTGAGAGCAAGAACGCGAGAGAGAGAGAGAGAGAGAGAGAGAGCGAGAGAGAGAGAGCAATGGTGATTGTTTCTGTAGGTAGGTGATGAAGTGGTATGAAGAGATAAGTGAGGGGGCCCACGTGGGGACCACGACCCACCAGGGCGCGCCTGGGGGTCCTGGCACGCCCAGGTGGGTTGTGCCCACCTGGTACACCTCCCTCTGATGTTATTTGCTCCAAAAATTCTTAAATATTCAGAAAAAAAATCATATTCAATTTTTAGGGCATTTGGAGAACTTTTATTTTTGGGTCATTTTTTATTGCAGGGGAAATTCAGAAAACAGACAAAACATGGCATTTTATTTTATTTAACTAATAAAAACAGAAAACAAAAAGTAGGGACAGAAGTAGTGCTTACTAAATTCATCAACTTCATAGCTCTCAAAAATGATCCATTAATAAGGTTGATCAGGTCTTATTAACAACCACTTTCGATTAGCATGAAACTGAAGAACTTTCGTAAATCACTAGGTTACCTTGACGGGGATATGAAAGTCCCCAACAATAAGCATTTCATATTTCTTTTTAACAGTAGGTATAGGTAGTTGAAAACTTCCAATAGTGATTGTCAGAGATTTTCAATAACATTGATACCATTCACTTGGAATTGTTTCTTCGGAAAGTGCACCGTATGCTCATTACCATTGATACGAAAAGTGACCTTGCTTTTATTGCAATCAATAATAGCCCATGCAGTATTCAAGAAGGGTCTACCAAGGATAATTGACATGTTGTCGTTCTCGGGCATCTCAAGTATAACAAAGTCAGTCAAAATAGTAGCATTAGCAACAACAATGGGCACATCCTCACAAATACCGATAGGTATGGCAGTTGATTTGTCAGCCATTTGCAAATATATTTCAATAGGTGTGAGTTTATTCAAATCAAGTCTTTTATATAAAGAGAAAGGCATAACACTAACACCGGCTCCCAAATCATATAAAGCAGTTTTCACATAGTTTCTTTTGATGGAGCAAGGTATATTTGGTATTTCCGGATCTCCAAGTTTTTTAGGTACTCCATCTTTAAAAGTATAATTAGCAAGCATGGTGGATATTTTAGCTTCCGGTATTTTTCTCTTATTGGTGATGATGTCTTTCTTGTACTTTGCATAAGGAGGCATTTTTAAGATATCAGTCAAGCGAGTAAGCAAAAAGACTGGCCTAAGCATTTCAGCAAAGCGTTCAAATTCTTCATCATCTTTCTTTTTAGTTGACTTAGGTGGAAAGGGCATAGGTTTTTGAACCCACGGTTCTCTTTCCTTACCGTGTTTTCTAGCAACAAAGTATCTTTTATCATATCTTTTATTCTTAGGTTGTGGGCTATCAAGATCAACTGCTGGTTCTATCTCAACATCATTGTCTGGTTCTTTATTATTTGATTGAGTGTCTTCATGAACCTCAGTTTCAAGCTCATCATCAGTTTCAACAACATCATGTTGTCTTACTCTAGCAATTTGTTCGTCAAGAAAATCACCTGGTGGCACATCATCATCAAGCAAGGTACTGGCATCATCATAAGTATCATTCATAGAAGAAGTAGCATCATCAATAACTAGCGACATATCAGGATTAATAGCATGTGGTGGTGCTGCAAGTTTACTTATAACAAAAGGTGAATCTAAAGCAGAGCTAGATGGTTGTTCCTTACCTCCCCTCATCTTAGAGGGATACATCTTAGTCTTAGCATCTTTCAGATTCTTCATAGTGATAAATTGATAATAATCCCAAGTGAATCAACAAATATAGCTATGCTCCCTGGCAACGGCGCCAGAAAAAGGTCTTGATAACCCACAAGTATAGGGGCTCGCAACAGTTTTCGAGGGTAGAGTATTCAACCCAAATTTATAGATTCGACACAAGGGGAGCCAAAAAATAATTGTAAGTATTAGTAGATGAGTTGTCAATTCAACCACACCTGGAGATTAATTATCTAAAGCAAAATGATCAGTAGCACAGTAGTTTGATAGTTTTGATAATAGTAGCAGCAGCAATAGTAGCGATAGCAGTAGTAACTTAGCAAGAACAATATAAGATAAATTCGTAGGCATTGGATCGGTAATTTGTTGGATGATATTCATCATGTGACAGTCATAACCTAGGGCAATATGGCACTAGCTCCAGTTCATAAATATAATGTAGGCATGTATTCCGTAAATAGTCATACGTGCTTATGGAAAGAACTTGCATGACATCTTTTGTCCTACCCTCCCGTGGCAGCGGGGTCTAATTGGAAACTAAGGGATATTAAGGCCTCCTTTTAATAGAGAATCGGAACAAAGCATTAACACACGGTGAATACATGAACTCCTGAAACAACGGTCATCACCGGGAGTGGTCCCGACTATTGTCACTCTGGGGTTGCCGGATCATAACACGTAGTAGGTGACTATAACTTGCAAGATCGGATCTAGAACATGGATATAATGGTGATAGCATAAACGGTTCAGATCTGAAATCATGGCACCCGGGCCCAAAGTGACAAGCATTAAGCATGGCAAAGTCATAGCAACATCAATCTCAGAACATAGTGGATACTAGGGATCAAGCCCTAACAAAACTAACTCGGTTACATGATGAATCTCATCCAACTCCTCACCGACCAGCGAGCTTACGAAGAAATTACTCACTCCTGGTGGGGAGCATCATGGAATTGGCGATGGAGAAGGGTTGGTGATGACGAAGACCGAAGATCCCCCTCTCCGGAGCCCCAAACGGACTCCAGATCTGGCCTCCCAATGAAGAACAGGAGGTGACGGCGGCTCCGTCTCGTGGAACGCGATAATTCTTTCTCCCTGATTTTTCTGGAAAAATAGGATTTTATAGCATCGGTTTGAGGGTGTGCGGGGCCACCAGGTGGGGACAACCCACCTGGGCGCACCTGGAGGGGAGGCGCGCCCTGGTGGGTTCTGCCCACCCAGGTGCCCCCCTCCGGTGGTTCTTGGCTCCAGAAATTCTATTATTTTGCATAAAAAATCCTCGCAAAGTTTCGTTCCATTCCGAGAACTTTTATTTCTGCACAAAAACAACACCATGGTAGTTCTGCTAGAAACAGCGTCAGTCCGGGGTTAGTTTCATTCAAATCATGCAAATTAGAGTCCAAAACAAGAGGAAAAGCATTAGGAAAAGTAGATACGTTGGAGACGTATTAGTTAACAAGAGGCAAAGCATGAATCATAGTCATCACTACGTAAACAACAACTTCTTATGGTATTGTATCCTCTCCGGGAGCATCACCTAGCGGTTGATCCAGCACATACTCCTTCTTGGCACTCCTAAGAATAAATCTCAGGTTCCAGATCCAATCCGCATAGTTTCCACCATTAGCAACTAACTTTTCTTTCTCTAACATAGGAACTAAGCTGAACATATTGCAAGCCATTGATCTACAACGATAGACACAAAAATTATTTAGACATTTTCATAATTAAACTGTGCACTAAGTTGCTAAATTAACAATATATAAAGTGCACTCACACTCAAATCAATATCTCTCCTAATTTATAGTGAGTGACTCAAGATCCAAATCTAGTTCTCCACCATTGATGTGGACATCACTGATGACGAGAATTTTGACCTGTAGGCAAACTATTGCTGATCATATCACCATATGACTCTTGTTCATCTTTCGATGCTTTGTGCTCTGACCTCAGAACGATTCTGCTAGAACTTGAAGACAACCGAGTGATATCTGCCGACATGGTCTGACCAGTCCCGTCTTACACCTCACGTCCCGTTTGTACTCATGTGAACATGACGCACTCCGGAACGCTACGTGTTATAGACAGTTGCAACACTGGGAAGAGCACATTTTAACTTGATATTAACTGTGAGAGATCACCCTAATAATTGACTACTGCGCAATCAAAGGGTGGGAACAACAAAGGGATAAACATCTCAGGCAGTTCATAAAAGCATGATATGGTATAGCCCTGGGCGCCGGGAATCTATGCGGTCATCGTCAATCTCTAGTTGAAGCGTCATGACGGCCAATATTTCATTGTCATGGCAGCCATTTCAAAAACGTTGTTGTGGTGAAAATTCCAAAAAAAAGTTGTCGTGGTAACCATTTCAAAAAACATTGTCGTGGCACCTAATTCAGAAATTCAGTCGTGGCACGGAATAATAGCTCCTCGTCCCGTGCCATGTACACCTTCATGCCATCGGGGTCCTCCATGTACCTTTTCCATCGTCACCTGTAACGTGTAGTCCATCTCTATGAAATTTACATTAACATGGAAATCTCATGGCTCCAGCCATCATGCCATGACACGTAGGCCAATTAACATTACAACATATAACCATCTCATACATAAACTCATTATCATGACGAAGGCTATACCACATCATATGCATACCCTACAAAACCAAGTTAAACGTCCACTAATCGGTTTTAGGAAAATTTTAATTATGCGGTTAACCAATATTAACAAGTAATACTAGCTAGCTACGTCCACAATTTAGGCGATGATTCTTGATGCTAGATTAAGTTTCGGGGTGTGTGAAACAAGAGACTTAATTAAAAATCTCTAGCCCCACACTAAACTTCGTCAATATGTGTGACCCCCTAGAAGATCATCCATCTTCGGCACCCTCTTGTGTATGCAATGGTTCACTAATCTCAACTATGGTGAAGCCCAAGGAACTGTTAGCAGATCGTGGATAGCCAGAGCCGGTCGATTGTCAGAACCTTGTGAAAAGCGACACCATGTCGTACATGAATTGAACCGAAGCAACATTCGAGGGAAGCATAGCAAGAAAATCAACCCTCACAATCACATGTGATCTAGATCACAACCTGCACCTACACATATAACTGCTCATGATGGGACGTAGTAGAAAACAAAAATATCGCACCTACGACCACCCAAGATCAATATGAAGATTAATAACGGGTTGGGATCACGATCTTTACCGTCACCGATTTGCAGTGGAAGAAGAACGCGTCGGTGTAGATCGTACTTGGAGTCCCTCGAACCATCGATGAACGAACCCTCGTACCGCCCACGAACAGTCCCTCGAACCGAAGACCAAAAGCATGACGTCTCTACTTGGTTGCAAGCGTGCAGCTTTCATGATTCGGCAGCGCTTCACCATCTAGAGCTAATCGTCGCTGGAGAATTAGAGCGAGGAGATTAGAACCACACTGGGCTTCTAACTATGAGGACAAGAGGATTAGCCTAGCTCTAATTAGTCAACTAGGACCAACTAGAACTAGAAGAACTTGAGGAGGCTCCAAAACTTGTATATAACAATAGAGCAAAAAACCCTAGTATATGTAGGTTGGAGGAGGAGAGGGCAGCCACCAAGGGGGGAAAGTCCCCCTTGGGGCGCCCGCCATGGGAGAGGGAGTCGGACTCCCTCCCCTTGTCCAATCCCCCCCCCCCACTAGGAAAGGGGAGCGCCATTTTCCTTATGGGCCTATGTGGCCCATAACTCCCTCCACCTCTTGGCCTTTTAAGGCCCATTGATATTCAAATTAAATATAAAATGTTCTAAATATTAACATCTCCAAAAACATTTTCCACCTATATATAATATATTGGTAATACCCGGTATTACCCGATATTCATTCAAACCCTTCCGGTGACCCCGAAACCCTTCCGAATCCTCTGGGAAACTATTCCGAATATTCATGAAATAGTTCAGCAAATATATTGCCATCACTCCCGTCCTACTAACACACAACAGATTGTGACTGCCTTAAGCTTGTGCCCCCATAGGTTCGGTAACTCATAGACATGAATGAAACCGTTCGTTCAATGACCAGCGGTACCATGGATGTCTGTATCGGTCCCTATGAGTACACGAAAGATATTCGAGTGAACCTTAGGTTATCATGTGATGTTCCCTTTGCTTCATATTACCTCACAAAACCTGAGATGCATCGGTATCCTCCTATGTCATCACTATGCTCACTATACAGAAATCCTCGTTACCCGTTTTGTTCTTCTTTCTTGTTATTGTGTTTCGACATCCCCGTGACAAAGTCACGTGTGTCTGGCCAGAAAATGATCGATGCCATCACACTGAGAGGGCCCTAGGAATATCTCTCCATCATCGAAGGAGAAAATCCCACTCTCGAGCTATCCGGCCACTTGTCAAACTTTCCAATGAACCCGTAAGTTGTCTTTATGATCATTGTGTTACAGGTGACGTTTGAGCAACCTCAAAGCCCACCGTACGGTAAGAAGTGATCACGATAATCTCATGGTCTAAGGATCAATATCACATGTTAACACTCTGTGTTATTACAATTGAATGCATACGATGTTAACTCAAATCATAACAAACAAGACTGGGTCGGTTCAATATGATCGTTCTCCTAATGTCATAATCTCAACGTTGTCTTAGGATCATCGTTACACTTAATGATATCCTAAGATCTGGAAAACATGATCATCAACAACACTTGGGCTAGTCCTAGAGGTAAGACTAGGATCCTTTCATTTAACCGTTTATCATCCACACGTGCATATGAGTTTTCCACTGAATCGCATATTCCAGGATCATAGCAGTTATAGCATAGAATATAAACTCTATAATTATGAATATGGAAATATAATAATACAAATATTATTGCCTCTAGGGCATATTTACAACACTAGGGTGCTTTTATTCTCTTCTGAAAAAGAATAAACCACAAAGGGAAAATTAGAGGGAGGGGGTAACATGAGTGGGAAAGGTCAGAGGGTTAGGCACTAGTGGTGGCTGCTTGCTAACCCCATTTTAAGTGTTTTTAGTTTGCTAAGTCCAAGCAAGTCAATTCTATAAAAAAACCGGGATGAAAGGAAAATGAAACATCGGTTGTAGAAAATAGAAATGAAAGAGTCAAAACTTAGGGTGTTATAGCATCCCTCCCCACCTCACAACACCAGTTCAAATTGATGGCGTGTAAGGTGATGTCATGGCCCCGGCGATAGTGTCCCGTCTAGGGGGCCTCTCACCATGTCGACTCCCAGCCTGAAGGGCTGGGCTAAGGACCACCTTGTTGATTCCATCCTGGGCCACGCTTGCTCTCTCATAAGAGTGGTTGGAATCCCCAAAGTGTAAGGGTGATGTAACCTAGCAGTAAGTATTTCCCTCGGTAAGAGAACCAAGGTTTATCGAACCAGAAGGAGTTCTCCCAACAAACAAAGTGAACGGTGCCTGCACACAAAACACAAAACAAACTTGTCCCAACATGACAAGAGGGTTGTCGATCCCCTTGTCTTGCTAGTTACAAGATTAAAGTGCAAGTGGTGGAGATAGTAGGTAGCAAAGTAAAACGGTAAAGCAAAAGTAGTAATTGTAACGAAGATTTTAGTAAAGGAGAATAGACCCAGGGGGCATAGTTCACTAGTGGCATCTCTATCAAGCATACAAGTGTGGTGCCGTGAACAAATTACAGTTGGGCGGTGATTAAATTGCAATATTTATATTTGTGACTATGATCATTCATGGTATAATCTCATATAGGCATTACATCTGTGATAAGTAGATCGTTAATCCAACTGCATCTACAACTAATACTCTACCCTAAGACCGCTATCCAGCACGCATCTCAAAGTATTACGTTTACAAGAAATAGAGCATTGCAATAAGCATGACGACATAATGTAGACAGTAAAACATCAAGCCATATGATGAGACATCGTCGTTTTATCCTTAGTGGCAACAATACAATACATGTCTTGTCCCTTTCTTTACTGGGATATAGAACACCACAAGATTAGAACCCACTATAGTGCAACACTCCCTCTAAAAATAAACCCATCAAACTTGGCCAAAGAACATAGATAGATCAGAGAACACACAAAGCTATTCAATTATACAGAAAGAAATCTCAAAATATTCAATTGAATTCAATGAACAATCTTATCATAAAGTGAAAATTCATCATATCCTAACAAACACATCCACAAATTACATCAGATGGATCGTGATCGTGTTAGGAAGCTCTCGGAACATGGTATTGAAGATCTGAGAGAGAGAGAGAGAGTCGTCTAGCTACTGCTATGGACCCTAAGGTCCTAAGGGAACTACTCACACATGGTCATGGAGACAAAAAGGTTGATGAAGAAGCCTCTGACAATGGATTCCCCCTCTGATAGAGTACTGGAACAGGCCTTTAGATTGGATCTCCTCGGAAAAGAAGCTTGCGACAGCGGAAAATTCGGATAAAAATCTTGCGAAGGATTTCGGTGTTTGTAGGAATTATAGGCAATGGAATGGACATAGGTGGTGCAGGTGGGGCCCACATGACCTAGGGCCTGGTCGCGCAAGATGGCCATGTGGGCCCCTGTAGCTCCTCTCGTTTCCCTCAAGTGCTTTTTAGAACCTCCGTGCCCCGAAAAAAAATTGTATTAAATCGTTAGGGTTTTTTAACCTCCGTAGATATTGATTTTGTGTAAAATAGAAAACATGCAGAAAACAACAACTGGCACTAGGCACTATATTAATAGGTTAGCCTAGAAAATAATATTAAAATACTATAAAAAGTATACAAAAGGGATATGATAATAGCATGAAACAATAAAAAATTATAGATATGTTTGAGACGTATTAGGCCACTTTGGGTGGCCCATGGCAATCTACAAGGAAAATCAAGAAGCCCTGTCGTTCAAGACAAGGACTATATTCATGGAGGAATAATCTCCACCGACGTAATTGACTAGGACTCTTGTAATCCTAGGCCTCTGGTAACTTGTATAAGCCGAGACCAGACTAGTCGATAGATCATCTCACAACTTAGATCATTAGATCATCTAGACACACAATGATCTTGTAGTAGATCACTTATACTTTTGTACTCCATCTCAAATCAATACAAACCAAGCAAGACGTAGGGTTAAATAAGGAGAACCCAAACCTGGATAAAAACCCGTCCCCCTGTTACCATCATGTCAACACTGCTAGCTCGGGACCACCTACCCAAGATTTTTTGGATTCGACTCCGTTACCTAGGGGTGGGGTCCTCGCGACCGCTTATGTGGTCAGATGTCCCTATCCAGTTTGACAACACCGAGCACATCATCGGTCAGGAAGCTCCCATTGGTGGTCTCCCCCACGGTCGCCAACATCCCGATGAGAATGATGCTGCTGGACGGGGGCGTGGGTCTAAACCTCCTAAAACCTAGCATCCTGAAGACAGATCTCGCTCGAGCGTATGTGCCCGACGCAACCTTTTCTCCGAATTACACCTGACCATTCCATGCCCCTCGGGCAGACGACTCTGGTGACCAACAACTATTAGGGATCAATTGTAGCTCTTTTCGATAAGTAAGAGTGTCAAACCCAACAAGGAGCAGAAGGAAATGACAAATGGTTTTCAACAAGGTAATGCCTGCAAGTGATGAAATTGTAAGTAACAGAGTAGTTTGATAGCAAGATATTTTGTAATGAGCAAGTAATGATAATAGTAGCAAAAGTGCAGCAAGATAGCCCAATCCTTTTGAGTCAAAGGACATGCCAAAACGGTCTCTTATAGTAAGCAAAGCGTTCTTGAGGGTACACGGGAATTTCATCTAGTCACTTTCATCATGTTGATTCGATTCGTGTTCGCTACTTTGATAATTTGATATGTGGGTGGACCGGTGCTTAGGTGTTGTTCTTACTTGAACAAACCTCCTACTTATGATTAACCCTCCCGCAAGCATCTGCAACTACGAGAAAAGTATTAAGAATAAATTCTAACCATAGCATTAAACTTTTGGATACAATCGGTCCCTTATGGAATAGCGCATAAACTAGTGTTTAAGCTTATATCACTCTCGCAACCCATCATCTAATAACTACTCCACAATGCATTCCCTTAGGCCCAAATATGGTGAAGTGTCATGTAGTCGACGTTCACATGACACCACTAAGGGAATCACAACATACATACTATCAAAATATCGAACACATATCAAGTTCACATGATTACTTGCAACATGATTTCTCCCGTGACCTCAAGAACAAAAGCAACTACTCACAAATGATAATCATGCTCAAGATCAGAGGGGTATTAAATAGCATAATGGATCTGAACACATAATCTTCCACCAAATAAACCATATAGTAATCAACTACAAGATGTAATCAACACTACTAGTCACCCACAAGCACCAATCTATAGTTCCGGTACAAAGATTGAACACAAGAGATGGACTAGGGTTTGAGATGAGATGGTGCTGTTGAAGATGTTGATGGAGATTGCCCTCCCCAAGATGGGAGAGTTGTTGGTGATGATGATGATGATGATGATTAGTTCCCCCTCCGGGAGGGAAGTTCCCCCGGCGGAATCGCTCCGCCGGAGGGCAAAAGTGCTCCTCCCCAAGTTCCGCCTTGAGACGGCGGCCTCCGTCCCGAAAAGTCTTCTCTTTTTTTTTCTAGGTCAAAATGACTTATATACCGGAAGATGGGCACCGGAGGTGGGCCTGGATGAGCACAACCCACCAGGGCACGCCTGGGAGCCCAGGCGCGCCCTGGTGTCTTGTGCTCACCAGGGTGGCCCCCTCCGGTACTTATTTGCTCCAATATTCATCATATATTCCATAAAAAATCTCCATAAAGTTTCAGCTTGTTTGGAGTTGTGGAGAATAGGTAGCCTGACGTAGCTTTTCCAGGTCCAGATTTCCAGCTGCCGGAATTCTCCCTCTTTGTGTATACCTTGCATATTATGAGAGAAAAGGCATTAGCATTACTCCAAAAAACATTATTATGCATAAAAACATCATAAATAACAGTAGGAAAACATGATGCAAAATGGACGTATTAGACTCCAATAACTTCCGTACGTAGGCCATCGACTTTGTTGTGGTTGAGTTTGATCCCCTAAAACGTAATGCTTGGATGCCTAGCGCTTGCCAAATTCATGGTGGCCTCGCATTATGCTTATCTCACCATGGGGATTGATCACTGTTCCGTGTTCCGTGCCAAAAGGCTGTATGCGGCAGCCATCATGCCCATCAACGATGGCGCGCCCTCGTGGCCTTCCTTCGGGCAAATGCTGACATATTTACATGGCAACCGTCGAATATGCCCGGGGTCACGAGGGAGGTGATTGAACACCACTCTTTTGTGTTCCATGTGCAGGATCAATCAAGCAAAAGGTACATCGCCAGGCGCCTAAGCAACAACAATTTATATATCAAGTAGAGCGGCTTCAGAAAGTCGGTTTTATCCAAGAACTAATCCATCCTGACTGGATTGCCAATCTTGTGGTGTTCCCTAAAGCAAATGAGAAAATGCGGATGTGCATTGACTTCAGCGACCTCAACCAGGCATGCCCCAAAGATCCGTATCCTCTTCCCCACATAGATCAGATCATCGATCCATATCCTCTTCCCCACATAGATCAGATCATCGATTCTAGTGTGAGGTGTGATGTGTTGTGCTTTTTGGATGTGTATTCAGGTTACCAACAAATTTGCATGGCAAAATAGGATGAAGAAAAAACAACATTCATCACCCCAGTGGGGACGTTCTACTACATTTGCATGCCGAAACCTAGTGGGGACGTTCTGCTACATTTGCATGCCTTTCGGCATGAAGAATACCGGCCCCATTTACCAGCAAGCGATGCGCATCACGCTGAATTGAGTGGTAGGCCGCAACGTGGAGGCCTACATCGACGATCTTAGAGCAACTCCAACGGCCTGACCCAAACGGACGGCGATTTCGTCCGCTTTTTGTCCGTTTGGGTCGGCCGCCCGCCTTGCGTCCGCCCTCTTTTAGATTTGGGTCGGCAGCGCGCCCAACACGCCGACCCATATGTGCCGGCGTGGCCGGCTGGCCGCCCAATATTTACATTGATTTGCATTCAAACATATTGTCAAATAACATAGTTTTACCGAATAAAAATATTATATTTTACAGGCCGAATACAAATAAAAATATTTCACATAGTTTTGCAAACGAATAAAAGAAGATACATCTATTGGTTGCCAACATGAACCCACATATGCTCAACCAAATCATTTTGCAGCTGCACGTGAGTTTTCCAATCACGCATGTCTTCCTGAAATTGGGTGAACTGTTCAAATGTTGCCGCTACTCCATGCTCAGGCACAACATTCTCACCCTGAAACTGAAACCCTTGATCGTACAGACGTTTCGGGCGCTCGTCTTCTACGATCATATTGTGCATGATCACACAAGCAGTCATCACCTCCCACAGTTTTTGTGTGCTCTAGGTATTAGCAGGATACTGAACGATGCCCCATCGAGATTGCAAAACACCAAAGGCATGCTCGACATCCTTCCTGGCACTCTCTTGCTCCTGGGCAAACCTTTTCCTCTTCTCTCCGACAAGGTTGGGTATTGTCTTGGCAATAGTGGTCCACTGAGGATAGATACCATCACCCAGGTAGTATCCTTTGCCGTAGTTGTGTTCGTTGACAGTAAAGTTCACCGGTGGGTTGTTGCCTTCGACAAGCCTAGCAAACACCGGCGAGCGCTGAAGCACGTTGATATCATTGTGTGATCCAGCCATGCCAAAGAAAGTGTGCCAGATCCAGAGATCTTGAGACGCCACGGCCTCTAATATGACAGTGCAAGCCCTGACACGTCCCTTATACTGCCCTTGCCAAGCAGAAGGACAATTCTTCCACTCCCAGTGCATGCAGTCTATGCTGCCAAGCATCCCTGGGAAGCCCCTTCTGGCATTCATCGCCAACAAACGGGTTGTATCTTCAGTCGTCGGCTCTCTCAAGTACTCAGGGCCAAACACAGCAATAACAACCTTGCAGAACTTATACAGGGACTCTAGGCATGTAGACTCACTCATACGGACGTACTCATCAATGAGATCACCGGGCACTCTGTATGCAAGCATTCAGATGGCGGCAGTGCATTTCTGATAAGAGGAGAAACCGATCTTGCCAACGGCATCCTCTTTGCACTCGAAATAGTCATCATAGCCGACCACCCCCTCTCTAATACGATTGAACAGATGCCTACTCATGCGGAAACGGCGGCGGAATTTTTGATGTTTGAACAACGGATTTGTTGTATCAAAATAGTCCTTCCAAAGAAGGAAATGCCCGCTCTCTCGGTTGCGATTCAACGCCGGAAGGTGGCTCGGAATGGAGCCATGAAACAACGGCCGCTGGCTGTTGAGGTGGTGATGGACCAACACGGCAGCCAATATCTCCTCGTCGTTGGACGACGAATCGTCGGAGTCGCAAAGGAAATTGTGGAAAAAGAACTCATCGACGGAGTCCATTTTCGTACCTTGGCAAACTGTCCAACAGCTTGCGGGCGTCGAAGAAGGAGACGGCCGGCGAGGGGAGTCGCGGCGCGCACGGACCAGCTAGCTGCCCTGCCGACATTCGACGAGTGGGCCGGCGTCCAACGAGTGTGCCGGTGAGGATCTGGCCGGGGCGGCGAGGCGGCCTCTTGGTCGCGGGCGGCTGTGCGGTTGGGGGAGCGGCGGTGGGAAACAGTTTGCTCCCCGGCAGCAAGACGACGAGGGGAGTGAGCGGCGTTGCTGGGCGGATGTGAAGGCGGCGGCAGCTGGCAGAGTCGCCGGCAAAAAAGGGCGGCGGCGTCGGCGACGAAGGAGGCGGGCGAGGGTTGCTGTTGGCTGGGGGTGGGGGGAGGCCAATGAGCCACTGACCAGCGGGCCCGGGGAGAGGAGAAGGCGAGCGTGCGCGCGTCCGTCGCGTGTCCGCGCCGACGCAAATCCGGATCAAAAATGGGCCGGGAATGGGTCGCCCGCGGACGAAAAACGAACGCGCGTCCGTTTGGGTCGGCGCGTTGGGCCGACTTTTCTGTCCGCGCCGACCCAAACGGACGTCGGCGGACGAAATGGGTCTCCCTATTGGAGTTGCTCTTAGTGTGAAACAAGGGACAAGTCCACCCTCGATGTGGCAAAGACGTTTGACATCTTGCGCAGAATGCGCATGAAGCTTCTCAAAAGATCTAGTCCATTCAATTGGACACCCAAGGCCGAGCAAGCACTCCAAGAAATGAAGACCTATCTCACCGCACCACCAGTCTTGGTGACACCCACGGCCTGAGGAACCTTTATCCCCAGGTTGTCACTGTTGTCCTCGTGGCGGAACGAGAGGATGGGCTTCAGCCCTACAAACTCATTTTAAGGTTCTCTCTAAAATCAAGGTTTTAAATAGCTTTTTATGCAGCATCGCAAGGAGGTCTGAGCTACCATGGAAGCTATTTACAATAGTATTTACACACTAGCAAAGTAAGAAATAAAGAGAATCCATTTAACTAATTAACATATGAGTAGGTGATTTATTTTATTTCCAAGTTGAGTCATAATGAGTGTTGGTGAGAGTCGCCAGCAGGCCAAAAAGGTAAAACAATCTCCAGAAAGATTGGATGTTGTTTTCTAATGTTATTTAGTTACACATATGTGATCATTTTGGATTAAATTTACATATATAAATGACTGCATGCTATTTTCTGTCGTTGTACACTAATTAGGTAATAGCTTCAGCTATAGCTGGTAGCAAGCCATGCCAAAATAGCACAGCTATTTGGCGCTTATAGCAACACAAAGTGACATAGCAATTTAAATCATTGCCAAAAATTACTACATGAGTCACCGACGTCGCCTGAGCAAAATTGCTCAACAAACTAATCAATGTGGTTGGATTTTGAATAAACAACTGCTACCAATTTATAATATAAAGCGGGGCGAAAGCCTTTTTCGGTAATAAACAACTGCCGCTATATGATGTTACATATACTTGCTACCTGTGTCAATATTTACAGGATGTTGTACATTACTCACCAAATCAATTTGCACACTACAGAACCTCAAATGAAACAAACAAAACTCTTTCACCATTCTCCCCTTCATTCTTGAATGCGTCTGCTCTCCAATTTATAGCAAAGAATCAAGAATATAGAATCTCGAGTCCTGAAATAGCAGTCAGACCATGCAATTTCATCTATCTAGTTCCGCTATCATCAATTGATGATTCAGATGCTGAGTCATCTGAAGTTGAGATAGAACTTGTCTCACACAAACTACTGTTGTCAGCGTCCAGTGAATATGATGTTGGCCTTTTCAAATGCCAATACATGATGCTTGCTGTCAAAGTCAGCATCATCTTCTGGTTGACCTGAGACAAATTGCCAAAATCATATTGCAAATGTTAATTAGTTGATATCACAAGAGAATATGGTCCAACATGGCGCACTACTTGAGGCTGCTTGGATAGACTAGCAAGCGGGGCATCACACCACCAAAATGATCTAGTTTTTTCTCTAAAAAATGCAATATATGCTTAACTCCCAACATTGGTGTAATTCGGCTTACTTGGTGTAATTCAGCTTACTTACAGCTGATGATTCAGGGTCGGAGGGAGTAATAAACATTCACAAACTTAATCTGCAAGTAACACTGTATGAAACTAGTTTTGGCTTCCAAGAATTCAATCAAATGCCTCACCTCCATTATATCCTCTGGCAACAAGAAGATGGAGCAACCAAGCTTTCTAGCCACAGAGATAATGTAGGAAGCATTCATTTGTTTTTCTTCATCTGTGCCGAAACCATATAAAATTTTAGTTAACAAGCTCTGAAAAGCATACACAGTACTAGTAAATCTAGTGATCTGTAAATAACACTGGCGATATAAATAAGTGTGTCTATAATGTGTTGCCTATCACTATGAGGATATAATACAAGGGGAAATGGTATATACTTTCATAATAAAACAAGGCATACTGAATTTCTATGCACTAGCATTTCTTAATTGAAAATTGGATAGGAGATTTTCGGACTCATAGAGACATGAGACATCCAACCTTTTTCTCCTTTGGTTACAAGGCTCCAATTCACAACGCGAGGCTCCACAGCACTTAGTAAGTTGACAAAAAATATGCCACTTGAAAGGCTTCTATCCTGCAATTAGTACTTGTGGTTTATCGTACAAACCCTGAACAGCAAATTAGGGGAAGATACAGCGATATGGACACTGATGCTTGACATATTGTTAGAAGTGATAGTGACAGTAGTTCCTCGTGCAAATAGTGGCCCTTCAGACTAGCATTATTACACTTCACAGTTACATTATTGAAATGTACTCCCTCTGTTCCAAATTATAAGATGGTCTATCATATATCCGAATTATAAGACGTTTTGGATATTTCAATATGGACTACATACAGACTGAAATGAGTGAACAAACACATAATAACATGTCTACATACATCCGAACATCTTATAATACTGAACGGAGGGAGTAGGAGATTATTCTGGATTTATGATAGAACCTAAATGAGAAATATAGCATAAGTGAATAGTTGGAGATTATTCGGAAATGCCTGTTGGAGCTCTTTTTTTGAAAAAAAAAAACAAAAATTGTATTTTCAAGTTTCAAAAAAATCTGAAAAAACTACACATGAACCTACAGATGTATGCTATATTTCTGTATATTTTCATGATGATAAGATTTACACAAAAAAATCATGTATTTCTACCACATGAACTATTCACTATAAAAGTCAGTTTTTTTTTGTGCAGCTCACACCAAAGCTTATTTCATCATGAAATTTTACAGGAATCTAGTATACATCTCTATGTTCATGTACATTTTTTTCAGAAATTTTAATACTTCAAAATTTTCGAGAAACTCCAAAACTCCACTCTCGGGATTATTCTTGATTTATGATAGGACCTAACTTAGACAAGATAGCATAAGTGCATGCGGCAATTTAGTTCATGCCTTCATACTACTTTAAGAACAAACTGTAACTCATCCCAAGCACAAAATTCAATTGACTGTCCTGATTAGAATATGTATATATTATGAGTGCATATTTATATCTGTAAATTATACAACGAGATCGTTGTAATGAAGAATATTCTGCAGGAAACTCACATAAAGAAATGATAAAGCAACTTGGCAGACTGTAAAATGATACGATATTTTCAAAGCATGATGTGCATTAATAAAACATATTGAAGTATACAAACCTTGAAACTTCCCATTTGAGACTGTCTTCCAGAATCCTTAACCTTTTTGTTAGCCCATAATAGTATGTCATTATCTGTGATCTCCTTCCCATTCGAATGAAATCTAAGATTCTTCAGCAGTTGTAGTATGTTGTACCGCATCAATTGCCAGAGAAAAGCTGCCGGGGAGGGGGGGGGGGTGCCTTGTCATCGTATGATCAACTGGAAAGTTAAATGGAATACTGTGTGTGCAAAGGAATTGTACAAAGCAACAATGGTACATTGATATTTGGAATTTCTGTTCAGCAAAACCAGTTAATCAACCAAAAATTAACACATATCATGAATATCTAGTTGATTATTATAAATTTACTAATCTCTGAAGGCATGATTATTTGTATAAATAATGGCCCAATTGGTATGTTACATCTAAGTACATTTGCTCACCTCCTAGTTATGTGCAAAATTTAAGTACATTTTATTATTTGCAACTGAATGAAAAAACCACTTGCCTAATATCAATTTCTTGTTTCCTTGCACAATATCATGACCAGCAATATTCACCAAGGAAAATTTTATTTCCTTTCCTATCTTCAGAACTTGATTACAGTTTTCAACTTTTCTGAATGGAAGTTTTATTGGGGGCCGGTTTGCAAACTTCCAATTAACTGAACCAGGAGCAACCTTATCCATGACCTCAAGGAGCACCCATCTATCGTCCCACAAGGAAATATGAAAGATAGAATCAGCTTCATTTTAACAGAAGAGTTAGATATAGACGATGAGTATGGCCTACCCATTTCTAAGATCTTCGAATACATTGTTTATATATGTAGAAATTCCAAGGCTGTTAATCCATAGCCTAAATGACCTCTCTTCCCTTGAAACTTGAGCATCATCAGATACTCCATCCACAAACGAAACTTGTTTCATTTGTTTCGACAACCCATTCCTGCAATAAAAGGACTACGGTTATAAAGTTTAGGCTGTCAAAACAGTGCACTACCAAGTACAAGCATCAGATTTTCATTTAGGCTTCTGTAGCATGTGTTGTGACGCCCGGATAATTAAGCTACAGCAGCCCTCTGCTAATGATGCCACGTCACTTCGATTACTGTTGCTAATCTCGCGTTAGTTCGAAACCGATTCAAGTCCAAATTCAAAATCAAGCAAACAATAAAAGTTTTCAACTATTAAAACTAAAATGTTCATCATGTGGCTAATAATCCCTAACTAGTTTTGGTGGTGGAACCAACCTTTTACAAAGTGTTTAAATGCCCTAAACTAATTAAAAACAATGGCTAAAATAATAATTTAATTTCTTTTGAAAGTATAAAAATATTAAACTAATTTATTTTGGGTCCAAACTAGGTTTGGCAGTGGCCTATTTTGATGATACTAATTTAGGTGCTAACTTGGTATTTTAAAGAAACTAAAATAAAACAGAAAAGAATAAATAAATGAAAAAGGAAAATAAACAAAAACAAAAAAAGGGGAAACCCCGCTGGGCCAACCGGCCCAGCTAGTTGGCCAACCGCCCGGCCCGCTGCCCCCGCTTAACCCCTCCCCCCCCCAGCTGGGCCTCGGCCCAGCAGGCTACAGGGCCGCCAGGCCGGCCCAACCGCGCCCGCTACTACTCCCCTCGGGCGCCAGAAACCTTAGCCCCTCTCTCCCCCACTACCCCACGACCCCCACTCTCTCTCGCTCGTTCCTCTCCCCTCCCGTGATCCAGATCAGGATCGACCCGATCTCCCCGCCTGGCGCCGCCCGACGCCGCCCGGCGCCACCCCCGTTTGCCGGACCTCCCCGTCGGACTTCCCGTCCCCGACTCTCCCTCGCCGGCTTCGTCGCCCGCCACCTCGCCGCTGGATCGACGCCCCGCCGCCTGCCGTCGACACTCGCCTCCCCGACCCCCTCCCCGGCGGACTCCGTCGAGCCTCGCCGGCGAACCCCTACATCGGGGGTGAGCGAAACTCCCCTCTCCTCTCTGTCTCCCTCGCACACGTGTCCCTAGTCCATCACCGCGGTCGACGCACTCCGCGCACGCCCCTGACCATCGCCCTGTACGCGCGCCGACCGCGCTCACCGTGGCCTCGCCTCGCCCGGCGTGCCGTCACGCACGCCCGCAGTCGCGTCGAGCCGCACCCGCCGTGCTGCTCCTTCCTGGAGCGCTCACACCTGCCGTGGCCCGCACCACCACAGCCTCCCCTGCTGCCTCCATCGCCGCCCGCTGCCGTCTTCCCCTGTCGCTCCCGATGCGTGCTTGCTACTGCTCCGCTCGCTCGACGCCACTACACCGTCGTCCCGCGCGCTCGCCCGCAGCTCGCCCCGCCGGCCGCACGCTAGCGCCCGCGCGCGCCCCCTCTGCCGCACTTGGCAACCGCCCGGCCTCGCCCCGTTCCGCTCGCCCGCGCCACCCACAGCTGTGCGTGCCATCGCCCTGCCTCCGCCCCGCGGCGGCCCTGCCGCTGCTCCACACCGGCGCGCCGCCCTGGCCCCCCTACTCCCTGCGACCGCCCTACCGTGGTCGCCGGCGCCCCGCAGCGCCCAAGTCGGGTGCGCCCCGCGGGCCAGTGCCCGTTCGGGCTGTGCCCGATAGCCCAGCACCCGATTGCCCCCCTGGCCCAATGACAAGTGGGGCCCAGCCCCTGGAACGTTTTAAAAAAGGATTAAAAATAGTAATAATAAAAATAAATTTAATTAATTAATTAGCTAAATTAATTAACTTAATTAATCCTATTTAGTTAACCTAATTAACTGTTGTTAATTAATTAAATAGTAATTAGATTAGTTAAATTCTAATTAGAATTAACAGAGTATGACCTGTGGGACCCACACGTCAGATTGACTCAGTCAACGCCCTGTTGACTGCTGGCGTCATGCATACACTATTCTGGATAATGTTGATTTAAAATAATTAAGTAAATTTTAAAAATAATGAAATCTTTTAAAATTAATATAAAATAAATCGTAGCTCAGATGAAAAAACTTTGTACATGAAAGTTGCTCAGAACGACGAGACGAATCTGAATACGCAGCCCGTTCGTCCGCCACACATCCTTAGTATAGCAAACTCGCAACTTTCCCCCTCCGGTTCATCTGTCCGAAAACGCAAAACACCGGGAATACTTTCCCGGATGTTTTCCCCCTTCGCCAGTATCGCCTAGTACCGCGTTAGGTCACCCTAGCACCGCGTATTGCCATGTTATGCTTTGTGTTGCTTTGATTGCTCTATTATTTATTGTGTTCCCCATCCGTTATTTCTTTCCGGTAGACCCCGAGACTGCCGGCGACCCCCAGTTCGACTACGGTGTTGACAACCCTTCTCTTTCCAGAGCAACCAGGCAAGCCCCCCCTTGATCACCAGATATCGCCTATTCCTTCTCTCTACTGCTTGCATTAGAGTAGTGTAGCATGTTACTGCTTTCGGTTAATCCTATTCTGCTGCATAGCCTGTCATTGTTGCTACAATTGTTGATACCTTTACCTGCTATCCTAATGCTTAGTATAGGATGCTAGTGTTCCATCAGTGGCCCTACACTCTTGTCCGTCTGCCATACTATACTACTGGGCCGTGATCACTTCGGGAGGTGATCACGGGCATATGCTATATACTTTATACTGTTACATTACTTATGATACTCTTCGGAGATGGGGGCTAAAGGGGCAGGTGGCTCCATCCCGGTAGAGGTGGGCCTGGGTTCCCGACGGCCCCCGACTGTTAGTTTGTGGCGGAGCGACAGGGCAGGTTGAGACCACCTAGGAGAGAGGTGGGCCTGGCCCTCGTCGGCATTCGCGGATACTTAACACGCTTAACGAGTTCTTGGTATTTGATCTGAGTGGCCATTTGGTCTATACGCACTAACCAACTACGCGGGAACAGTTATGGGCACTCGGCGTCGTGGTATCAGCCGAAGCCTTCGTGACGTCAGCGACTGAGCGGCGCGCGCCGGATTGGACTGGAACGCCTGCTAGGCTAGGTCTGCTTCCGGCCGCGTTCACAACGTGCAGGTGTGCAATGGGCGATGGGCCCAGACCCCTGCGCCATAGGATTTAGACCGGCGTGCTGACCTCTCTGTTGTGCCTAGGTGGGGCTGCGACGTGTTGATCTTCCGCGGCCGGGCATGACCCAGAAAAGTGTGTCCGGCCAAATGGGATCGAGCGTGTTGGGTTATGTGGTGCACCCCTGCAGGGAAGTTTATCTATTCGAATAGCCGTGATCTTCGGTAACAGGACGACTTGGAGTTGTACCTTGACCTTATGACAACGAGAATCGGATACTTAATAAAACACACCCTTCCAAGTGCCAGATATAAACCGGTGATCGCTCTCTAACAGGGCGACGAGGAGGGGATCGCCGGGTAGGTTTATGCTATGCGATGCTACTTGGTGAACTTACCATCTACTCTCTTCTACATGCTACAAGATGAAGGTGGCCTGAAGCGTAGTCTTCGACAGGATTAGCCTAGGAGCCAGACGCCACCGTCGACGACGACTCCTACTACACTGGAGGTGACTACTACTATGTGCAGGCCGCTGATGACGACCAAGAGTAGTTTAGGAGGATCCCAGGCAGGAGGCCTGCGCCTCTTTCGATCTGTATCCCAGTTTGTGCTAGCCTTCTTAAGGCAAACTTGTTTAACTTATGTCTGTACTCAGATATTGTTGCTTCCGCTGACTCGTCTATGATCGAGCACTTGTATTCGAGCCTTCGAGGCCCCTGGCTATTATGATGCTTGTATGACTTATTTATGTTTTTAGAGTTGTGTTGTGATATCTTCCCGTGAGTCCCTGATCTTGATCGTACACGTTTGCGTGCATGATTAGTGTACGATTAAACCGGGGGCGTCACACCAATGCTGCTCCCTAGTTAAGAGATATGACGAAAGTATTTGCTGAATAGGCCCATAATAATAGCACATCTACAGCGGCGACGGGGTACTACATATGGTTTTACTGGCCAGGAATATTTGTACATTATCTAGTTACAATGTTTGCCGTGCTCAGCTTGCTCAGTTGTCTTGCACAAGGACGACTGTATATTGATTCTTCGCAATCCTTTTCTGTGCTAGGGAAACTTCTGCAAGCAAACGGGCTCTTCTCTCGAAATCTTTGTGCGGGTCTCATTCTCATGCACAAAATATTATGTCATGTGAATGGTAACAAAACAATCTCTTATTTGTAGGAGCACACATAGTTCAATCAACGAGAAAAATAAAAAGAAAAAATGGTTCTATTGTCTTCTGATGTCTGACTGTTCCCTACAAACATTGTTTCACCTTCATTCTCAGCAATAAAAGGAAAACTTCAGAGTTGAGAGTTTTCCTGGGAACTAGTGGTGGACAGGTGAGAGAACGTTAACAACATAATGCTACCAGTTTGTACAAGATGTTGTTTTTTAAGTGAATGTCATAGTATGTTACCAAGAACAGTAGCAGATAGCAAGGACTAAATAAAAGCAAATCTACAGGATGAAGAACTATCACATGCTAACAGCAGTTATTAGAAAAAAAATTGGTCTTCGGTATCCCAATGTGATAAACATCAATGGAAATGTGAGTTCTTCAGCAAATTGTACCTTAAGTATATAAATTCTGAGCTGAAGGGGTGCTCATAATACATACCTTTTTTGAAAAATATGAGCCACAAAGGCGAGATTTAGATTTTGTAAACCATCAACTATGTCTTTCGGGGCCAGATATCTTTTGCAGCCCATCCTATCCGCATGCTCAAGAACTAATCTTGCTCTATGAAGAAGATCTTTTACTGACATTGGCGATGGCTTAGCACTGCATTCTGGAGCCAGGACATTTAACAAGCAAGCGTATGCCTCACTGTCCTGGGTTTTCATGTGACCAAGGTAAATATATATTAATTCCTCATACAGGACCGCAGTTCGAACTAAAAAGCATGATAGATGGATTGATCTTCATCATTTATTAACATTCTTACTGTATACTCCCCTTAACCAGATAGAATTTCAAGTCAAGAATCGAAAACGAGATCAATGGTGAAGGGGCAAAAGTATTTGAAAGTTATGATGATTATTAAAACCATAAGAACTTAGTTGAAAGAGAAGTGAAATAGCTCAGTTATATAGTTTTTGGAACATATGTAGCACAGCTTGCGAAATTGCATTTATGTGTTAAATATTTAAATGTGTAAGGGGTCTAGCAGCTAACATGAGCATACTTTTATATCCGATGAAAAATTTGTTACTGTTCTCTGGAAACCTCCTTTCTTCAGCTGAAAGTTCATCCACCTTAGTAGTATTTTTTCAGGAGAAAGGCTCATAAGCTCCTCCATCTCCTGCAATTTTACATGAAACCATTGACAGTGTGTTACTCTCACTAGCATATTACACATACCAAATAGTCTCCAAAGTGCATTATAATGAACTGAAATTAGGACTACCTGGCTGTCTTGAACCAATTCGACCAACTGAGGTGTGCTCTTCAGGTTTACATCTGCCAATAGTTGTATCTGGTAGTCATTGTAACAACACGTTATCACAGATAGTATCATACATAAAACAGACACAATGTTGCCCACACAAATAGACAAATGTAACAAAGATATGAAGTTACCTTGATAATCTGAGATATCAGCCCTAGGATAAGATGAGGCTGCAAGCAGTAAGAGAAAGCTTTGGTAAGCTCATTATACAAGAATTCTTCATGTAAAAAAAGAGTGAAAAGATAAAACTACAAATGAAAAATACATGCTAGAACCAGAGCTTAGATCTGAACAAACAATTAAGTAGATGATGCACTGGGGTATAGAAACAAGTTCAATGGCAATAAATAAGAACACAGAGGTATGCCAAGTATTTCTGTATCCTGAAGTAGAATGCAGTGGTACACTGGAGGATATGAAGCATGTCATGTGTGCCAAATTATCAGTGTGACACGGACTGAAACTTGATTTATTCTTTCACAGTAAGTTTGCCGCAAATTTCAACTATCTTGTCAGTCATAACAAAAGGGCACAGGAGCAATCAAATCAACCATGGGTTACCCCTCGCTACTTTTTTGATATATAAATGATTGTTCCATCGTGTTCCAATGATAACCACCAGTAAGTGCATCTATAAAGCAACAAAAGTAGAGAGAACCAACACAGGGTGCTTTACAGTCGTGTACATCACATGGACTTAACTCCACTGTGTCCCTCTACAACATCAGAATGAACAAGTACCCAAGTAAAAAGAACGGACTGAAAGTCACCTTTACTCTGAATATCATGTAATGCGATGATGTCACAAAAAAGTAAGAAAAATAGAAACAGGGAGAGTCCTACCCTCCCCTCTGCGAGATCCTGCGTGCCGATATTGACAACAGTGCAGCCGATGGCCTTGGCAGAGTTGAGACAGAGGGTGTGGTTCTCGTTTTTCTCCCACAAGTTAAGCAGCCTCTTGGTGTTGATAGCACGCTCGTCGATGGTCCCCGGCACGGCCAAGTTGATGAGCTTACTGGACCAAAAAGCCGAAAAGGATTGGAACCAGATCAGAGCAAAAAAATAATAATTCAGTGGATCGAAAGCACAAATCAGGAGCACACCATAGCAACACGCCGTCTTTAGTGAGGTGGAAGAGCTGGTCGGTGGCCGGATCGACGGGCAGCGCGTTCTTGAGGAACGGATCCTCGGCGAGGTAGGCATTGATGTGGCCCACGTAGGAAGCCTTCTCAGATTCGCTGATGGTGTGCAGCAGCGTGGTGGTGGACGCCGTGAGGAAGGCGGCAGACGAGGAGGAGGAGCGCTTAATGCCTTGGCCGCCGTCGCGCTCGCGCGCCTTCTTCCCGCCCTTGAGCCGCAGTTGCATCTCGGCATAGACGCGCAGGAAGAGCTCAAAGTTGACGTCGAGCTGCGGTTTCTCGTCGGCGCGGGAGATAGCCGTGAGCACGGAGGACCACTCCTTGTCCGTGAGCGCCGGCTCGGGCGGCGAGCTGTTCTCTTTCCCGGCGTCCCCGCGCAGCGGTTCCCCTTTACCGGCGGCCATAGCGGTGGGGCTCCCCAGGCAGGTCAGCGCGGCGGGGAGGTCCCGCAGCCTCAGCCTGCCGGTGGGCGCCGTGTCCCGCAGCCCCGCATACTGCCGAACAAGATCGAAAAACGCAGTCACAAACACCACCGCCAGCGCGAAGGAAGATGAAGGGCAGAGAGCGCCCGCGTACCTGTGCCTGGAGCGCGCGGAGGTCCGCCTGCGTGAAGCGGCGCTGCAGGTAAGGGTCGGACACGACGACCAGCCCGTCGAATCCCATCGAGTCCCCTGCTCCGCGGCGGCGGCAGCTCCCAGTCCGCGGGCGGCGTTAGGTGGGATGCGCGAGTCGAGACGGTGGCCAGTGTCTGAGGTGGAGCGTTGGTTCAAACTAAAGGAAAGGATGGGGTGGATGATTAAGGAGGGTCCCAGTCCAATAGAAAGAAGGAAGTGTGGAGCCTTCATGAGAGAGTGGACAAAGCAGCGGAGGGGATTCAAATCTTTCCGGGTCACTGCGAGCTGGTCCCCGACCGTTGCTGTTCGTGAAAGTGGAAGTACCAGGAGAGGAGGTTGGGTACCACTCACTCTCACGCTACAGTGGCTACCGGGGGATGTCACTAATTGAGATTCCAGCTAATGCTCTTGCAAGCTGTGGCTAAGATTGGAGTCCAAATGCAGTTGTTTTGCAGTTGTGCTGCTACAGCTGCGGCAGCTGCTGAAACATGCTGAAATGATCAAAATGCCCTTGGTTGTCCTCTAGATTGAGCTTGAAGATAATTGTACCTCTAATGACTCGATTATGAGATGTTTTTGCTGGTCAGCATCGTTGGCCCCCCGCCGGGTAGTTCGCTCGGGCGAGACCAGTATGCCCGCGCGTACTCGGTAGGGACAACGTCATTTGCACCCTATCGAGTTGCTTTGGTCGTGTGAGGCTCATGCCTGGGGCATGCCCGGCTATGCGTGCGCGTCCCGGACGGCTCAGTGGCCTTGGCCTCACAACGTGTGTGTCACCTCGGGCGTTCAAGAGGTGCCTGCTCGGGCTCTCTGCCCATCCAACTGTTCAGTTGTCCTGCCCGACTGTGCATGCGTGCATGCCAGACAGCTCTGTGTGTTGGCCTCGCATCGCACGAGCTGTCTCACATGGTCGAGAGGCCCTTGCTCGGGCGGCCTAGCCACCCGGTTGTTCGGTTCCCCTACTCAGGCTTATTTCTCGCTCGGGATGCCCCGTTGTCCTCGTCCCGGTATGTCCTAGGTAGGTGGGCGTTGGCGGGTGGGTGCTCGATGTGTGGTATGTCGGTTTGTTGTGGTGCGTGGGGTGTTCTTGGTATATAACGGATGGTGGTCTTCTTCTCCCCTACTTGCCCCTCACACCATTCTCTTTTCGTACTGCGAGGGCTTCTTCAAGCTTTCTCTGTGTTGGTGCTTTGTTCGCCATCGGAGGCGTCCGGCGCCCGTTGGCTTTTTGTGCCTTCTATTGACGTTAGTGATGTTCGAGGTGGGTTGCTTCTTCACTATGATGCTCGTGATGTTTTCTCCCTCTTTCTCGGTGTTTGTTGCATTTGGTTTCCTCTGCGCCTCTTCTTCTCGCTCGCCGTCCTTTTTCTTTTCTCTCCTCTCGGTTGCAGCTCCTCTTGGTGGTTATTTGTTCTTCGTTTTTGTTTGTTCTTAGGCCTGCTTGCTATTGTTGGAGGTTGGACGCTTCTCCGCTCTGTTGCTCCTTTTGTTATCTTCTTTCTCCCTTGGGGTTTTCTACATTTGGGGTTTTTAGGTCTGATTGTCCCCGCGCGCTTTCGATTCCTTGTGTCCTTAACGTTGTTTCCAGCTTTACGTGTCATTTCAGGATCAGGCACGTCCTCGTCTTCAAGGTTCTTCATGGATAAGGATGGTTTCAGCGTCATTGTGTTTGGCCTTTATGGCACGGAGGTCGTCTCTGAGTGCGACTAGCACGAACAAAGTTTGGTATGATCCAAGTGGTTGTTCCTGTTTGTTAGGTTGTCCACTTGGTGCCACCATGCCTTCAACCGTGTGCTTATGTAACACCCTAGATTTTTCACTCCTGGAAAATTCTTTTTCTATATTTGGCTTCTATCTTTTTCTTTTGGTGTTCTTGGATTTATTAGCACTCTTGTGTTTATGTGAGGATAAGTAAATTTCCTGGTTACTTTGACTTAGGGTTTTGCCTCCAAAACCCTAATTGTCATTTTTTTAAACCCTAAAGACCACCTTTGCACTAGACACCCATTCTCCCTTGCACCACAAATCCCCAAAATATTTGTAAGGTCCTGCAAATATCTTCACCACTTCCATCAAAAAAGCCACACACTTAAGTTAAATTTTGACCAGAGCGTCCATCCAGAGTTTCTGCCAAATCTGTTGACCTATGAAGCAAGTGCATTGTGCCCTCACCCTACGAAGCTAAAAAAATTCACAGACCATCATCCATACACATAAAGCCTATCCATAAATTTTGATCATTACCCAACCACCATAACTCCCTCCATAATTTTCCAAAGCTTGCATCCACACACCCACTTTGTGAAGGAAGTATATTTCGCACTCATCCATTTTCTCTCAAATTTGTCATGGTGATCAACCATGACAAAACACCACTGCCACCCAAAATTCATCAAATTCCACCACACCAAACTCCCAAAGTTTTTGGCCAAAAATTCAGCTTAGACATGAAGCACCACCTACGCTCATCCATATGGCCACAAATTTTGCATACACATTCATCATCATACCAAACAACACCACACTACAATTGAGCTTTGGTTACCACACCAATTTTAAATGGCCCCGTACAAAAACCTTGTTGTCAGAACACTTCTTGGATGTTCCAGTCAATTGTGATCCACCCCAGGACTCCAGTATTGAACACACGGCCCTAGATACACTGACCAACACACCAGACATGGTCTGGATAGACAAAGCCAGCCATGCCATGCCAGTGGTGACCACCACCCTGGCATGCCCATTTGGCGCTTTGTGCCCAATGCAGAGCACCTACAGTCGTCCCTAGCCACCCCACTGTGTCCTCTAGCTTCGCAATGCCTCTAGTAGCAAGACTATCGGTGTCAAAACCGGCAGATATCGGGTAGGGGGTCCCAAGCTATGTGTCATGGATCAATGGGTAACAGGAGACAGGGGACACGATGTTTTACCCAGGTTCGGGCCCTCTCTATCGAGGTAATACCCTACTTCCTGCTTGATTGATCCTGATGAATATAGGGTTACAAGAGTTGATCTACCTCGAGATCATATGTTGTGGTCTAAGACCTAAGGGTATGATGAGTAATGTCATAATATCTATCGACTAGCCTGGCCTCGGCTTATATAATGTACCAGAGGCCTAGGATAACAAGAGTCCTAGTCGAATACGCCGGTGGAGAGGATTCCTTGTCTTGATCACCAAGTCTTGTGGAATCTTCCTTGTGTATACATCGGTCGTCCGAACTGGCCCATGAGCAAACGGCCATGGGGGGTCCTTGGCCCAATCCAACTGATCGGGAGACGACGTGGTGAGTACCCCCTAGTCCAGGACACCGTCAGTAGCCCCCTGAACCGGTCTTCAAGTTGGGACGCTCCTCGATTCTTCCGAATTATTCTTCATCTTCGGTCGTCGGTCTTGAAAACTGGTTCAACAAATCATTTCATCTTCGATCTTGAGGATCGCCAAAGTGAATCCGAAGAGTTTAAATGTCGGGTATCCGAGGAGCCCCTTTAAGTTTCTGGCCTTTATCAATGCCTTGTTATTTTTATGCCACACCTCGGGTTTGAAGTTGTTCCCGGGCGGCAGTGTCCTCTTGCGTCTGAGCTCCAACGTCGGACTGTATCCGAAGAGTATTGTTACAGCTGAGCTCCAACGCCGAACTGCATCCGAGCTCCAGCGCCGGACTATGTCCAAGCTCCAACGCCGGACAATATCCGAGGTGCCATAGATCACCTTGGTTCAAAAAAGTTGAAGGAGTTTAGCCGAGCTTAATGCCGGAAATGCCCTCTATGGGGCCAGCCACTGGCGCCTGAGCTTTATGCTGGACTGCTTCCGAGGTGGTGCACCACCCCGACTGCGGGCCGATTTTTTGTCAATATTTTTGATTGGTGTAATTTATTCTCTGCCGAGATATATAGCCAATAGCCCTCAAGGTGTGTATCGGTCTAAAACCCGAGATGCACTTGAAGGAAAACATAAAACTACTGATCCTAGTAGCCCTTGAGACTCAGGTCGATTTGCAAAATCGGCCTGAGGATCAACTCCTAGCTTGGCAGCATACGTAGGAATAGAAACACAGTGTAATATATTAGAAATAATGATCGGCGGACAGGCCCCTGAGAGAGGGTTGTGAGAAGTCGCCGTGATATATTAGCTTGATGCCGGATAAGTCCCAGATGGTACTTAGTGTTGTCCGAAGACGCGCTTGCCCATAGTTCGGTCATGCCGAACATGGAGCACTTTGAATTCTCTGCATTGAATAATCAATGCAGTAGCCCCCGAGACACTGGTCGGGTGGCAACACCAAATCAGGGGATCGATGTACCCCTTTAATATTTATAAATAGTGAGCGCGAAGCCCAGTAGCCCCCGAGCCTTAATGTGGGCACGGGTGGCCGAATTAAGGATCGATATCCGTTTGACAGAAAAGTTTGTTGTGTTTAACACAAACTTCTCGGAAAGAGAATAAAGATCTCTTAAAAGAGCTTAGAGCTGGTCGAAATCGAGCTCGCCAAGGTAGGCCCCAAGGGGTTTAAAAGATGGATTGCAGTAAATGGATTTTACTCGCAATTTGTATGTGTAATGATTCTATGTATCCAAGTACTTTTCATCATTAATGCTCGCATTGTACAATATTTTGTTGACCGACCATCGGCTTCAACCTCCTCGGCCAGTAGATGGGGAGTGTTTGTCCTACTTTATAAAGCCTGTATGAGGGCAAAGATTCACGGCAAACAAGGCAATCCGGCCATACAATTTTACAAACAAAGGTACACGGAGAGATATGTTATATGAAGAAATATCCTCCAAAGAAAATAGTTCCGCTTGGCCAAAATCTTAAGTCAAATTGATGCATATTTATGGCTTTATAACGATGATTGCCGAAGGAGGCCCTCGTATATTAAATAAAAACACTGATGATATGTTTATTTTGACTCCGTTGCGACCGTTTATCATTTGAATGTGGCCCATCGTCGGCTTCCACCCCATTGTAGATGCTATGCAGGGTGTTTTCGCAATAACAAAACAACCCTTAGCCGACGCCTCGGTGTCCGAAGGCGGTTGTGTTAGCGGAAACAAGGCAATCAGATATGCGGGCTTTATAACTTTCACCTAGTCATAGGAGCTTTAAACTGGGGAAGCTAGCTACGAGCCCCCGGTTAGTGTTCGGCGACAGCCGAGGTCAAGCCGTAAACACTTCGGCCAATGTTATGAATGGCCCGTCATTTAACATAGTCATCGGATCGCTGACCAGTTTACGCTTATTGTGACAGTCAGTTTTCGGCTTTCTCCACTTAGGTGCTTAACCATGCGAGCTGGAAGCACAATCGCAGTGGTTCTCCCTTTGCACACCTAGCCGAACAAAGCGGAACATAGGAGGCAAGCACAGGAGCTGGGCAACCCAACTATAGACCGAAGACGCAATTCGAAACCGATGCATATATAGCAATATCCGAGAATGTTTTCACCGAATCTCTAAAGGTGTCCGGCGTTGCACTGCGAGACTTATGCGGGAAACACACAAATCGATTAAAAGTGCCATAGGCTTGAAAAATCAAAAAACTTCAGTAAAAACTTGACGTCCGAACTAGATCAAGTGTTCGGTGCCAATCCGAAAATTGGTCTTAGAAAAAAATTGTGCTTCTGTCGTGCTTTAACATGACACATCCGATCTCAAAACTTCAAGCGGGTCAGCCTACGGCTTCAAGCTCCTTATCCCGAAGGCGGAGTGCTTCTCCGAGGTCAGTTTAGCGAACTAAACTCGAGCGGCTTTAGAGATAAGCTAGGCTATCCGGCTATTGATCATGCACTCGAGTCGAAAAAGGAGCGGTAGAAAAAGACTTTGCAACGACCAAGAAGAAAACACATTTACTATAAAACAGCTCATACTAATTTAAGAGCCCCCAAGTGACTTGGGTAAAAAATATGTATAATGAGTGTATGTACCAAAGTACTTATATCATATCTGTGTTCCCGAACTTTAAACGCGTCTTAACCGACCATCGGCTTCTCCCTCTTCGGTCAAGGGCCGAAAAGTGTTATGTACTCCACTTGTCAAGAATATCGACGGTGTTTCCGATAACCAGGCAATCAGGCCATAAGGCTGTAACAGACAAAACGCGCTCAGGGAACTTATGCTATATTACTGACGAAGTGTAAGAAGCATCTTCGAAGGAAATACTACCCCCACCGATACCTTTCTTCAGTTGCTCATTGTTACTATGAGACTTGTGCAATAGATTTTTTGTACTCATGAGTTCCCTTGTGTGCCGACCATAATTGAAAACAATAAGAGCGCTAGCTTTCGGCTTCACCCAGTCTGAGGTCCGAGCTCGGATGACCCGATCGTGACAATCGCGGAGGTGCTCCCTTTACTCCCTAGCCGAACAATCGGGAACGTAGGGGTAAACATAGGAGCAAGGCAACCCAGCTTGCGGAACACTTAAGTCAACATGGTGCATATTGTGGTGTAATACACGAACAAGGAACGAAGCCATACAAGTATAATCATATGCAAAAGGAAAAGCTTCAAAAAGGAAGCCCCCAAGTAGAAGGGGTATTTGAATTTGTGTGTCACAAACAAAGTTTTGACAAGGAAGTTTTTCATAAACAACTTTTTGCCAAAAAAGTATAATGCTTGGTCGAACCGAACAAAATTCAAAACTGAAAGTTTTTTAGCATGAAAGCTACTTAGCTGGTTAATGTGTTCGGTATTGATGACGCGGTCCGAGCTTGATGTGGGACAAGGTTCCATTCCCCAAGCCGGTCCCGAGGTGGCGGAGCGAAGAGCTTGGCACTCCGAAGTGGTGACATAGCATGATCAATGCAGGCCGACAGTGACGCCGAAGTCCCCGACGTGGGTTAATGAAGTGTTGACGAAGCCCCCCGTCCAGCCAAGGTGACAACGCTGCCCGACCCGGATCATTTACCTGTGCACAAAAAATAGTACAAACCAGAGATAATAGTAATAATAAAAAATTGTAGCATAATAAATTATTTATGCAAAGTGAATAATTAAAGGAATATGGCCCATGCGTCGAACACCCGACGAGGTAGAACCCTCTCGATGATGCCGAAGTCCCCGAGGGAACCGAACATGTCGGTATAGCAATTCGACCAACAAGGTGATCATGCGAGCCGATTTATGCCGATTGGGACGACGATGTTGGCTTGCCGAAGTGACCGCGTGACGCAGTCGAAGTCGATTACCTACACACATAAAATAGTGCGGTCCAAAAAATAATAATATAAATATATATAAAATCCTTGCATAATTGCTTTACGCAAAAATAATTTATTTAAAGAGATGTGGCCTGGCGCCGAAGTCAATGTCGATGCAGGGCGTCGGCGCGACGCGGTGAAGGTGTGGCAAAGCCTGAATTCACAGGCCGGTCCGAGTTCTGGATGCGGCATTCGCCGAACTGTATACGGAGACTGACCGAACCACCACGCGGCCATCGTTAATGCGGCCACCATTTGACAGACCTGTGTACAGATGATGGAAGAAACTAGAGTAATAACTCCTCAGGAAAATAAACCCAAGCAAGAAAAAATTACTAGGATTAATAACACCTGGTTTATCTGTTGTAGCAATATGAAGAAAGGTTACACCCAAAATTGGGACTTGATCCGCACACCCATTGCCTGATGGGCGATGAAGCGACGGCATGGCGATGCTGGCAAAGGTTGGCTCGCCGAGGCAAAGCCCCCGATCCAGCTAATGTGACGAAGCTGGTCGGCTGGTGACGCCGAAGTCTCTGGAGTAGGTTGATGAAGAGATGGCGAAGCCCCCGGTCCAGACGAGGTGACGGAGCAGGTCGGCAAGGAGACATTGCAGCTACCATGTCAACCGAGGTGTTGAAGCAGTTTGGCGTGATGGACATCGGCTTGAAGAAGCAACAGTGCGGCCATGTCGACGCAGGTCATAACTTGTGACACGGTCAATGCCGGTTTGATGAAGTGACCATGCGGTGATGCCGGTGTGCCCGCTCCGTGTAATCCGCGGGGCGGCGATGTTGGTGATGATTTATCCTTGGCAATTCCGAACTCTTGTTCGGCTCGCTGAGATGGGGATCCGAAGAAGTTGAGCTCGGCTCAACAAAGCGACGATGTGTCTAGCGCAGGTCGGCAGTCGTGGAGCAATATTGCCGGACTGGTTTGACACCAGTGTGATGGTGAAGATTACCTCAGAGGAGGCTTAAAATTTTATGGGCAAGTGTTTAAAAACAACGCACAATACCCTGAAAAAAATTCCTTCAAAGAGGTTGTCCAATATCCCGTTCATGAAGAAACATGAACTCGGGCCGGATTCGTATTCGCGCAGAAAACAGATCTGAAAATTGGTCCACTCATCGGAAGGTTCCCGGAGTTTGAACCGTCGGATCGAGCTGAAATTTGGAGAGGTGGTAGATATGGGAATTCCGCCGCATATGAACGGTTGGATCTTCCCAAGGACCTCCGAGCCAGGCTCTGGAGACCATGCCCTAAACTCGTCCGGATTCCCGTCCAGATTTGACAGGGCTCTGGTATATCATAGATTGCCGGAGATTCCTCCATCGGAACTCGACGAAATTTTGCATGGTTGTTGTAGACTTAATTCCGCACAATTCCATCGAAGGAATCGTCAAAGCGATGCTTGAGGAGGTGGTGGCAGCGGATACAAGTTTGCTGTCCAAAAAATAGCACGGTCACACGGGGGTAATGTTGACGTTGAGCCCCGGGCTCCATGGATGATTCCTCCATGATCTTGAGAGAGATCGGAATTGATGTTGATGAAGGTCATTGTCCGAACATGAAGATCCAACGTGGAATGCTGTCCTCGGTCGAGCCAAGGTGACCAGTCGAGCCGGTGATGAAGATGCCGACATCGCAGTTAATCTGCAGACGAGCCATTGATCCTTCGCCGATCACACAGCGGAACTCTCAATGAAAGCACCATTGTCGGTGTCAAAACCGGCAGATCTCGGGTAGGGGGTCCCAAGCTATGTGTCATGGATCGATGGGCAACAGGAGACAGGGGACACGATGTTTTACCCAGGTTCGGGCCCTCTCTATCGAGGTAATACCCTACTTCCTGCTTGATTGATCCTGATGAATATAGGGTTACAAGAGTTGATCTACCTCGAGATCATATGTTGTGGTCTAAGACCTAAGGGTATGATGAGTAATGTCATAATATCTATCGACTAGCCTGGCCTCGGCTTATATAATGTACCAGAGGCCTAGGATAACAAGAGTCCTAGTCGAATACGCCGGTGGAGAGGAGTCCTTGTCTTGATCACCAAGTCTTGTGGAATCTTCCTTGTGTATACATCGGTCGTCCGAACTGGCCCATGAGAAAATGGCCATGGGGGTCCTCGGCCCAATCCAACTGATCGGGAGACGACGTGGTGAGTACCCCCTAGTCCAGGACACCGTCAAAGACCCACCCCCTTGAGAAGCCATCCATGTCGCTTGCTTCATCCCCAAGTTCATCGTCGCCGTCGCTGTCCCAATTACTGTGCACACGGACCGCCCTTGGCCTAGCACCCCCAGCTCGCCCGATGCCTCACTTGCCCCCCTCCTCGTGACGCTTCGCATTGTGCCGCACACCCATGGCCAGCTTGGACCCCGACAGAATGCCATTGCGGACAAGCTCATCCATTGCCGTCACCCGGCTATAAAATAGCCCACACTGGCACCCCAGAGCACTCACACCTCTTCATTCACCTCGCCCCAACATTCACACCACCACCACAAGAGCGCTCATGGTCGTTGATGAGGTCACCTACTAAGGGGTAGGCTTATGAACACTTGATGAATCATAATTCATGGAATCCTAACATAGAGTACTCACATGTTAGTCAAAGACTCCCCAAAAAAAGTCACTCGAACAACACATATTCGCTCAGACGAGTTAATGCATTAAATCACTCAGACGGAGTCTCAAAGATGTTCCGTTGTACTAGTCACTCGGAAGCACGAAGCAGAACAGGCACGGAAGGCAGCCAAAACGCCAGGGCCTCCAGTAGAACTAGCATTACTAGCTTTATTACATCAGTTACCTTTACGGTGGACTTAATTAAATGCAATGCCTTGAATTCCCCTGTAATGGCAGAAGCTAGGGCTTCCACGCACTCTATATAAGCTGCCCCTAGCACGTAGGCAGGTGTTTGCATCTTTTGTAATCATCATCAGACATAGAGAAAGAAAAGCTCCTAGAGCTCGAGACGTAGGGTTGTTACCTCCACTGGGAGGGGACTGAACTTGTAAAACCTCATGTGTCACACTTGCACCTAGCTAGATCCAGCACCATCCTTACCCTTCTCTTGTATCGTTGGAATCATCCCCACGACAGTTGGTGCCCACTGTGGGGCTGCGCACCTTACAGTCAATGGAGCAAGTGGAATCTTCAGTATTCGGCATGAACTCGGTCACCGGCGGTGAGATCCTCTTCCGCTCGATCCGCTTCATCACCGATGACCCAGCGTAGCTCTAGGATTCCAGTTGGACGTTCAATCTATGCCTGTGCAAGGTGCTGCACACTTCTGCGCGAGCAACTATGGCGTTTGTCTTCGCCAGCCTTCCACTCTGTATCAAGCACTGCCCCGACTTCCATCACGACATTGTTGCAAGCTCTCGGGCAAGTCGCATCTCCAGCTATGGGTCTAGCATGCTGCTTCTCGAGAAGAGACGACTGAGCAGGTAGCTATGCTCCAGCCTGATGAACCGTTTCAGGACCTATTAAAGGATCTATATGGTCGAGTAGAGGGGGTGTGAATCGGCAACTACTAACTTTTAACTCTTTAAAACAAATTAGGCTTGACAAAAATAGGTTTTCTAGATATGCAACTAGCTGAAAAAGCTATATGACAAGCACACAAGCAAGCACAAGATACAAAAATAATATATGCTTGCACAAAGTAAAGGTTAAAAATAACTATAAGTGGAGTCGATGGAGACGAGGATGTGTTACCGAAGTTCCCTCCCTTTAGAGGGAGGTAAGTCTCCATTGGGCGTTGTGGAGGCATAATGCTCCCCAAGAAGCCACTAGGGCTGCATTCTCCTCACGCCCTCGCACAATGCAAGATGTCACGATTCCACTAGTGGTGCCCTTGAAAGCGGTAACCGAACCTTTACAAACAAGGTTGGGGCTCTCTCCATAACTTAATTAATTCGAGGCTCCCAACACCACCACGAAGCTTCACCATGATGGAATGTGGCTTTGAGGGGACCTCTTCCGTCTAGGGTGCCCAAACACCCAAGAATAATAAGATCCGCAAGGGATTAGTGGGGGGAATCATATTTCTCCAGTTGGAAGTGTATATCGAGGCCCTCTCCTCCAAACCCTAGAAGATCAACAAGTTATGATGGATAGGGAGAGAGATCGGGCGAAAATGAGCTTAGGAGCAACAATGGATTCAAGGGGATAAGAGGTGAGTCTTCTTGGGGGGGAGAAGACTATCTTTATATAGTGGGGCAAGATCCAACCATTATTCTACTCACAACCCGCACACAAGAGGTACTACAGCTCGACAGAGCGGTACTACCGCTTAGAGCAGAAGTTCCAACTATAGCCTAGGAGTACATTGCTACCTCTTGAGCATGCGTTGGTTTTCCCTTGAAGAGGAAAGGGTGATGCAGCAAAGTAGCGTAAGTATTTCCCTCAGTTTTTGAGAACCAAGGTATCAATCCAGTAGGAGGATACATGCAAATCGCCTCGTACCTACACAAACAAATAAGAACCTTGCAACCAACGCGATAAAGGGGTTGTCAATACCTTCACGGCCACTTGCAAAAGTGAGATCTGATAGAGATAATAAGGTAAATATTTTTGGTATTTTTATGATATAGATTGGAAAGAATACATTGCAAAATAAAATAGATCGGAAACTTATATGATGGAAAATAGACCCGGGGGCCATAGGTTTCACTAGTGGCTTCTCTGAAGATAGCACAATCTATGGTGGGTGAACAAGATACTGTCGAGCAATTGATAGAAAAGCGCATAGTTATGAAAATATCTAGGCATGATCATGTATATAGGCATCACATCTGTGTCAAGTAGACCGAAACGATTCTGCATCTACTACTATTACTCCACACATCGACCGCTATCCAGCATGCATCTAGAGTATTAAGTTCATAATAACATAGTAACGCATTAGGCAAGATGACATGATGTAGAGGGATAAACTCAAGCAATATGATATAAACCCCATCTTTTTATCCTCGATGCCAACAATACAATACATGCCTTGCTGCCCCTGCTGTAACTGGGAAAGGACACCGCAAGATTGAACCCAAAGCTAAGCACTTCTCCCATTGCAAGAAAGATCAATCTAGTAGGCCAAAAGAAACTGATAATTCGAAGAGACTTGCAAAGATATCAAATCATACATATAAGAATTCAGAGAAGAACCAAATATTGTTCATAGATAATCTTGATCATAAACCCACAATTCATCGGATCTCGACAAACACACCACAAAAAGAATTACATCGAATAGATCTCCAAGAGAATCAAGGAGAACTTTGTATTGAGATCCAAAGAGAGAGAAGAAGCCATCTAGCTAATAACTATGGACCCGAAGGTCTGTGGTAAACTAATCACACATCATCGGAGAGGCTATGGTGTTGAGGTAGAAGCCCTCCGTGATCGATTCCCCCTCCGGCGAAGCGCCGGAAAAGGCCCCAAGATGGGATCTCACGGGTACAGAAGGTTGCGGTGGTGGAAATAGGGTTTCGTGGTGCTCTCGGATGTTTTCAGGGTATATGAGTATATGTAGGTGAAAGAAGTAGGTCGGTGGAGCCATGAGGGGCCCATGAGGGTGGGGGGCGCGCCTACCCCCCTGGGCGCGCCTCCTTGCCTCGTGGCCTCCTCGTCACTTCCTTGACGTCCACTCCAAGTCTCCTGGATCACGTTTGTTCCAAAAATAACTCTCCCGAAGGTTTCATTCCGTTTGGATTCCGTTTGATATTCCTTTTCTGCGAAACACTGAAATAGGCAAAAAAACAGCAATTTGCACTGGGCCTTTGGTTAGTAGGTTAGTCCCAAAAATAATATAAAAGTGTATAATAAAGTCCATTAAACATCCAAAACAGATAATATAATAGCATGGAACAATCAAAAATTATAGATACGTTGGAGACGTATCAAGCATCCCCAAGCTTAATTCCTGCTCGTCCTCGAGTAGGTAAATGATAAAAACAGAATTTTTGATGTGGAATGCTTCCTAACATAATCTTCAATGTAATTTTCTTTATTGTGGCATGAATGTTCAGATCCGAAAGATTCAAGATAAAAGTTTAATATTGACATAAAAATGATAATACTTCAAGCATACTAACTAAGCAATTATGTCTTCTCAAAATAACATGGGCAAAGAAAGTTCATCCCTACAAAATCATATAGTTTGGTCATGCTCCATTTTCGTCACACAAGAATGCTCTCATCATGCACAACCCCGATGACAAGCCAAGCAATTGTTTCATACTTTAGTAATCTCAAACTTTTTCAACCTTCACGCAATACATGAGCGTGAGCCATGGATATAGCACTATTGGTGGAATAGAATATAATGATGGGGGTTATGTGGAGAAGACAAAAAAAAGTCTCATATTGATGCGGCTAATCAACGGGCTAGGGAGATGCCCATCAATTGATGTCAATGCAAGGAGTAGGAATTGCCATGCAACGGATGCACTAGAGCTATAAATGTATGAAAGCTCAACAAAAGAAACTAAGTGGGTGTGCATCCAACTTGCTTACTCACGAAGACCTGGGGCATTTGAGGAAGCCCATCGTTGGAATATACAAGCCAAGTTCTTATAATGAAAAATTCCCACTAGTATATGAAAGTGACAGAATAAGAGACTCTCTATCATGAAGATCATGGTGCTAATTTGAAGCACAAGTGTGGAAAAGGATAGTAACATTGTCCCTTTTTTGGGCCTTTCTATTTTTTTGGCATTTCTCCCTTTTTTGGGACAATGCTCTAATAATGATGATCATCACACTTCTATTTATTTACAACTCAAAGATTACAACTCGATACTTAGAACAAAATATGACTCTACATGAATGCCTTCGGTGGTGTACCAGGATGGGCAATGAATCAAGAGTGAAATGTATGATGAATTATGCATGGTGGCTTTGCCACAAATACGATGTCAACTACATGATCATGCAAGGCAATATGGCAATGATGAAGCGTGTCATAATAAATGAAACGGTGGAAAGTTGCATGGCAATATATCTCGGAATGGCTATGGAAATGCCATAATAGGTAGGTATGGTGGCTGTTTTGAGGAAGATATAAGGAGGTTTATGTGTGATAGAGCATATCGTATCACGGGGTTGGATGCACCGGCGAAGTTTGCACCAACTCTCAAGGTGAGAAAGGGCAATGTACGGTACCGAAGAGGCTAGCAATGATGGAAGGGTGAGAGTGCGTATGATCCATGGACTCAACATTAGTCATAAAGAACTCACATACTTATTGCAAAAATCTACAAGTCATAAAAAACCAAGCACTACGCGCATGCTCCTAGGGGGATAGATTGGTAGGAAAAGACCATCGCTCGTCCCCGACCGCCACTCATAAGGATGACAATCAAAGCACACCTCATGTTTCAAATTTGTTACACAACGGTTACCATACGTGCATGCTACGGGACTTGCAAACTTCAACACAAGTATTTCTCAAATTCACAATTACTCAACTAGCACAACTTTAAATAACCACCTTCATATCTCAAAACAATCATCAAGTATCAAACTTCTCATAGTATTCAATGCACTCTGTATGGAAGTTTTTATTATATCCATCTTGGGTGCCTACCATATTAGGACTAATTTTATAGCCAAAGCAAATTACCATGCTGTTCTAAAGGACTCTCAAAATAATTTAAGTGAAGCATGAGAGATCAATAATTTCTATAAAATAGAACCACCACCATGCTCTACAAAGATATAAGTGAAGCACTAGAGCAAAATTATCTAGCTCAAAAGATATAAGTGAAGCACATAGAGTATTCTAATAAATTCCGATTCATGTGTGTCTCTCCCAAAAGGTGTGTACAGCAAGGATGATTGTGGTAAACTAAAAATCAAAGACTCAAATCATACAAGACGCTCCAAGCAAAACACATATCATGTGGTGAATAAAAATATAGCATCAAGTAAAGTTACCGATGGACGAAGACGAAAGAGGGGATGCCTTCCGGGGCATCCCCAAGCTTAGGATTTTGTTTGTCCTTGAATTTTACCTTGGGGTGCCTTGGGCATCCCCAAGCTTAGGCTCTTGCCACTCCTTATTCCGTAATCCATCAAATCTTTACCCAAAACTTGAAAACTTCACAACACAAAACTCAACAGAAAATCTCATGAGCTCCGTTAGCGAAATAAAACGAACCACCACTTTAAGGTACTGTAATGAACTCATTCTTTATTTATATTGGTGTTAAACCTACTGTATTCCAACTTCTCTATGGTTCATACCTCCTGGTACTAGCCATAGATTCATCAAAATAAGCAAACAACACACGAAAAACAGAATCTGTCAAAAACAGAACAGTCTGTAGTAATCTATATCAACGCAAACTTTCTGTAACTCTAACATTCTACCAAAATAGGAAGACCTAAATAATTTGTTTATTGATCTACTTCAATTGGAATCAGTATTTTATCATGTTCTGGTGATTTTTAACAATTGTTTTCGTGAGCAGAAAGTTTCTGACTTTTTCAGCAAGATCAAATAATTATCACCCAAGAAGATCCTATAGGTTTTACTTGGCACAAACACTAATTAAAACATAAAACCACATCTAACCAGAGGCTGTATGAATTATTTATTATTAAACAGAAATAAAAAGCAAGAAACAAAAATAAAATTGGGTTGCCTCCCAACAAGCGCTATCGTTTAACGCCCCTAGCTAGGCATAAAGGCAAGAATAGATCTAGGTATTATCATCTTTGGTTTTCACTTTCTTAGCGGAGTCATGCTCGAATCCGGGAGGTTCCTTGCATTTTCCTTCATGTTCGGAGATTTTTAGATCTAACGAATCCAACCGCTTATTGCAAAGGGTGATCAACATATTCATGCGGTGAAGATTTCCGCTAACACTTTTAAGAGGTTCAAGAGACTTTTGTAAAATTTTCGTTACTTCGCAAATCTTCTCAAAAACTTGTGTCTCTACCTGGGTATGATGTGGCCCCTTTTGTTGAGGTAGTGTTCCCACTACCCCCTCTATAATTTCAAGCGCAATACTGGGATCAATTTCGATGAAGTTTCCTTTGGCAATGCAGTCCAAGAGTTGTCTATGGGACATATTTAGTCCAACATAAAAATCGCGAAGTAAAATTATGAAATTCACCTCTAAGGTGCAACTACGATAAGATTCCATCAACCTAAAGCAAGCATACTTTAAGTTTTCTCCTTGCCTTTGTTTGAAGTGTAGAACTTCAAACTCGGGAGACAAAGGAGCAGATAAGGGACTGGCCATGACGGTGAAACAAACGATCTAACACACGGACACACAAGAGGCAAGAAAAAAAGAGGCGAACGGAAAAAGAGGGCGAATAAAACGGCGAAGGTGTAGCGGGGGAGAGGAAAACGAGAGGCAAATGGCAAATAATGTAATGCGAGGGATAAGAGTTTGTGATGGGTACTTGGTATGTCTCGACTTAACTTGGTGTACACCTCCCCGGCAACGGCGCCAGAAATCCTTCTTGCTACCTCTTGAGCATGCGTTGGTTTTCCCTTGAAGAGGAAAGGGTGATGCAGCAAAGTAGCGTAAGTATTTCCCTCAGTTTTTGAGAACCAAGGTATCAATCCAGTAGGAGGATACACGCAAATCACCTCGTACCTACACAAACAAATAAGAACCTTGCAACCAACGCGATAAAGGGGTTGTCAATCCCTTCACGGCCACTTGCAAAAGTGAGATCTGATAGAGATAATAAGGTAAATATTTTTGGTATTTTTATGATATAGATTGGAAAGTAAAGATTGCAAAATAAAATAGACCGGAAACTTATATGATGGAAAATAGACCAGGGGGCCATAGGTTTCACTAGTGGCTTCTCTCAAGATAGCATAATCTACGGTGGGTGAACAAATTACTGTCAAGCAATTGATAGAAAAGCGCATAGTTATGAGAATATCTAGGCATGATCATGTATGTAGGCATCACGTCCGTGTCAAGTAGACCGAAACGATTCTGCATCTACTACTATTACTCCACACACGACCGCTATCTAGCATGCATCTAGACTATTAAGTTCATAATAACATAGTAACGCATTAGGCAAGATGACATGATGTAGAGGGATAAACTCAAGCAATATGATATAAACCCCATCTTTTTATCCTCGATGGCAACAATACAATACATGCCTTGCTGCCCCTGCTGTAACTGGGAAAGGACACCGCAAGATTGAACCCAAAGCTAAGCACTTCTCCCATTGCAAGAAAGATCAATCTGGTAGGCCAAAAGAAACTGATAATTCGAAGAGACTTGCAAAGATATCAAATCATACATATAAAAATTCAGAGAAGAACCAAATATTGTTCATAGATAATCTTGATCATAAACCCACAATTCATCGGATCTCGACAAACACACCGCAAAAAGAATTACATCGAATAGATCTCCAAGAGAATCGAGGAGAACTTTGTATTGAGATCCAAAGAGAGAGAAGAAGCCATCTAGCTAATAACTATGGACCCAAAGGTCTGTGGTAAACTACTCACACATCATCGGAGAGGCTATGGTGTTGAGGTAGAAGCCCTCCGTGATCTATTCCCCCTCTGGCGGAGCGCCGGAAAAGGCCCCAAGATGGGATCTCACGGGTACAGAAGGTTGCGGCAGTGGAAATAGGGTTTCGTGGTGCTCTCAGATATTTTCGGCGTATATGAGTGTATATAGGCGAAAGATGTAGGTCGGTGGAGCCACGAGGGGCCCACGAGGGTGGGGGCGCGCCTCCCTGCCTCGTGGTCGCCTTGTCGCTTCCTTGACGTCCACTCCAAGTCTCCTGGATCACGTTTGTTCCAAAAATAACTCTCCCGAAAGTTTCATTCCGTTTGGATTCCGTTTGATATTCCTTTTCTGCGAAACACTGAAATAGGCAAAAAACAGCAATTTGCACTGGGCCTTTGGTTAGTAGGTTAGTCCCAACAATAATATAAAAGTGTATAATAAAGCCCATTAAACATCCAAAACAGATAATATAATAGCATGGAACAATAAAAAATTATAGATACGTTGGAGACGTATCATACATCAAGTACTAGAGTGCTAGTGTCGCGGGAGCGGTACTACCTTCCATCAATGGTACTACCGCAACTAGTCTCAGGAACAGGTGAACAACGGTGTTAGAGTGGTGCTAGGGCGGAAATGCCGCAGGAAGCGGTACTACCATTTAACATTCGCTAAACAACCGTTTAAAGTGAAAGGGCAGCAACAACCCCAAAATAAGAGATAGTAGAGGCGTCAGTAGAATGCGAAAGTACCGCACAAGTGATGAGTGGATTTTATGCATACTTTTCGGAGTATATTCTAGTGCCAAAATCCCTCATATCATATCCATCTAGCACTTATTCATGTCTCCAATGCATAGCTTTTGGTATTTACTTGTTTTGCCAAGTTCATTGCACACCTTTTATATTTATTTAGTTTTTATTATTTTCCTTTGTTTTGTGGTCTTTGTAGGTGCGTTGACATGTTCATGGACTTGGGACGTCAAAAGAATCAAGCTAGGGGTCAAACCGTAGAAGTCCTAGGCACCAGATCAAGGCCCTTTGGAGAGTTTGATGATTTGACATTTATCAAATGTCCAAAATGAAGATCCAAGGACAGAAACATATCGGGCTTTCCACTAGCAATCCAAAGAGCCCAAGAACATCAAAACCGCAGTTCATAAGAAGAAATGGCGACCAAAATACGAAGCGGCTCCCGAAGTCCAGAATGAAAGACGGCCTTTCATACAACCGGAGCCGCCCGTTTGACCGCCCTTTTGAGCTTGTAACACCCCCAGTGTCATGCTACAGTAACTACACCTAATGATGCCATGTCATACTGATTACTAAGCTTAATTGCCCCTTGATTAAAAACCAATTCAAATTTAAAATGCAAGTCAAATATTTACATTTTCAAAAATGCAAACAAAATAATTCATCATTTATTCCAAAAAATTAATGGGAAAGAAAAATAACTTCACTTGTTTTACAAAAAGGAGCCCTAGCATTTAATTCAGTCCCAAAATAACCATTTTAATTACTTTTAAAATTATAAGAATTCCAAGACATTTCAAATGCCTCCCAAACTTTTTGTGGCAGTCCAAAAATGTAATGCTAATTATGGACCAAGTTTTATATTTTATAAAACTAGTTTGCTATTAAAAATAAAGGAAAATAGGAAACAAATAAAAGAAGTAGAAAAAGATTTGAAAAAGGAAAGAAAAAGAGGAAAACCCAATGAGCACTAAGCCTAAGTGCACAGTGCACCGGCCTAGTCCACACCCCACTGTCTCCCTCCTCACTTTTTTTCTCGAATACGCACGAGTGTGCATACTATATATTAAAGGAAGAGGATGGGGACAAGAGCCCCTCCACGTTGGCGGTTACATGTTACAATGATACATGGGAACCAACTCCACCGGCATAGCCGAACACTGCTCTAGCCTAACTTCTCCGCTCAGCCCATCTAACTAGCCCTCCGAGGAGAGGCTCTACATTTCCTTTTAGGATGCTAGCTTGCTTCCATGCTCGTCCCTCGGTGTCAATTCTGTTCGCGAGCGCCCTCAAAGAGAGGGAGGCGCCATCGAAGACAATCGCATTTCGGTGCTTCCAAATCTCCCATAGCACTAGTAGTAAGATGGCACGTGTGTCCTTCGCTCCTTGGCCTTGAGTAGATGTGACGGCGCACCAGTCTCGCAGCCTCGAGTCCTGACTCGGCGTCCACTGTGGCCTGTCAAGTGCTCCACATATGACAGACAAAACTTCTCTCACGAAGACGCAACCCAGCAGAAGATGATAAATGGTCTCCTCATGCTGATCACAGAAGGGGCACGCGTCTTGGTGATCCAATCCGCACCTAGCGAGTCTGTCCGAGGTCCAACATCTATTATGCACCGCAAGCCAAAGGAAGAACCGACAGCGTAGTGGGGCCTTGGATTTCCATGTAAATTCTGCTGTCGGCTCCACTTCCCGTCCCGCAAACTTGGCCTCATAAGCAGATTTCGTGGAGTATTCCCCATTTGCCTCCCAGCTCCAAGTGATGCGATCTGTCTCTTCCGGCATGAGCACCGTACTGGTCACCCGATCCCATAGGAGCATATACTTGTTTAACTGCTAGCCAGTGAGGTCAGGCCCGATGTCTAAGGCCCAATCGCCCGATGAAACTGCCTGGTAGACCATCCGAGATGCCCGCGCGCTAGGTGCAACAATGGCGTATATGGACGGGGCCACGTCCTGGACTGTAAAGCCAGCAAGCCACCTGTCTTCCTAGAAAGAAGCCCTCATGCCGTTGCCAATCACTGTTTTTGCCGCGACCCTGAATAGCTATCGCGACTCCTCTGGAACTTCGATTTGGAATTCAGCCCACGGTCTAGATTGATCAGTATGTTGGAGCCATAGGCATCTGGCTTGAATGGCAATGTTCAGCCACCAGAGGTTGGGCAGACTCAAGCCTCCCGCCCACTTAGGCATGCACACGGCCTCCCATGCCACTCTACACTGTCCACCATTCGCGCTCTCGCGTGCACACCAAAGGAACCCTCTGTAGATTTTCAACATGGCCGTGAGCACTTTCTGAGGGATGTCAAGCACCATCATCGCATGAATCGGTGTGGTACAAAGGACCGATTTGATCAGCAGTAAGCGCCCGCTCTTAGGCATAGAGGCAGCCCTCCAAGTTGGCAGCTTGCATGCAAGGCAGTCCACAAGTCCCATGAGCTGGGCCAACGATTGCTTTCTTATTGTTAATGGGAGGTCGAGGTACTTGCAAGGATATGTGCCCGTCGGTCATCCCAGGAATTGCTCCACCCTTTCCATATCACCTATAGTGCTGCGGATTGGCAATGCCATACTCTTAGAGAGATTCACTATAAGGCCCGATGCCCCGCCGAAGCATTGAAGGATCCAGGCACTAGCACGTAGATCAGCATCATTCGGTTTGATAAAAAGCATCATGTCGTCAGCAAACATCGATAGCCGCTATTGAATCTGGCCAGCGGAGACAGGATAGCACGGGAAGCCGCTAGTTGAAATTTTTTGTGTAGCAGCTCCATAGCCAAGATGAAGAGTATCGGTGAGAGAGGTGCACCTTGCCTCATGCCCTTGGCATTGTATATGGGCCTGTCGGGCTGCCTGTTCACCATAATCCGCGTAGATGAGGTGGCCAATAGTCCACAAACCCACTCCATCCACCGCGCGCCAAAGCCCATCGTCCGCAGTACCTCAAGGAGAAAGGGCCATTGGACCGTGTCGAAGGCCTTTGTGATGTCGAGCTTGAGCATCACCGTGGGTTCTCGAAGGGCATGGAGTCGACGTGCCATGCATTGGACCAACATGAAGTTGTCATGGATCGACCGTCCTCTGATAAAAGCGCTCTGGTGTATGCCCACAAGCGTGGGCAATTCGGAAGCCAACCTGACGGCCATTGCCCTGTCAAAAATCTTTATCGCCCCGTGCATGAGGCTGACCGGACGGAAGTCCTTTAGATCCACCGCACCATCGATCTTGGGAAGGAGTGTAACAATGGCTTTGTTGATCGCCGGAAGCCCACGCATGTCACCTTGGTGGAAGAGGTCCATGGCGCGCATGATGTCATCTTTGATTATGTGCCAACAGGAAGCATAGAATCTACCGGTGAAGCCGTCCGGCCCCGGCGCCTTGTCCATGGGCGTAGATTTGATTACCTACTCAATCTCCTCCTCCATGAAAGGCACCTCGAGGTGTGCCAGGTCTCTATGAGGCAGGTTCAGGACTTCCAGATTAAGGGCCTGCGTCCGCAGTGGGGCCTCCCCCAACAAGCGATCATAGAATCCGTCTACCATGCAAGAAAGCTCGTCCTGGCCCGTGGCAACAGCCTCTCCCGGCCTGAGTATGGTGATCATGTTACGTCGCTAGCGGTGACGAGCGTGGCTATGGAAGAACTTGGTGTTCGTGTCCCCCTCGTGAAGAAAGAGGAGGCGGGAGTGCAATCTGGCAATCGTGCGCTCAAGGGAGGACAGTCCAAGCAGCTTCCTCTTCAAAATCTTGCGCAGTCCCCGCTCATGAGAAGAAAGATCTCTTGTGTCCATGGCAGTATCCAGCCGGAGAATGCTTCTAGTGCTATTGCGATTTGCATCTTGACATTGCCGACCCACCTCACTACAAGGAGGCAGGGGAGGTGGCAGTCATCCGTCGACCAGGCCGTCGCCATGGCGGCCATCCGCCGAGCCTCCCTGCTACCTTTTGAGCATTGCGTTGGTTTTACCTTGAAGAGGAAAGGGTGATGCAGTAAAGTAGCGTTAGTATTTCCCTCAGTTTTTGAGAACCAAGGTATCAATCCAGTAGGAGACCACGCGCGAGTCCCACGCACCTACACAAACAAATAAGAACCTCGCAACCAACGCGATAAAGGGGTTGTCAATCCCTTCACGGTCACTTACGAGAGTGAGATCTGATAGATATGATAAAGTAATGTTTTTGGTATTTTTATAATAAAGAGAAATAAAGATGCAAAGTAAAATAAACGGCAATAGAAATAGCTAAGTGTTGGAAGATTAATATGATGGAAAATAGACCCGGGGGCTATAGGTTTCACTAGTGGCTTCTCTCAAGAGCATAAATATTACGGTGGTTGAACAAATTACTGTCGAGCAATTGATAGAATTGAGCATAGTTATGAGAATATCTAGGTATGATCATGTATATAGGCATCACGTCCGCGACAAGTAGACCGAAACGATTCTGCATCTACTTCTATTACTCCACACATCGACCGCTATCCAGCATGCATCTAGAGTATTAAGTTCATAAGAACAGAGTAATGCTTTAAGTAAGATGACATGATGTAGAGGGATAAACTCATGCAATATGATATAAACCCCATCTTTTTATCCTCGATGGCAACAATACAATACGTGCCTTGCTGCCCCTGCTGTCACTGGGCAAGGACACCGCAAGATTGAACCCAAAGCTAAGCACTTCTCCCATTGCAAGAAAGATCAATCTAGTAGGCCAAACCAAACTGATAATTCAAAGAGACTTGCAAAGATAACCAATCATACATAAAAGAATCCAAAGGAGATTCAAATATTGTTCATAGATAAACTTGATCATAAACCCACAATTCACCGGTCTCGACAAACACACCGCAAAAGAAGATTACATCGAATAGATCTCCAAGAGAATCGAGGAGAACTTTGTATTGAGATCCAAAGAGAGAGAAGAAGCCATCTAGCTAATAACTATGGACCCGAAGGTCTGAGGTAAACTACTCACACATCATCGGAGGGGCTATGGTGTTGATGTAGAAGCCCTCCGTGATCAATGCCCCCTCCGGCAGGATGCCGGAAAAGGCCCCAACATGGGATCTCACGGGTACAGAAGGTTGCGGCGGTGGAATTAGGTTTTCGTGGATGCCCCTGATGGTTTGGGGGTACGTAGGTATATATAGGAGGAAGAAGTACGTCGGTGGAGCAACATGGGCCCCACGAGGGTGGAGGGCGCGCCTGGGGGGGGGGGGGGTAGGCGCGCCCCTGCCTCATGCTCTCCTCGTTGCTTTCTTTACGTGGACTCCAAGTCATCTGGATCACGTTTGTTTCGAAAATCACGTCCCCGAAGGTTTCATTCCGTTTGGACTTTGTTTGATATTCTTTTTCTGCGAAACACTGAAATAGGCAAAAAACAGCAATTTGGGCTAGGCCTCCGGTTAATAGGTTAGTCCCAAAAATAATATAAAAGTGTATAATAAAGCCCATTAAACATCCAAAACAGAATATAATATAACATGGAACAATAAAATATTATAGATATGTTGGAGACGTATCAAGCATCCCCAAGCTTAATTCCTGCTCGTCCTCAAGTAGGTAAATGATAAGAACACAATTTTTGATGTGGAATGCTACTTTAGCATAATTTCAATGTAGTTCTTCTTATTGTGGCACGAATGTTCAGATTCGATATGATTCAAGATAAAAGTTTAATATTGACATAAAAACAATAATACTTCAAGCATGCAACCAAGCAATTATGTCTTATCAAAATAACATAGCTAAAGCAAGTTATCCCTACAAAATCATATAGTCTGGCTATGCTCCATCTTCCCCACACAAAATATTCATATCATGTACAACCCCGGTTTTAGCCTAGCAATTGGTTCATACTTTTTAACGCGCTTCAGCCTTTTCAACTTTTACGCAATACATGAGCGCAAGCCATGGATATAGGACTATGGTGGAATAAGGTATAATGATAGGGGTTATGTGGGAAGAAAAGAAAGAAGAAAGTCTCACATCGACGAGGCTAATCAACGGGCTATGGAGATGCCCATCAATTAATGTCAATGCAAGGAGTAGGGATTGCCATGCAACGGATGCACTAGAGCTATAAGTGTATGAAAGCTCAAACAAAAGAAACTAAGTGGGTGTGCATCCAACTTGCTTGCTCATGAAGACCTCAGGCATTTGAGGAAGCCCATCATTGGAATATACAAGCCAAGTTCTATAATGAAATTTCCCACTAGTATATGAAAGTGAAAAAATGAGAGACTCTCTATCATGAAGATCACGGTTCTACTTTGAAGCACAAGTGTGGTAAAAGGATAGTAACATTGTCCCTTCTCTCTTTTTCTCTCATTTTTTTGGGCCTTTTCTCTTTTTTTAGGCCTCTTTTTTTCTTTTTCTTTTTATTTAGTCCGGAGTCTCATCCCGACTTGTGGGGGAATCATGGTCTCCATCATCCTTTCCTCACTTGGGACAATGCTCTAATAATGATGAACTTACAACTCATGAATTACAACTTGATACTTAGAACAAGATATGACTCTATGTGAATGCCTCCGGCGGTGTACCGGGCTATGCAATGAATCAAGAGCGACATGTATGAAAGAATTATGAACGGTGGCTTTGACAAAAATACGATGTCAACTACATGATCATGCAAAGCAATATGACAATGATGGAGCGTGTCATGATAAACGAAACGGTGGAAAGTTGCATGGCAATATATCTTGGAATGGCTATGGAAATGCCATAATAGGTAGGTATGGTGGCTGTTTTGAGGAAGGTATAAGGAGGTTTATGTGTTATAGAGCGTATCATATCACGGGGTTTGGATGCACCGGCGAAGTTTGCGCCAACTCTCAAGGTGAGAAAGGGCAATGCACGGTACCGAAGAGGCTAGAAAATTGTGGAAAGGTAAGTGTGCGTATAATCCATGGAGTCACATTAGTCATAAAGAACTCATATACTTATTGCAAAAAATTATTAGCCCTCGAAGCAAAGTACTACTACGCATGCTCCTAGGGGAAGGGTTGGTAGGAGTTAACCATCGCGCGATCCCGACCGCCACACAAAGGATGACAATCAACAAATACCTCATACTCCGACTTCGTTACATAACAGTTCACCATACGTGCATGCTACGGGAATCACAAACTTCAACACAAGTATTTCTCAATTTCACAATTACTCAACTAGCACAACTATGATATTACCACCTTTATATCTCAAAACAATTATCAAGCATCAAATTTCTCATGATATTATAATTAAAGCAAATTGCCATGCTGTTTTAAGGCTCTCAAAATAATATAAGTGAAGCATGAGAGATCAATAATTTCTATAAAATACAACCACCGTCGTGCTCTAAAAGGTATAAGTGAAGCACTAGAGCAAAAACTATATAGCTCAAAAGATATAAGTGAAGCACATAGAGTATTCTAATAAATTCCGATTTGTGTGTGTCTCTCTCAAAAGGTGTGTACAGCAAGGATGATTGTGGTAAACTAAAAGCAAAGACTCAAATCATACAAGACGCTCCAAGCAAAACAAATATCATGTGGTGAATAAAAATATAGCTCCAAGTAAAGTTACCGATGGAAGTAGACGAAAGAGGGGATGCCTTCCGGGGCATCCCCAAGCTTTGGATTTTTGGTGTCCTTAGATTATCTTGGGGTGCCATGGGCATCCCCAAGCTTAGGCTCTTGCCACTCCTTGTTCCATAACCCATCAAATCTTTTACCCAAAACTTGAAAACTTCACAACACAAAACTTAGCAGAAAATCTCGTGAGCTCCATTAGCGAAAGAAAACAAAACACCACTTCAAGGTACTTTAATGAACTCATTCTTTATTTATATTGGTGTTAAACCTACTGTATTCCAACTTATCTATGGTTTATAAACTCTTCTACTAGCCATAGATTCATCAAAATAAGCAAACAACACACGAAAAACAGAATCTGTCAAAAACAGAATCTGTCAAAAACAGAATCTGTCAAAAACAGAACAGTCTGTAGTAATCTGTAACTAACGAAAACTTCTGGAACTCAAAAAAATCTACCAAAATAGGAAGACCTAGACAATTTGTTTATTGATCTACTGAAATTGGAATCAGTATTTTATCACGTTCTGGTGATTTTTAACAATGTTTTCGTGAACAGAAAGTTTCTGGAATTTTCGGCAAGATCAAATAACTATCATCCAAGAAGATCCTATAGGTTTAACTTGGCACAAACACTAATTAAAATATAAAAACAAATCTAACCAGAGGCTACATCAAATATTTATTCCTAAACAGAACCAAAAAAGAAAGAAACAAAATTAAAATTGGGTTGCCTCCCAACAAGCGCTATTGTTTAACGCCCCTAGCTAGGCATTGAGATTTCAATGATGATCACATGAAAGACAAGAATTGAATCGCAAAAAGAGCATCATGAAACACGTGACAAACACATCTAAGTCTAACATACTTCCTATGCATAGTCATTTTATAAGCAAACAAATTATCAAGGCAAGCAAAAACTAGCATATGCAAGGAAGAAGAAAGAGACGATAGCAATCTCAACATGAAGAGAGGTAATTTAGTAACATGAAAATTTCTACAACCATATTTTCCTCTCTCATAATAATTACATGTAGGATCATAAGAAAATTCAAAAAAATAGCTATCACATAACATATTCTCAACACGATCCACATGCATGCGAAGTTGACACTCTTCCAAAATAGTGGGATTAACATTAACTAAAGTCATGACCTCTCCAAACCCACTTTTATCAAAAAATTCATAAGATTGAACGTTCTCCAAATATGTGGGATCTAAAGTTGACACTCTTCCAAACCCACTTTCAATATTTTTGCAAAAATTATTATCAATCTCATATTCATCATGGGGCTTAAATAAATTTTCAAGATCATAAGAAGAATTACCCCAATCATGATCATTGCAACAAATACTGGACATAGCAAAACTAGCATCCCCAAGCTTAGGGTTTTGCATATCATTAACACAATTGACATTAATAGAATTTATAATAAAATCATTGCAATCATGCTTTTTATTCAAAGATCTATCATGAACCGCTTCATAAAGTACTTCATCACAATCTTCAGATTCACAAATTTCAAGCAAAACCTCATAAAGATAATCTAGTGCACTCAACTCACTAGCAATAGGTTCATCATAATTGGATCTCTTAAAGAGATTAGCAAGTGGATGAGGATCCATAAACTTTTAGCAAGCGAAGATGCAAGCAAAAAGAAGGTACATGATAACACAAGACCAAACGGAAAGAGGGCGAATAAAACGGCAAGGGTGAAGTGGGGGAGAGGAAAACGAGAGGCAAATGGCAAATAATGTAATACGAGGGATAAGGGTTTGTGATGGGTACTTGGTATGTCTTGACTTGTGCGTAGACTCCCCAGCAACGGTGCCAGGAATCCTTCTTGCTACCTCTTGAGCACTGCGTTGGTTTTCCCTTGAAGAGGAAAGGGTGATGCAGAGTAAGTATTTCCCTCAGTTTTTGAGAACCAAGGTATCAATCCAGTAGGAGACCACGCGCGAGTCCCACGCACCTACACAAACAAATAAGAACCTCGCAACCAACGCGATAAAGGGGTTGTCAATCCCTTCACGGTCACTTACGAGAGTGAGATCCGATAGATATGATAAAGTAATATTTTTGGTATTTTTATATTAAAGAGAAATAAAGATGCAATGTAAAATAAACGGCAATAGAAATAGCTAAGTGTTGGAAGATTAATATGATGGAAAATAGACCTGGGGGCCATAGGTTTCACTAGTGGCTTCTCTCAAGAGCATAAGTATTATGGTGGGTGAACAAATTACTGTCGAGCAATTGATAGAATTGAGCATGGTTATGAGAATATCTAGGCATGATCATGTATATAGGCATCACGTCCGCGACAAGTAGACCAAAACGATTCTGCATCTACTACTATTACTCCACACATCGACCGCTATCCAGCATGCATCTAGAGTATTAAGTTCATAAGAACAGAGTAATGCTTTAAGTAAGATGACATGATGTAGAGGGATAAACTCATGCAATATGGTATAAACCCCATCTTTTTATCCTCGATGGCAACAATACAATACGTGCCTTGCTGCCCCTGCTGTCACTGGGAAAGGACACCACAAGATTGAACCCAAAGCTAAGCACTTCTCCCATTGCAAGAAAGATCAATCTAGTAGGCCAAACCAAACTGATAATTCGAAGAGACTTGCAAACATAACCAATCATACATAAAAGAATTCAGAGGAGAGTCAAATATTGTTCATAGATAAACTTGATCATAAACCCACAATTCATCGGTCTCGACAAACACACCGCAAAAGAAGATTACATCGAATAGATCTCCAAGAGAATCGAGGAGAACTTTGTATTGAGATCCAAAGAGAGAGAAGAAGCCATCTAGCTAATAACTATGGACCCGAAGGTCTGAGGTAAACTACTCACACATCATCAGAGGGGCTATGGTGTTGATGTAGAAGCCCTCCGTGATCAATGCCCCCTCCGGCAGGATGCCGGAAAAGGCCCCAAGTGGGATCTCACGGGTATAGAAGGTTGCGTCGGTGGAATTAGGTTTTCATGGATGCCCCTGATGGTTTGGGGGTACGTAGGTATATATAGGAGGAAGAAGTACGTCAGTGGAGCAACGTGGGCCCCACGAGGGTGGAGGGCGTGCCTGGGAGGGGGGGTAGGCGCGCCCCCTGCCTCATTCCCTCCTTGTTTCTTTCTTTCCGTGGACTCCAAGTCCTCTGGATCACATTTGTTTCGAAAATCACGTTCCCGAAGGTTTCATTCCGTTTGGACTTCGTTTGATATTCTTTTTCTGCGAAACATGAAATAGGCAAAAAACAGCAATTTGGGCTAGGCCTCCGGTTAATAGGTTAGTCCCAAAAATAATATAAAAGTGTATTATAAAGCCCATTAAACATCCAAAACAGAATATAATATAGCATGGAACAATAAAAAATTATAGATACGTTGGAGACGTATCACTCCCCGCATGGATAAGGCCGCCCCCGCGCCCCCTGGAACCCTAGCTCCTCCACTCTCCCACTCCTCGCGCCACCTCTTGCTCTCCCTCGCACACGGCCTCTGCCGTCGCCATGGCTGACCTCACGCGCGTGCTCCCCATCCTCCCCGAGCCTTGAAAAGTTGTCCACCAGCTTTGTTGCCACCCGCTTCGTCGTCGTTGCCCGCTAGATCGAACCCGGAGCTCCTGCAGCGCGTGGATCGACCGTCTCCTTCTCCTACGACCGCCGGTGATCCGCGACGATTCTGACGCCCCTGCAACTCCTAAGATTCCGCCAAGCCATCGTGCGCTCCTCAGTGAGCTTCCCATCGAGACCCCTCTCCCCTGAGCTCGCCTCGCAGTCTCCTGCTTCTGCTGCCACCACCACCATAGTCCGTTGCCGCCGCATCACTTGTCGTCGTCACCTCCGTCGCTGTCGCGGACAGCCGGCCACATGTGCATGCTCAGGACATCATGGTGTTGTCGTCTGTGTCCTCCAACCCCCACACCGTGCATCACAACCTCGCCTGCGTCCATGCCTGAATCTGGCCGCCGACTACCGCTGTTGCCATGGTCGTCCCCGACCACCCCAGCGGCTGCCGCTTGCGCCATTCGAGTGGCTCGACCCCGCGTCTGGACGCCGTTAGCCACACTAGTTTTGGCCCTGGCGCGTTTCCGACGAGCTCTGTGCCCGCCGCCACGTTCTGGCGCCACCACCGGCTCGCCACCGTGGTTTAAACCGCCGCAGGCCACTGACCGGTGGGCTCAGGTGGCTAACTGGCTAATTAGCCACTAACCCAAAACCTAAACCCTCACTGACACTGGGCCCCGCCGGCCCTAACTAACCCTATTTGAAAATAAACCTAATAGTTAACTAGTGTATAACATGTGGGCCCTTTTACTATTTAAATGGTTAAGTTTTAATTAAACCTAATAGAGGCTGACATGTGGGTCCACTGGGCCCTGTTGACCTAGTCAACCTGCTGACTGGGCAAGCCCAGTCACCGGCAGGTGGGGCTCACTGGCCTCGCTGACCAGTCAACTGCTATCTGGGCAGTTGACTTGGTCCCACTATCAGCCACTCCAACACTTGGCTGGGTACACTTTTGGGTGTATCTATCAATTAGTCGGTTTTTCTATTTAAATTAAATTCCGGAAAATGTTTAGATCTTTGAAAAACCATATAAAATAATCTATAACTCGGATGAAAATACTTTATATATGAAAGTTGCTCAGAAAAATAAAACGAATCCGAATATGCAATCCACATACCTGTCACATCCCTCGAACACTGCAAACATGGAACCTTCCCCTCTGGTTCATGTGTTCGATAATTGCCTAAAGTCGGGAAAACACCGCTCCGTCTATAATTGTCGGTGTCCTGGGAACGGGGGTCCCCAGACTTGCCTGCCTGCGGCCCACGGTGTGGCTCCACCAGCGGCCCTGTATGGTCCATCTTCACCAGCAAACACTCAAGACCCTCGCGAGGCGGACGACGCAAGACCTCCTCGGGGGCGGCCTCACCAGGCTGGCTCGCGAGGGGCGGAGAGATCAAGGCAAGGGGCACCTCACGAGGTTCCTATGACGCAAGCCATGACGACCGGGGCCAGGCGGGCGCCAGCGCGCGCAGTGTCCTCGTTTCCTCTTTGGTGCTAAAGAGGCAAGCGCGGGCGAGGAGTCCCGAGGCATCAGGCAAAGGTTTCCATATCAGTGCAATAAGACCAAGACCAGCAGGACGACAGGACAGAGGTCACCGTGGAGCCCAAGACGGCGTCACCACCAGAGCCTTTGGCAGGCGAAGACCACCTTTACTCAAGATAACTTGTACTAGTTGTCTCCCTTCAAATTTGGCCGTTGTGGCATCCCTTCCCGCCAGCATTTGGGAAGAGGACCAGGGCCTCTATAAATAGGGCTAGCCACCACATTGGGAGGCAACTAAACTGGACTAAACGGATCTGACCCGAATGAGACCGATCAGAGGCAACGGATCCGAGGCCATTCAGATCATCCTCAACCACACAAGCTCACCGAGCACAAGAACACCTCTCCTCAGGAGGCTGTTCTTCCCCTATACTAGTTCTTCCTTAGCCCAAGAGGCAATCCACCACACCACACTGGAGTAGGGTATTACACCACATCGGTGACCTGAACCAGTATAAATCTTGTGTCCCTTTGTTCTGCGAGTTCGACGCGCTGAGCCTTGAGATCGCGGTGAGGGAGAGTGCTTGGGGGAGGAGAGATCTTCGTGCGCACCCCCATGTTCGAACCTCAAGGGTTTCGCCGGAACCCGAAATGCGACATTTGGCGCGCCAGGTAGGGGTGCGTCGAAGCCTTCCTCCCGCCGATCCGCGTCCCATCGCTCCATCACATCCATGGCAGACGCACGTCGAGCCCGCGCTGAGCGCCGGGCCGCCCTCGCTGCCCGTGTCGCTCAGACAGCCCCTATCGGCGGGCCTCCCCGTCGTTCCCCGTCACCCGCTGCCAACGCCGCCACCGGTTTGGCGGGAAACAAGCAGCAAGCGTCCTCACTACACCCTTCTGTGCGGCGGGATGGCCGCACCACCACTCCGTCGCTGACCCCAGTTGGCTCATCGTCTCACGCTCGTCGCGCTCCCACGGACGCGCAGGCCGCGCTGCTCATGGCACGCGAGCTCCTGCGCTACCGCCCGGCCGACGACCTCTACGAGGACTGGTTGGACTGCATCGCCGAGCTCGTCAGCGCCACTGGGGGCTCCCACGTACCCTCCCTCTCACTGCCTCGCCCTTCGCCAGCTGCGGGTGACATAGCTCACGGAGCACCTCCACCACCTCCGCACCAAGACGGCGCTCTGGCGCCAAGGCGCGCGGCCCCCCGGCATGACCCAATGCGTCAGGCGCCCACGCGAGAAGAAGGAAGCTTCCAAGAAGTTCCCCGGCCGCAAGAGAATGCTCCCGCGCTCCCAACGCCACCGCGACAAGACCGCGTGCCACCTGCAGTGGCGGCGCGCGGACATCAGGGGCAGGCTCCGCTTCAGCAAAGGGCCCCGGTGGCCACAGCAGGCTGCCGCGCCTTCACTCCGGAGCTGCGTAGCATCGTCTGACCAGGCAAGTTCAAGCCGGACCTGCCTCCTCGCTACGACGGCACCCCCGGCCCTGCTTAGTTCTTGCAGCTCTATGAGTTGAGCATCGAGGCGGCCAATGGCGACGAGAAAGTCATGGCGAATTCGTTCCCTATGGCTCTCAAGGATGGAGCTCGCTCGTGGCTCCTGAACCTGCCCCCAGGCTCGATCTCCTCCTGGCATGAGATGCGCGACCGCTTCGTCGCCAACTTCCAGGGCACTCGCGACCTCCCTCCGGCCGCGGGTGACCTGCGCTGCATCAAGCAACAGTCAGGAGAGACCTTGCAGAAGTACATCCAGCGCTTCAAGAGCGCTCGTCTCAAGATCCCCAAGGTGACGGATGCAGCCATCATTTCCGTGTTTTCTGATGGCGTCCGCGACGTCAAGATGAAGGAGGAGCTCGCCATCCACGAGGAGTTATGCACGACTCTGGAGCTGTTCAACATGGCGACCAAGTGCGCGAGAGCCGAGGAGGGGCGCCTTTCCCTCCAAGAGCTCCCAGCTACCGACCCGGAGGAGAAGAAAGCCAAGGCCAAGGACGTGAAGTGCAAGGGGGTGGCTGTGCTCGCGGCGGAGCCTGACACGAAGCGCGGCCAGGACCACCCCGAGTCGTCCAAGAGCAGCCGACCATTCTGGGCCTTCCACAACGTACACAACCACAACACCAACGACTGTCAAGATCTCAGGGCCATTCGAGATGGATGCTTCGGTCGACCCCCCGAGCGCAATGACCGGGGCTACGGCAGAGGAGGAGGACGAGGCGGAGGACGCTGGGACGATCGAGGCCCTCGCCAGGAGTGGCGCGACCGGCCTCGCGAGGACCGCTGGCAGGATCAGCCTCATGAGGGTGCCTGGAGGGATCAGCCCCGCGAGGACCGCCCTCATGCCAATGCCGGTCTTCCTCCACTGCCGCCGCCACCAATAAGGAACGACGACCACCATCAGGACGAGGGGGCTGGGGGCTTCTAGGAATCGCGTGCTATCGCCTGCATCTTGGGCGGAGCTCAGGCCCCAGCATCTCAGCGTATCTTCAAGCAGTTTGCTTGCGAGGTGAACGCAACCCTTCCCAAGCTTGAGGCCACGCGCCCGCTCAGGTGGTCCAAGTGCGCCATCACCTTCAGCTCGGCGGACCAGCTCAAGTGCGTGGCCACTGCTGGCACCCTCCCGATGCTCTGCTCACCCATCATCAGCAACGTACAAGTCACCAAAACCCTCATTGACGGCGGCGCAGGGCTTAACGTCCTGTCCGTCGAGACATTTGACAGCCTCCAAGTGCCGTACGACCAGCTTCAGCCCACCAAACCCTTCTCAGGAGTGACCGACGGCTCCACCACCCCGATAGGGCAGGTCCGCCTCCCTATCACCTTCGGACAGCACGACAACTACCGCACCGAGCTCATCGACTTCGACGTCGCCCACATTCGTCTGCCATACAATGCCATCCTCGGGTACCCAGCGCTGGCCAAGTTCATGGCAGTAACCCACCACGGCTACAACGTCCTCAAGATGCCAGGAAGCGGCGGGATCATCACAGTCCCCTGCGAAGAAAGAGATGCGGTGTGTTCCCTCGAGCGTGCCTTCCAAGCCGCAGCAATCAAAGACCCCGACAACCAAGGCACCATATACCCTCCTGAGGCCATCCGCAAGAAGAAGAAGCAACAACTCCGTACAGGTCCTCAGGGGAGCGGCGCCTCTAGCGGTGCCTCATCAGGATCGGCGCCCGCACCTGGGGCGCCTCCCTCCCTCGCATAGGAAGGCGCGCCCGGTGCCCTCCTCGGGCAGGGCTCGAGGGCTCTCTTCTGGAGGGCCTCAGACCTAGCCAACATCATGAGGGAGGCGCTCGGGCACCACATGGAGGCGTGCTTTGCGGCACGTTTCCCTCAGGAGGGCACCGGGCGAGGAGCGCCCGGCGCTCAGGAGTTCATTGATACGTCTCCAACGTATCTATAATTTCTAAAGTATTCATGCTATTACATTATCCATCTTGGATGTTTAATGGGCTTTACTATGCACTTTTATATTATTTTTGGGACTAACCTATTAACCCAGAGCCCAGTGCCAGTTTCTGTTTTTCTCCTTGTTTCAGTGTTTCGCAGAAAAGGAATATCAAACGGAGTCCAAACGGAATGAAACCTTCGGGAAAGTTATTTTTGGAACGGAAGCAATCCGACAGACTTGGAGTCCACGTCAGGGGATCAACGAGGAAGGCACGAGGCAGGGGGCAAGCCCACCCCCCTGGGCGCACCCTCCACCCTCGTGGGCCCCTCGTGGCTCCCCTGACGTATTTCTTCCTCCTATATATACCAATATACCCTAAAACCATCGTGGGACAGAATAGATCGGGAGTTCCGTCGCCGCAAGCCTTTGTAGCCACCAAAAACCAATCGGGACCCTGTTCCGGCACCCTGCCGGAGAAGGGGATCCCTCACCGGTGGCCATCTTCATCATCCCGGCGCTCTCCATGATGAGGAGGGCCAATAGCTATGTGTTTGATCTCTCTCTCTCTCTCTCTCTCTCTCTCTCTCTCTCTCTCGTGTTCTTGATTTGGCACGATCTTGATGTATCGCGAGCTTTGCTATTATAGTTGGATCTTATGATGTTTCTCCCCCTCTACTCTCTTGTTATGGATTGAGTTTTCCCTTTGAAGTTATCTTATCGGATTGAGTCTTTAATGATTTGAGAACACTTGATGTATGTCTTGCGTGGGATAACCGTGGTGACAATGGGTTATTCTATTGATTCACTTGATGTATGTTTTGGTGATCAACTTGCGGGTTCCGTCCATGAACCTATGCATTGGGGTTGGCACACGTTTTCGTCTTGACTCTCCGGTAGAAACTTTGGGGCACTCTTTGAGGTTCTATGTGTTGGTTGAATAGATGAATCTGAGATTGTGTGATGCATATCATATAATCATACCCACGGATACTTGAGGTGACATTGGAGTATCTAGGTGACATTAGGGTTTTGGTTCATGTGTGTCTTAAGGTGTTACTTTACTACGAACTCTAGGGATATTTTTGACACTCATAGGAATAGCCCAATGGATTGATCGGAAAAAATAACTTTGAGGTGGTTTCGTACCCTACCATAATCTCTTCGTTTGTTCTCCGCTATTAGTGACTTTGGAGTGACTCTTTGTTGCATGTTGAGGGATAGTTATATATATGATCCAGTTATGTTATTATTGTTGAGAGAACTTGCACTAGTGAAAGTATGAACCCTAGGCCTTGTTTCAACGCATTGCAATACCGTTTACGCTCACTTTTATCATTAGTTACCTTGCTGTTTTTATATTTTCAGATTACAAAAATCTATATCTACCATCCATATTGCACTTGTATCACCATCTCTTCGCCGAACTAGTGCACCTATACAATTTACCATTGTATTGGGTGTGTTAGGGACACAAGAGACTCTTTGTTATTTGGTTGCAGGGTTGCTTGAGAGAGACCATCTTCATCCTACGCCTCCCATGGATTGATAAACCTTAGGTCATCCACTTGAGGGAAATTTGCTACTGTCCTACAAACCTCTGCACTTGGAGGCCCAACAACGTCTACAAGAAGAAGGTTGTGTAGTAGACATCAAGCAGTTTCTGGCGCCGTTGCCGGGGAGGCTAGGTAAGCGGCACTCACACCCCGTCAACTAAGCTCTTTTCTGGCGCCGTTGCCGGGGAGGTGAGTGCTTGAAGGTATATCTTTAGATCTTGCAATCGAATCTTTTAGTTTCTTGTTTTATCACTAGTTTAGTTTATAAAACAAAACTACAAAAAAATGGAATTGAGTTTGCCTCATACGCTTCATCTTTTTAATATCTTTAGTGAGTATGATGGAAAGGAAAATTGTGCTCAAGTGCTAGAAGAAGAAATCTATAGAATGTTTGGCACTAAATCTTTGTATGATGAGCAAGATTGCAATGTTGTTAGTATGAATTCTATGAATATCCATGATGCTAATGATATGCAAAGCCACAAGCTTGGGGAAGCTATGTTTGATGAAGATGATATTTTTTGTCCCCCAAGTTTTGATGAGCAAATATATTATGATGATAGCATGCCTCCTATCTATGATGATTATTGTGATGACACGTATGCTATAAAGAATAATGATAACCATGAAACTTGTCATATTGATCTTAATTTTCAATCACATGATAGTTATTTTGTAGAGTTTGCTCCCACTACTATTCATGGGAAGAAATTTGCTTATGTGGAGAGTAATAAAAATTCTATGCTTGTAGATAATGAAAAGAATGCTTTAGGTGCTGGTTATATTGTTGAATTCATTCATGATTCTACTGAAAGTTATTATGAGGGAGGAATATATGCTTGTAGGAATTGCAATAATATCAAGTTTCCTCTCTATGTGCTTAAAGTTTTAAAGTTATGCTTGTTTTACGTTCCTATGCAAGTTGATTATTGTTCCCATAAGTTGTTTGATCACAAAATCCCTATGCATAGGAAGTGGGTTAGACTTAAATGTGCTTGCCATGTGTTTCATGATTCTCTCTTTATGTTTCAATTCTTATCTCTTATGTGAGCATCATTGAAATCATCATGCCTAGCTAGGGGCGTTAAACGTAAGCGCTTGTTGGGAGGCAACCCAATTTTATTTTTAGTTTCTTGCTTTTTGGTTCTGTTTAGTAATAAATAATCCTTCTAGCTTCTGTTTAGATGTGGTTTATGTTTTAATTAGTGTTTGTGCCAAGTAGAACCTTGGGGAAGACTTGGGTGAAGTCTTTATGATCATGCTGTAGAAAACAGAAACTCTAGTGCTCACGAGATTTGCTTCAAATTTTTACTAAAGAGTGATATTTAGTTGATTCTTTTTGCAGATGATTACTAGACAAATTCCTCAGGTCCAACAATTTATTTTAGAATTTTTAGAGTTCCAGAAGTATACGTTTGATACAGATTACTACAGACTGTTCTGTTTTTGACAGATTCTGTTTTCATTGTGTTGCTTGCTTATTTTGATGAATCTATGGCTAGTAAAATAGTTTATAAACCATAGAGAAGTTGGAATACAGTAGGTTTAAAACCAATATAAATAAAGAATGACTTCATTACAGTACCTTGAAGTGGTGGTTTGTTTTCTTTCGCTAACGGAGCTCATGAGATTTTCTGTTGAGTTTTGTGTTGTGAAGTTTTCAAGTTTTGGGTAAAGATTCGATGGACTATGGAATAAGGAGTGGCAAGAGCCTAAGCTTGGGGATGCCCAAGGCACCCCAAGGTAATATTCAAGGACAACCAAGAGCCTAAGCTTGGGGATGCCCCGGATGGCATCCCCTCTTTCGTCTTTGTTCATCGGTAACTTTACTTGGAGCTATATTTTTATTCACCACATGATATGTGTTTTGCTTGGAGTGTCATTTTATTTTCTTTTGTTTTGCTTGCTGTATGAATAAAATACCAAGATCTGAAATTCTTAAATGAGAGAGAGTCTTCACATAGCTAAATAATTATTTAACTACTCATTGATCTTCACTTATATCTTTTTGGAGTAGTTTGTCATTTACTCGTGTGCTTCACTTATATCCTATGAGTAAATGGTTGAATGATTTGAAGTCATAAATCTGAAATTATATATGTTTCATATGCTTATCCCATGGGGAGTAATGATTTCACATATAAGAAGTAGAGGTGGTAAATTTATTGAAGGTTAGCAAACATTGTATTGGTCACTTGAACAATTCATGAAAGAATATTGAAGGAAGAGAGATTTCACATATAAATATACTATCTTGGACATCTTCTATGATTGTGAGCCCCATTAATTAAACCTGAGCAAATTAGTTGAAGTTGGACAAGGAAGACAACATAATGAGTTATGCTTGGGTATATTTGTATAAGTTATATTGCTATGGATCCTCTAACATGTGGTGCTTGCTATTTAGAATCCTTTGCTAGCCAAAATATCTGTACTAAGCGGGAATACTGCTTGTGCATCCAAATTCCTTGAACCAAGTTTCTTCCATGAGTGTCCACCATATCTACCTATATGCGGTATTTACCTGCCGTTCCAAGTAAATTTGCAGGTGCCAAACTCCAAACCTTCAAATAATAATCTGTTTTGTATGCCCGAATCGCTCATGTGGCGACTAGGGGCTAGCAGTATCTTCCATGCTAGGTGGGTTATTCTCACGATGAGTGGACTCCGCTCATCAGTCATGAGAAAATGGCTGGTAACTGGGATGCCCAGTCCTATGATCAAAAGATCAAAAACAAATTCGAAAATAATTTAAACAAAACTCCCCCAGGATTGTTGAAAGTTGGACGACACCCGTTGTTTCGGACAAGCCGTGGAGTGTGAGTGTTGGTTGAGGGGGAGTAAAATCTTTACCTTTCTGCGTGGGAACCGCCTATGATGTATCTAGTATGGAAGATATTGGGAACTCTTGGTCGTTATGTTGACAATCAAAACAAACCTCTCAAAATTATTTTCATCTCTGTTTTTGCTTCGAGCTCTGGCACCTCTGCAAATCCCTGCTTCCCTCTGCGAAGGGCCTATCTTTTACTTTTATGCAAGAGTCAGTAGTATTCCTTCTCATTCCAACCTACTCTTTAGTTGGCAAGCATCATGTGATGGAAAGATCTAGGCATATATGACCATTCAAATATATTTGAGCATGAATTATTACTGTTGACATTACCCTTGAGGTAAAAGGTTGGGAGGCGAAACATTAAGCCCCTATCTTTCTCTGTGTTCGATGAATACTATTTGTTCTAAAAATATGCTTTGAATGGTAGCAATCATGGAAGACTAAATGATAGTTGAGTATGTGAAGTTTGCTGAATCAAAGCTCTGACATAGACTCTTCCTGAAAATAAGATGAATTGTAATTGTTTGATGACTAATAACACGGTTTGTTAGTTTTCAAGAAGGTTTATGATCTATACTTTAACATGTGAATAGCTTGTTACTTGTTCATGAAAAGTTTTATGAGTTGAGCTACTGTTATGACATATAATGATGCTTGAAAAGGTGATTGAAATTATCATTGATCAAACTTATGCACCTTCTAGCATTCACACTTCATAAATTATTTCTTTTATCATTTACCTACTCGAGGACGAGCGGGAATTAAGCTTGGGGATGCTGATACGTCTCCAATGTATCTATAATTTATGAAGTATTCATGCTATTATATTATCCATCTTGGATGTTTAATGGGCTTTACTATGCACTTTTATATTATTTTTGGGACTAACCTCTTAACCCAGAGCCCAGTGCCAGTTTTTGTTTTTCTCCTTGTTTCAGTGTTTCGCAGAAAAGGAATATCAAACGGAGTCCAAACGGAATGAAACCTTCGGGAAAGTTATTTTTGGAATGGAAGCAATCCGGGAGACTTGGAGTGCACGTCAGGGGATCAACGAGGAAGGCACGAGGCAGGGGGGCGCGCCCACCCCCCGGGCGCGCCCTCCACCCTCGTGGGCCCCTCGTGGCTCCCCTGACGTATTTCTTCCGCCTATATATACCAATATACCCTAAAACCATCATGGAACAGAATAGATCGGGAGTTCCGCCGCCGCAAGCCTCTGTAGCCACCAAAAACCAATCGGGACACTGTTCCGGCACCCTGCCGGAGGGGGGGATCCATCACCGGTGGCCATCTTCATCATCCCAGCGCTCTCCATGACGAGGAGGGAGTAGTTCACCCTCGGGGCTGAGGGTATGTACCAGTAGCTATGCATTTGATCTCTCTCTCTCTCTCGTGTTCTTGATTTGGCACAATCTTTATGTATCGCGAGCTTTGCTATTATAGTTGGATCTTATGATGTTTCTCCCCCTCTACTCTCTTGTAATGGATTGAGTTTTCCCTTTGAAGTTATCTTATCGGATTGAGTCTTTAATGATTTGAGAACACTTGATGTATGTCTTGCGTGCGATAACCGTGGTGACAATGGGTTATTCTATTGATTCACTTGATGTATGTTTTGGCGATCAACTTGCGGGTTCCGCCCATGAACCTATGCATAGGGGTTGACACACGTTTTCGTCTTGACTCTCCGGTAGAAACTTTGGGGCACTCTTTGAGGTTCTATGTGTTGCTTGAATAGATGAATCTGAGATTGTGTGATGCATATCGTATAATCATACCCACGGATACTTGAGGTGACATTGGAGTATCTAGGTGACATTAGGGTTTTGGTTGATGTGTGTCTTAAGGTGTTATTTTACTACGAACTCTAGGGATGTTTGTGATACTTATAGGAATAGCCCAATGGATTGATCAGAAAAAATAACTTTGAGGTGGTTTCGTACCCTACCATAATCTCTTCGTTTGTTCTCCGCTATTAGTGACTTTGGAGTGACTCTTTGTTGCATGTTGAGGGATAGTTATATATGATCCAGTTATGTTATTATTGTTAGAGAACTTGCACTAGTGAAAGTATGAACCCTAGGCCTTGTTTCAACGCATTGCAATACCGTTTACGCTCACTTTTATCATTAGTTACCTTGCTGTTTTTATACTTTCAGATTACAAAAACCTATATCTACCATCCATATTGCACTTGTATCACCATCTCTTCGCCAAACTAGTGCACCTATACAATTTACCATTGTATTGGGTGTGTCGGGGACACAAGAGACTCTTTGTTATTTGGTTGCAGGGTTGCTTGAGAGAGACCATCTTCATGCTATGCCTCCCACGGATTGATAAACCTTAGGTCATCCACTTGAGGGAAATTTGCTACTGTCCTACAAACCTCTGCACTTGGAGGCCCAACAACGTCTACAAGAAGAAGGTTGTGTAGTAGACATCATTCATCGCCAAGACCACTCAGGAGCTACAGGATGCAAGAGCCATGCGTGGCGACCGCCGCCTGAGGGAGTCCTGGATTAAGGGGTCCTCGGGCATCCGGCCTGTTAGCTATGGGCCGGACTGATGGGCTGTGAAGATACAAAGACCGAAGACTCAACCCGTGTCCGGATGGGACTCTCCTTGGTGTGGAAGGAAAGCTTGGCAACCAAATATGAAGATTCCTTTCTCTGTAACCGACGTTATGTAACCCTAGATCCCTCCAGTGTCTATATAAACTGGGGAGTTAGGCCCGTAGAGCCGAATACTCATAATCATAGTCAGACAGGCTAGGCTTCTAGGGTTTTAGCCATTATGATCTCGTGGTAGATCAGCTCTTGTAATACTCATATTCATCAAGATCAATCATGCAGGAAGTAGGGTATTACCTCCATAGAGAGGGCCCGAACCTGGGTAAACATTGTGTCCCCCGTCTCCTGTTACCACCAACCTTAGACGCACAGTTCGGGACCCCCTACCCGAGATCCGCCGGTTTTGACACCGACATTGGTGCTCTCATTGAGAGTTCCACTGTGCCGTCGTCAAAAGGTTTGATGGCTCCTTCGATCATCTATAACGATGCTGTCCAAGGGGAGGTCTTCCTCCCCGGACAAATCTTTGTATTCGGCGGCTTCGCACTGCGGGGCAACTCGCTTGGCCATCTGGAGCAGATCGAAAGCTACGCCCCTGGACATCAGGTCAGATTTGGAAGATTGAACTACGTCGCGGATATCCGCGGAGACTTGATCTTCAACGGATTCGCGACCACGGCAGCCGCTCCCTGCCACCACGATGAACATGACGTAAATCTATCATCGGACCATACCCAGGAGATAGCACCTGTGACTGCTCTGGCCTTAGATCTGGAGCAGATCGCGCCGTCCGAGGACGATAAGCTCAACCCCGCCACTGAAGCCACAGACCCTGCGGCGTTGGAGCCGCACACAGACTTAACCTCAGGTGACGTCTGTGTCACCAGAACCTCGGACTCGTTTCCGGCTACAGGTTCGGAACCATGTGCGTCCGCGCTCGTCGAGCTGGATCAGTCGTCAATCGTCGAATTCAGTTCCGCGGACATCTTCCGGTACTCGCCTCTAGGCGACGTTCTAAACTCATTAAAAAATCTATCCTTAGCGGGGGACTCACAGCTGAACTATATCCGGTTCGAGCTGGAGGCTGATGATGGGGAATGTCGTTTCCCACCCACCGCCCACTTCATAGCCACTGTCGAGGACTTAACCGACACGCTCGATTACGACTCCAAAGACATCGACGATATGGACGACGATGCCGGAGAAGAAGAGGCCCAAATCCCGCCGTTTACCTGACGCTGGACGGCCACTTCCTCGTATGACGTATACATGGTGGATTCACCAAAAGAGAATAACGGCGAAGACAAGGAAAATCCAGTTGAGGATGACACTCCTAAGATACCACCAAAGCGCCGGTGTCGGCGGCGCTGCTCTAAATCACGCCGTAGTAAAGATAGCAACACCAGCATGGGAGACGATAACACTCCGGACGGTGCCGAAGACAATGAAGATCCCAACGAACAAACTGCCGAACAGGACGATCGGGAAGATGGGCAAGCTAGCCCTGATGAACATGCCATAAATGAAGACTCGGAGGATAGTAATTATGTTCCGCTCTCCGAGGAGGAAGTGAGCCTCGGCAACGAGGATTTCATCATGCCTGAGGAACCTCTCGAGCAAGAGCACTTTAAGCGCCAGTTAATAGCCACTGCAAGGAGCCTGAAAAAGCAGCAGCAGCTTCAAGCTGACCAAGATCTGCTCAATGACAGATGGACTCATGTCCTAGCAGCCGAAGAATACGGCCTCAAGCACCCAGCCAAAAGCTACCCGAAGCACAAATTACTACCTCAGTTCGATGATGAAGCACCGGATCCCATGCCACTATCGCGCAATGCGGCTGACCGACCACCACGCGGTCGGGATAAAGCGGCAGCTCAAGACGAACACTAACCCGCCCCGCCTCATCGTCAAGGCAGAGATAAAATAGCTCGTGGTCATGCATATGACCTTCGGCAGAAACTGGACAATAGAGCAGGACATACTAGATCGATCTACGGACCGCGAGGGCGTGCTCCGACACGTGACGACGGCTATCTATTCAGACGTGACAAGCCTAGTTACACCCGGGCCAAAAACCACAGACGGACTCCATTCGAGCTACGTCGCAATGTGGCCCAATATAGAGGCGCCGCACACCCTCTTTGCTTCATAGACGAGGTGATGGATCACGAATTCCCAGAAGGGTTCAAACCCATAAACATCGAATCATATGATGGAACAACAGACCCCGCGGTATGGATCGAGGATTTTCTTCTCCATATTCATATGGCCCACGGTGATGATCTCCACGCCATCAAATACCTCCCACCAAAACTCAAAGGACCAGCTCGGTACTGGTTGAACAGTCTGCCCGAAAACTCCATTGGCAGCTGGGAAGACTTGGAAGGAGCCTTCCTCGACAACTTCCAAGGAACATATGTCCGACCTCCGGATGCAGATGACTTAAGTCATATAGTCCAATAGCCCGGAGAGTCAGCCAGGAAATTCTGGACTAGGTTCTTAACTAAAAAGAACCAGATCATTGACTGTCCGGATGCCGAAGCCCTAGCGGCCTTTAAGCACAGCATCCGTGATGAATGGCTCGCCCGACATCTCGGGCAGGAAAAGCCGAAGTCCATGGCAGCCCTTACGGCACTCATGACCCGCTTCTGTGCGGGCGAAGATAGTTGGCTAGCCTGTTGCAATAATAATGCAAGCGAACCTGGCACCTCCGAAGCCAAGGACAGCAACGGCAAGCCCCGAGCAACAGACATAAGCGTCGAAACAATGGCAACAATACCGATGACACGGCGGTTAACGCCAGATTCAGTGGCTCCAAGTCCGGTCAGCGGAAGAAGCCACACAACAGGAACAACTCGGGTCCATCCAGCCTGGACCGCATACTCGATCGACCATGCCAAATCCACGACACTCCTGATAAACCAGCCAATCATACCAACAGAGACTGTTGGGTTTTCAAATAGGCCGGCAAGTGAAATGCCGAAAACAAGGAGAAGGGATCGCAAAGCGAGGACGATGACGATGAGCCCCGGCCACCGAACACAGGGGGACAGAAGAAGTTTCCCCCTCAGGTCAAAACGGTGAACATGATATACGCTACCCAAATCCCCAAGAGGGAATGCAAGCGCGCACTCAGGGAAGTCTATGCGATGGAGCCAGTTGCCCCAAAATTCAATCCATGGTCTTCCTGTCCGATCACCTTTGATCGCAGAGACCATCCGACCAGTATCCGTCATGGCGGGTTAGCTGAACTGGTCCTCGATCCAATCATCGATGGATTCCACCTCACGCGGGTCCTAATGGACTGGGGTAGCAGCCTGAACCTGCTTTATCAAGACACAGCATGCAAAATGAGCATTAATCCCTCAAGGATCAAGCCCACCAAAACTACCTTTAAAGGAGTCATATGATATGTCTCCAACGTATCTATAATTTTTGATTGTTCCATGCTATTATATTATCCTTCTAGGATGTTTTATATGCATTTATATGCTATTTATATGATTTTTGGGACTAACCTATTAACCCAGAGCCCAGTGCCAGTTTCTGTTTTTTCCTTGTTTTTGAGTATCGTAGAAAAGGAAAACCAAACGGAGTCCAATTGACCTGAAATTCAACGGAGATTGTTTTTGGACCAGAAGAAGCCCACGGAGCATCGGAGATGGGTGAAAAGAGTCCCGAGGCCACCACGAGGGTGGGGCGCGCGCCCTACCCCCTGGGTGCACCCCCTACCTCGTGGCCGCCTCGGGGACCCCCCTGACTTGTTCCCGACGCCAACACCTCTTATATATACCCAAACTTCCAGAAAGAAACCTAGATCGGGAGTTCCGCCGCCGCAAGCCTCTGTAGCCACTGAAAACCAATCTAGACCCGTTCTGGCACCCTGCCGGAGGGGGGATCCCTCACTGGTGGCCATCTTCATCATCCCGGTGCTCTCCATGACGAGGAGGGAGTAGTTCACCCTCGGGGCTGAGGGTATGTACCAGTAGCTATGTGTTTGATCTCTCTCTCTCTCGTGTTCTTGATTTTGCACGATCTTGATGTATCGCGAGCTTTGCTATTATAGTTGGATCTTATGATGTTTCTCCCCCTCTACTCTCTTGTAATGGATTGAGTTTTCCCTTTGAAGTTATCTTATCAGATTGAGTCTTTAAGGATTTGAGAACACTTGATGTATGTCTTGCATGTGCTTATCTGTGGTGACAATGGGATATTCACATGATCTACTTGATGTATGTTTTGGTGATCAACTTGCGGGTTCCGTAACATTGTGAACTTATGCATAGGGGTTGGCACACGTTTTCGTCTTGACTCTCCGGTAGAAACTTTGGGGCACTCTTTGAAGTTGTTTGTGTTGGTTGAATAGATGAATCTGAGATTGTGTGACGCATATCGTATAATCATACCCACGGATACTTGAGGTGAAATTGGAGTATCTGAAGGAAATATGCCCTAGAGACAATAATAAAGTATTATTTATTTCCTTATATCATGATAAATGTTTATTATTCATGCTAGAATTGTATTAACCGGAAACATAATACATGTGTGAATACATAGACAAACAGTGTGTCACTAGTATGCCTCTACTTGACTAGCTCGTTAATCAAAGATGGTTATGTTTCCTAGCCATAGACATGAGTTGTCATTTGATTAACGGGATCACCTCATTAGGAGAATGACGTGATTGACTTGACCCATTCCGTTAGCTTAGCACCCGATCGTTTAGTATGTTGCTATTGCTTTCTTCATGACTTATACATGTTCCTATGACTATGAGATTATGCAACTCCCGTTTACCGGAGGAACACTTTGTGTGCTACCAAACGTCACAACGTAAATGGGTGATTATAAAGGTGCTCTACAGGTGTCTCCAAAGGTACTTGTTGGGTTGGCGTATTTCGAGATTAGGATTTGTCACTCCGATTGTCGGAGAGGTATCTCTGGGCCCACTCGGTAATGCACATCACTATAAGCCTTGCAAGCATTGTGACTAATGAGTTAGTTGCGGGATGATGTATTACGGAACGAGTAAAGAGACTTGCCGGTAACGAGATTGAACTAGGTATCGAGATACCGACGATCGAATCTCGGGCAAGTAACATACCGATGACAAAGGGAACAACGTATGTTGTTATGCGGTTTGACCGATAAAGATCTTCGTAGAATATGTGGGAACCAATATGAGCATCCAGGTTCCGCTATTGGTTATTGACCGGAGAGGTGTCTCGGTCATGTCTACATAGTTCTCGAACCCGTAGGGTCCGCACGCTTAACGTTACGATGACAGTTATATTATGAGTTTATATGTTTTGACGTACCGAAGGTTGTTCGGAGTCCCGGATGTGATCACGGACATGACGAGGAGTCTCGAAATGGTCGAGACATAAAGATTGATATATTGGACGACTATATTCAGACACCGGAAGTGTTCCGGAGAAGTTTCGGATAAAACCGGAGTGCCGGAGGGGTTACCGGAACCCCCCGGGGAAGTATTGGGCCTTAGTGGGCCTTGAGGGGAGAGAGAGGGCAGCAGCCCGGAGGTGGCGTGCCCCCTCCCATGAGGAGTCCTAATTGGACTAGGGGAGGGGGGCGCAGCCCCTCTTTCCCTCTCCCTCTCCCTCTCTTTCCTTCCCCCCTCTCTTCCTAGTTGGACTAGGAAAGGGGAGTCCTACTCCTACTAGGAGGAGGACTCCCCCCCTCTCCTTAGCGCGCCCAAGGCAGCCGGCCTCCCCCTTGCTCCTTTATATACGGGGGCAGGGGGGCACCTCTACACACAAGTTGATATACGATATTTTAGCCGTGTGCGGTGCCCCCCTCCACCATATTACACCTCGATAATATCGTTGCGGAGCTTAGGCGAAGCCCTGCGTCGGTAGAACATCATCATCGTCACCACGCCGTCGTGCTGACGAAACTCTCCCTCAACACTCGGCTGGATTGGAGTTCGAGGGACGTCATCAAGATGAACGTGTGCTGAACTCGGAGGTGCCGTGCGTTCGGTACTTGATCGGTCGGATCGTGAAGACGTACGACTACATCGACCGCGTTGTGATAACGCTACGAGGGTACGTGGACAACACTCTCCCCTCTTGATGCTATGCATCACCATGATCTTTCCTGTGCGTAGGATTTTTTTGAAATTACTACGTTTCCCAATAGTGGCATCCGAGCCTGGTTTTATGCGTTGATGCTATGCACGAGTGGAACACAAGTGAGTTGTGGGCGATATAAGTCATACTGCTTACCAGCATGTCATACTTTGGTTCAGCGGTATTGTGAGATGAAGCGGCCCGGACCGACATTACGCGTACGCTTACGCGAGACTGGTTTCACCGTCGGGAGCACTCGTTGCTTAAAGGTGACTGGCGGGTGTCTGTCTCTCTCACTTTAGTTGAACCGAGTGTGGCTACGCCCGGTCCTTGCGAAGGTTAAAACAGCACCAACTTGACAAACTATCGTTGTGGTTTTGATGCGTAGGTAAGAACGGTTCTTGCTAAGCCCGTAGCAGCCACGTAAAACTTGCAACAACAAAGTAGAGGACGTCTAACTTGTTTTTGCAGGGCATGATGTGATGTGATATGGTCAAGACATGATGCTATATTTTATTGTATGAGATGATCATGTTTTGTAACCGAGTTATCGGCAACTGGCAGGAGCCATATGGTTGTCGCTTTATTGTATGCAATGCAATCGCCATGTAATTGTTTTACTTTATCACTAAGCGGTAGCGATAGTCGTAAAAGCAATAAGTTGGCGAGACGACAACGATACTACGATGGAGATCAAGGTGTCGCGCCGGTGACGATGGTGATCATGACGGTGCTTCGGAGATGGAGATCACGAGCACGGTGCTTCGGAGATGGAGATCACAAGCACAAGATGATGATGGCCATATCATATCACTTATATTGATTGCATGTGATGTTAATCTTTTATGCATCTTATCTTGCTTTGATTGACGGTAGCATTATAAGATGATCTCTCACTAAAATTTCAAGATAAAAGTGTTCTCCCTGAGTATGCACCGTTGCGAAAGTTCTTCGTGCTGAGACACCACGTGATGATCGGGTGTGATAGGCTCTACGTTCAAATACAACGGGTGCAAAACAGTTGCACACGCGGAATACTCAGGTTAAACTTGACGAGCCTAGCATATGCAGATATGGCCTCGGAACACGGAGACCGAAAGGTCGAGCGTGAATCATATAGTAGATATGATCAACATAGTGATGTTCACCATTGAAACTACTCCATCTCACGTGATGATCGGACATGGTTTAGTTGATTTGGATCACGTAATCACTTAGATGATTAGAGGGATGTCTATCTAAGTGGGAGTTCTTAAGTAATATGATTAATTGAACTTAAATTTATCATGAACTTAGTACCTGATAGTATCTTGCTTGTCTATGTTAATTGTAGATAAATGGCCCGTGCTGTTGTTCCGTTGAATTTTAATGCGTTCCTTGAGAAAGCTAAGTTGAAAGATGATGGTAGCAATTACACGGACTGGGTCCGTAACTTGAGGATTATCCTCATTGCTGCACAGAAGAATTACGTCCTAGAAGCACCGCTAGGTGCCAGGCCTCCTGCAAGAGCAACGCCAGAAGTTATGAACGTCTGGCAGAGCAAAGCTGATGACTACTCAATAGTTCAGTGTGCCATGCTTTACGGCTTAGAACCGGGTCTTCAACGACGTTTTGAACGTCATGGAGCATATGAGATGTTCCAGGAGTTGAAGTTAATATTTCAAGCAAATGCCCGGATTGAGAGATATGAAGTCTCCAATAAGTTCTATAGCTGCAAGATGGAAGAGAATAGTTCTGTCAGTGAGCATATACTCAAAATGTCTGGGTATAATAATCACTTGATTCAACTGGGAGTTAATCTTCCGGATGATAGCGTCATTGACAGAATTCTTCAATCACTGCCACCAAGCTACAAGAGCTTCGTGATGAACTATAACATGCAAGGGATGGATAAGACAATTCCCGAGCTCTTCGCAATGCTAAAGGCAGCGGAGGTAGAAATCAAAAAGGAGCATCAAGTGTTGATGGTCAGTAAAACCACTAGTTTCAAGAAAAAGGGCAAAGGGAAGAAGAAGGGAACTTCAAGAAGAACAGCAAGCAAGTTGCTGTTCAGGAGAAGAAATCCAAGTCTGGACCTAAGCCTGAAACTGAGTGCTTCTACTGTAAGCAGACTGGTCACTGGAAGCGGAACTGCCCCAAGTATTTGGCGGAAAAGAAGGATGGCAAGGTTAACAAAGGTATATGTGATATACATGTTATTGATGTGTACCTTACTAATACTCGCAGTAGCACCTGGGTATTTGATACTGGTTCTGTTGCTAATATTTGCAACTCGAAACAGGGGCTACGGATTAAGCGAAGATTGGCTAAGGACGAGGTGACGATGCGCGTGGGAAATGGTTCCAAAGTCGATGTGATCGCCGTCGGCACGCTACCTCTACATCTACCTTCGGGATTAGTTTTAGACCTAAATAATTGTTATTTGGTGCCAGCGTTGAGCATGAACATTATATCTGGATCTTGTTTAATGCGAGACGGTTATTCATTTAAATCAGAGAATAATGGTTGTTCTATTTATATGAATAATATCTTTTATGGTCATGCACCCTTGAAGAGTGGTCTATTTTTAATGAATCTCGATAGTAGTGATACACATATTCATAATGTCGAAGCCAAAAGATGCAGAGTTGATAATGACAGTGCAACTTATTTGTGGCACTGCCGTTTGGGTCATATCGGTGTAAAGCGCATGAAGAAACTCCATACTGATGGACTTTTGGAATCACTTGATTATGAATCACTTGGTACTTGCGAACCGTGCCTCATGGGCAAGATGACCAAAACACCGTTCTCCGGAACTATGGAGAGAGCAACAGATTTGTTGGAAATCATACATACAGATGTATGTGGTCCGATGAATATTGAGGCTCGTGGCGGATATCGTTATTTTCTCACCTTCACAGATGATTTGAGCAGATATGGGTATATCTACTTAATGAAACATAAGTCTGAAACATTTGAAAAGTTCAAAGAATTTCAGAGTGAAGTTGAAAATCATCGTAACAAGAAAATAAAATTCCTACGATCTGATCGTGGAGGAGAATATTTGAGTTACGAGTTTGGCCTACATTTGAAACAATGCGGAATAGTTTCGCAACTCACGCCACCCGGAACACCACAGCGTAATGGTGTGTCCGAACGTCGTAATCGTACTTTATTAGATATGGTGCGATCTATGATGTCTCTTACTGATTTACCGCTATCGTTTTGGGGTTATGCTTTAGAGACGGCTGCATTCACTCTAAATAGGACACCATCGAAATCCGTTGAGACGACGCCTTATGAACTATGGTTTGGCAAGAAACCAAAGTTGTCGTATCTTAAAGTTTGGGGTTGCGATGCTTATGTGAAGAAACTTCAACCTGATAAGCTCGAACCTAAATCGGAGAAATGTGTCTTCATAGGATACCCAAAGGAGACTGTTGGGTACACCTTCTATCACAGATCCGAAGGCAAGATATTCGTTGCTAAGAATGGATCCTTTCTAGAGAAGGAGTTTCTCTCGAAAGAAGTGAGTGGGAGGAAAGTAGAACTTGATGAGGTAACTGTACCTGCTCCCTTATTGGAAAGTAGATCATCACAGAAATCAGTTTCTGCGACACCTACACCAATTAGTGAGGAAGTTAATGATAATGATCATGAAACTTCAGATCAAGTTATTACTGAACCTCGTAGGTCAACTAGATCAAGATCCGCACCAGAGTGGTACGGTAATCCTGTTCTGGAGGTTATGTTACTAGACCATGACGAACCTACGAACTATGAAGAAGCGATGGTGAGCCCAGATTCCGCAAAATGGCTTGAAGCCATGAAATCCGAGATGGGATCCATGTATGAGAACAAAGTATGGACTTTGGTTGACTTGCCCGATGGTCGGCAAGCCATTGAAAATAAATGGATCTTCAAGAAGAAGACTGACGCTGATGGTAATGTTACTGTCTATAAAGCTCGACTTGTTGCGAAAGGTTTTCGACAAGTTCAAGGGATTGACTACGATGAGACCTTCTCACCCGTAGCGATGCTTAAGTCTGTCCGAATCATGTTAGCAATTGCCGCATTTTATGATTATGAAATTTGGCAAATGGATGTCAAAACTGCATTCCTGAATGGATTTCTGGAAGAAGAGTTGTATATGATGCAACCGGAAGGTTTTGTCGATCCAAAGGGAGCTAACAAAGTGTGCAAGCTCCAGCGATCCATTTATGGACTGGTGCAAGCCTCTCGGAGTTGGAATAAACGCTTTGATAGTGTGATCAAAGCATTTGGTTTTATACAGACTTTTGGAGAAGCCTGTATTTACAAGAAAGTGAGTGGGAGCTCAGTAGCATTTCTGATATTATATGTGGATGACATATTGCTGATGGGAAATGATATAGAATTTCTGGATAGCATAAAGGGATACTTGAATAAGAGTTTTTCAATGAAAGACCTCGGTGAAGCTGCATATATATTAGGCATTAAGATCTATAGAGATAGATCAAGACGCTTAATTGGACTTTCACAAAGCACATACCTTGACAAAGTTTTGAAGAAGTTCAAAATGGATCAAGCAAAGAAAGGGTTCTTGCCTGTGCTACAAGGTGTGAGATTGAGTAAGACTCAATGCCCGACCACTGCAGAAGATAGAGAGAAGATGAAAGATGTTCCCTATGCTTCAGCCATAGGCTCTATCATGTATGCAATGCTGTGTACCAGACCTGATGTGTGCCTTGCTATAAGTTTAGCAGGGAGGTACCAAAGTAATCCAGAAGTGGATCACTGGACAGCGGTCAAGAACATCCTGAAATACCTGAAAAGGACTAAGGATATGTTTCTCGTTTATGGAGGTGACAAAGAGCTCATCGTAAGTGGTTACGTTGATGCAAGCTTTGACACTGATCCGGACGATTCTAAATCGCAAACCGGATACGTATTTACATTGAACGGTGGAGCTGTCAGTTGGTGCAGTTCTAAGCAAAGTGTCGTGGCGGGATCTACGTGTGAAGCGGAGTACATAGCTGCTTCGGAAGCAGCAAATGAAGGAGTCTGGATGAAGGAGTTCATATCCGATCTAGGTGTCATACCTAGTGCATCGGGACCAATGAAAATCTTTTGTGACAATACTGGTGCAATTGCCTTAGCAAAGGAATCCAGATTTCACAAGAGAACCAAGCACATCAAAAGACGCTTCAATTCCATCCGGGATTTAGTCCAGGTGGGAGACATAGAAATTTGCAAGATACATACGGATCTGAATGTTGCAGACCCGTTGACTAAGCCTCTTCCACGAGCAAAACATGATCAGCACCAAGACTCCATGGGTGTAAGAATCATTACTGTGTAATCTAGATTATTGACTCTAGTGCAAGTGGGAGACTGAAGGAAATATGCCCTAGAGGCAATAATAAAGTATTATTTATTTCCTTATATCATGATAAATGTTTATTATTCATGCTAGAATTGTATTAACCGGAAACATAATACATGTGTGAATACATAGACAAACAGTGTGTCACTAGTATGCCTCTACTTGACTAGCTCGTTAATCAAAGATGGTTATGTTTCCTAGCCATAGACATGAGTTGTCATTTGATTAACGGGATCACCTCATTAGGAGAATGACGTGATTGACTTGACCCATTCCGTTAGCTTAGCACCCGATCGTTTAGTATGTTGCTATTGCTTTCTTCATGACTTATACATGTTCCTATGACTATGAGATTATGCAACTCCCGTTTACCGGAGGAACACTTTGTGTGCTACCAAACGTCACAACGTAAATGGGTGATTATAAAGGTGCTCTACAGGTGTCTCCAAAGGTACTTGTTGGGTTGGCGTATTTCGAGATTAGGATTTGTCACTCCGATTGTCGGAGAGGTATCTCTGGGCCCACTCGGTAATGCACATCACTATAAGCCTTGCAAGCATTGTGACTAATGAGTTAGTTGCGGGATGATGTATTACGGAACGAGTAAAGAGACTTGCCGGTAACGAGATTGAACTAGGTATCGAGATACCGACGATCGAATCTCGGGCAAGTAACATACCGATGACAAAGGGAACAACGTATGTTGTTATGCGGTCTGACCGATAAAGATCTTCGTAGAATATGTGGGAACCAATATGAGCATCCAGGTTCCGCTATTGGTTATTGACCGGAGAGGTGTCTCGGTCATGTCTACATAGTTCTCGAACCCGTAGGGTCCGCACGCTTAACGTTACGATGACAGTTATATTATGAGTTTATATGTTTTGATGTACCGAAGGTTGTTCGGAGTCCCGGATGTGATCACGGACATGACGAGGAGTCTCGAAATGGTCGAGACATAAAGATTGATATATTGGACGACTATATTCGGACACCGGAAGTGTTCCGGAGAAGTTTCGGATAAAACCGGAGTGCCGGAGGGGTTACCGGAACCCCCCGGGGAAGTATTGGGCCTTAGTGGGCCTTGAGGGGAGAGAGAGGGCAGCAGCCAGGAGGTGGCGCGCCCCCTCCCATGAGGAGTCCTAATTGGACTAGGGGAGGGGGGCGCAGCCCCTCTTTCCCTCTCCCTCTCCCTCTCTTTCCTTCCCCCCTCTCTTCCTAGTTGGACTAGGAAAGGGGAGTCCTACTCCTACTAGGAGGAGGACTCCCCCCTCTCCTTGGCGCGCCCAAGGCAGCCGGCCTCCCCCTTGCTCCTTTATATACGGGGGCAGGGGGGCACCTCTACACACAAGTTGATATACGATATTTTAGCCGTGTGCGGTGCCCCCCTCCACCATATTACACCTCGATAATATCGTTGCGGAGCTTAGGCGAAGCCCTGCGTCGGTAGAACATCATCATCGTCACCACGCCGTCGTGCTGACGAAACTCTCCCTCAACACTCGGCTGGATCGGAGTTCGAGGGACGTCATCGAGCTGAACGTGTGCTGAACTCGGAGGTGCCGTGCATTCGGTACTTGATCGGTCGGATCGTGAAGACGTACGACTACATCAACCGCGTTGTGATAACGCTTCCGCTGTTGGTCTATGAGGGTACGTGGACAACACTCTCCCCTCTCGTTGCTATGCATCACCATGATCTTGCCTGTGCGTAGGATTTTTTTTGAAATTACTACGTTCCCCAACAGTATCTAGGTGACATTAGGGTTTTGGTTGATTTGTGTCTTAAGGTGTTATTCTAGTACGAACTCTTGAATAGATCGATCCGAAAGAATAACTTTGAGGTGGTTTCGTACCCTACCATAATATATTCGTTTGTTCTCTGCTATCAGTGACTTTGGAGTGACTCTTTGTTGCATGTTGAGGGATAGTTATATGATCCAGTTATGTTATCATTGTTGAGAGAACTTGCACTAGTGAAAGTATGAACCCTAGGCCTTGTTTCCTAGCATTGCAATACCGTTTACACTCACTTTTATCGCTTGCTACCTTGCTGTTTTTATATTTTCAGATTACAAATACTCATATCTACCATCCATATTGCACTTGTATCACCATCTTTTCGCCGAACTAGTGCACCTATACAATTTACCATTGTATTGGGTGTGTTGGGGACACAAGCGACTCTTTGTTATTTGGTTGCAGGGTTGTTTGAGAGAGACCATCTTCATCCTACACCTCCCACAGATTGATAAACCTTAGGTCATCCACTTGAGGGAAATTTGCTACTGTCCTGGATTATTCGACTACTCATTGATCTTCACTTATATCTTTCGGAGTAGTTTGTCATTTGCTCTAGTGCTTCACTTATATCCTTTTAGAGCACGGCGGTGGTTTTATTTTGAAGAAATAGATGAACTCTCATGCTTCACTTATATTATTTTGAGAGTCTTAAACAGCATGGTAATTTGCTTGGGTTATAAAATTAGTCCTAATATGATGGGCATCCAAGAGGGATATAATAAAAACTTTCATATAAAGTGCATTGAATACTATGTGAAGTTTGATTCCTTATGATTGTTTTGAGATATGAGGATGGTAATATTAGAGTCATGCTAGTGAGTAGTTGTGAATTTGAGAAATACTTGTGTTAAAGTTTGTGATTCCCGTAGCATGCACATACGGTGAACCGTTATGTGATGAAGTCGGAGCATGATTTATTTATTGATTGTCTTCCTTATGAGTGGCGGTCGGGGACGAGCGATGGTCTTTTCCTACCAATCTATCCCCCTAGGAGCATGCGCGTAGTACTTAGTTTTGATAACTAATAGATTTTTGCAATAAGTATATGAGTTCTTTATGACTAATGTTGAGTCCATGGATTATACGCACTCTCACCCTTCCACCATTGCTAGCCTCTCTTGTGCCGTGCAACTTTCGCCGGTACCATACACCCACCATTACCTCCCTCAAAACAGCCACCATACCTACCTATTATGGCATTTCCATAGCCATTCCGAGATATATTGCCATGCAACTTTCCACCATTCCGTTTATTATGACACGCTCCATCATTGTCATATTGCTTTGCATGATCATGTAGTTGACATCGTATTTGTGGCAAAGCCACCTTCATAATTCTTTCATACATGTCACTCTTGATTCATTGCACATCCCGGTACACCGCCGGAGGCATTCATATAGAGTCATATTTTGTTCTAAGTATCAAGTTGTAATTCATGAGTTGTAAGTAAATAAAAGTGTGATGATCATCATTATTAGAGCATTGTCCCATGTGAGGAAAGGATGATGGAGACTATGATTCCCCCACAAGTCGGGATGAGACTCCGGATGAAAAGAAAAAAAAGGGGAGAAAAAAAAGAGGCCATAAAAAAGGGAGAAAAAGGCCCAAACAAAAAAATGAGAGAAAAAGAGAGAAGGGACTTGTGTAATATTATACTCTCTACGGCTGCGTGTGTGGTACTTGTGTTGTCATCTTGCAAAAAGTTGTCAGCGGATGGAACTCGTGTAATATTATACTCTCTACGGCTGCGTGTGTGGTACTTGTGTTGCAGATCCAGACACATTTGTTGCGTCCAAAGACTATCTTGGAGTATTCGGAAAGGGGAACCCGCCTTGCAATGCCGAAGACAATCTGCGCGTCGGACACCTTGTCATTGAAGCCTGGTTCAGGGGCTACTGAGGGAGTCCTAGATTAAGGGGTCCTCAGGCATCCGGCCTGTTAGTTATGGGTCAGACTGATGGGCTGTGAAGATACAAAGACCGAAGACTCAACCCGTGTCCGGATGGGACTCTCCTTGGCGTGGAAGGAAAGCTTGGTGACCAACTATGAAGATTCCTTTCTCTGTAACCGATGTTATGTAACCCTAGATCCCTCCGGTGTCTATATAAACTGGGGAGTTAGGCCCGTAGAGCCGAATACTCATAAACATAGTCAGACGGGCTAGGCTTCTAGGGTTTTAGCCATTACGATCTCATGGTAGATCAACTCTTGTAATACTCATATTCATCAAGATCAATCAAGCAGGAAGTAGGGTCACACCTCCATAGAGAGGGCCCAAACCTGGGTAAACATTGTGTCCCCCGTCTCCTGTTACCACCAACCTTAGACGCACAGTTCGGGACCCCCTACCCGAGATCCGCCAGTTTTGACACCGACACCGCCCACCTGGCGCAGCTCCCCATCCAGGCGAGGATGGCGGGCTGCGCGTCTGCATCGACATCCCAGGGCTCAACAGGGCCGCATCTCAGGAGCACTTCTGGCCTTCGCGCGTGGGACGTTGCGAGGGCCCACCTCACAGCTATGTTCGCATGCCATTCGGCCTGCCGAGCATGGCGGCCGCCTACCAACGCAACTTGCACGCAACCTGTGGAGCGTCCTGGTGACCCAGGAGGCCAGACATCACGCGGTCCTGGCGGAGATGGAGACGGTCCTCAAGGAACTGCCTGGAGCCCTTGAGCCTCCCGAGGCTTAGGGCCCCGATGGCTCATGAGGAGCAAACCCTTTGCCACGCATCTTCAGCTACCCCAACATCCCTTCGACAACGGAACCAGGTGATATTTTCCAAGTTTATTTAGCTGGGAGCGCCCCCCGGGCTGCATCATTCCCAGGCCGCGTGGGCCTGTCCCTGCGGCATGTATCCTTTTATGTCTTTAGCTTACTCTGCTGGGGGCACCCCTCTGGCTGCATCATCCCCAGGCCGCTCGGGTCCGACCCAGTGGCATGTATCGTTCTTGCATTTACCTAAGCTAGTTCGCTTTCCATGCATAATCTATCTATGGTCATCACCTGCTTATGACCGCCCGCGTCGCCGGTCTGCCCCATGCTCATCCCGCAACGGGGCTACTCACGCTGGCACGACGCTTGTGCTCGGGTCTGTCCCTACAACGCCGATAAATCTGAGCGGTCGAGCTCTGATTCGTGGCACGCCCCGCGCACGTCACCTCACCAGGCCCTCAGTGCCTTCATCTTCTTGCGGAGCGACCAGCGGCAGACCAGCAATCATAGTGGCAATCTGTGTCCCTCCTCGTGCTAACCTGCAGGGACCTCCTGAGGACAACAGCAGGCGGTACCGCGGGCTCCCTCTTCTCCCATGCAATTCACTTGCACGTTAAAAGGGCCCCCCCTGAGCATCGCGACTCAGGAGCTCTTACTGGCTCTCCAGCCCTCACGCCCTGGCCTTGACCACGGCATTGCGACCTGGCATACCAGCGGCGGCTGAGTTCGCTCGAGGGCCGAGACCTGAGGATGTAGAGCACATAGAAGAGTGTGGAGAAGAGGGGGAGGCTCGCAAGGGCCTAACCTGGCTACACTACGGCCGTCGAGGCGCGAGTCTGGCGGAGCACAAGGAACCGACTCTCGACTGCCAAGATAAGTTTCATGCCCGGGTCGACCAAGCGCTACGGCATAGGATTCTCACTTGTTGCAGCCTTGTTGCGGCAACGTCGCCTCCCTTTCCTACCTCTCGGTGGCTGATTGCGCGCTAAAGGGGACCTCTTGAGCATCGCGCCTCAGGAGCTCTTACTGGACCTCGGGCCGCTCACCTCCTGGCCTTGACCACGGCATCGCGACCTGGCATACCAGCGATGGTTGCAGCCTGCCTGGGGACGGGGACCTGTCGGCGTAGAGCACCAAGCTGCCGCGGGGTTGGAAAGGGGAGACCGAGCCGAAACAGGACATGCGTTCGTAAATTTTCATAATAAGGATAATATCAACAAAAGACATTACAGACCCTTTACACGCCCCCGCGGGGTCCATCTCGATTCCTCGCAGGGAAAAAAGAAGGGAGTTTCTAGGAGCCCTATCTACACGCGCTAGCGCGGCCGACGCCATCATCAACAGTGGGCCACGGGAGGCCGGCGTCGACCCCATCCAGATCAGCGACGGCAGCAGCCAGACGCTGCGGCCTTGCTCCGGGCGCGGCGAGAGCTCGGGGGCACGTAGCTGTCGTCGCTCATCTCCGGGGTCTCATAGGGCTCAGGAGAGTCGCTCGACTCCCAAGCGCCACCGCTACTGCTGGAGGAGCTGCCGGCGAAGCCAGCGGCAGGCTCGGCATGGGCCGCTGCACCGTCCCGACGACCCCCTCCAGGGCAGCACTCCAGGCGGCGGCCTTCCTCGTCGAAGACCTTGAAGAGCATCGTGGAGGCGTCGTCGTACTCAAAATGGATGGCGAGGGCGCCTTCCGCACGGCAGACTCGAGCAACCTCGCCCCAGCCACGAGTCATGAAGATCTTGCCTGGGGAGACGGCTTCAACCTTCGCTCAAGTCACCGGGGTGTCGAAGTCGGCGTGCTACAGCCAAAGCTCGAGGGGGCCCCTCGGCGGCATCTCGGCGGAGAAGAACTGCGGAAAGCGAATCCAAGTGCGCGGAGGCATCGCCGCCCACATCACGAGTTCGCGCGAGGAGTCCGCGGCGTGGGCTCCTGGGGCGACGGCGTGCGTCACCACGGCGCGGCAACCACGACCATAGCATGGGCGGCGGCGCTCGCCGCCTCTCCATCCGGAGCCCTCGGCTTGGACGTATAGAGGCAGCGGATACCCGGGAGGTGGCCGCTCGCACCAAGGCCTCGACACCTCCGGTCTCACGACTACGTCGCGACGGTGGGCCAGCCTCTTCTTCGGCGGAAGTGGCCCGGGCTCGTCGCGGTTTTTTTCCCTTCTCTGACCTCCGAATCGGCGCCATGGGTGTCGCTACTAGCAATGAAGCAAGGGAGAAGAAGCGAGCGGAGCAGGAAGAGATGAGCGACAGGGGCTCCGCCCCCCTCCTCATTTATAGTGGGAGAAGGCCAACCGGCGATCCCCATGATCACAGGTAATGATGATTTTTATCTGCATGCAGCAGGGCCTCATCAAGTCGGGCAATTGCCGAGGCTGCATGGGGAAGCGGAGACGCCCATGTCCAATCAATCGCCACGCGTGAGACGGAGCCGTAGGCTGTTGGGGCCCGCGGCGCTCCGCACTTGCCCATTGTCTTCACCTCGAAGCCAAGTCCGAGCGCGCCTTGGGCCCGGGGGCTACTGTCGGCATCCTGGGAACGGGGGTCCCCAGACTTGCCTGCCTGCGGCCCACGGCGTGGCTCCACCAGCGGCCCTGTACGGCCCATCTTCATCAGCAAACACTCAAGACCCTCACGAGGGGCCAAGCCTGGCGAGGCGGACGACGCAAGACCTCCTCGGGGGCAGCCTCACCAGGCTGGCTCGCGAGGGGCGGAGAGATCAAGGCAAGGGGCACCTCGCGAGGTTCCTGTGACGCAAGCCATGACGACCGGGGCCAGGCGGGCGCCAGCACGCGCAGTTCCTTGTTTCTTCTTTGGTGCTAAAGAGGCAAGCGCAGGCGAGGAGTCCCGAGGCATCAGGCAAAGGTTTCCATATCAGTGCAACAAGACCAAGACCAACAGGACGACAGGACGGAGGTCACCGTGGAGCCCAAGACGGCGTCACCACCAGAGCCTTTGGCAGGCGAAGACCACCTTTAGTCAGGATAACTTGTACTAGTTGTCTCCCTTCAAATTTGGCCGTTGTGGCATCCCTTCCCGCTAGCATTTGGGAAGAGGACCAGGGCCTCTATAAATAGGGCTAGCCACCACATTGGGAGGCAACTAAACTGGACTGAACGGATCTAATCCGAACGAGACCGATCAGAGGCAACGGATCCGAGGCCATTCAGATCATCCTCAACCACACAAGCTCACCGAGCACAAGAACACATCTCCTCAGGAGGCTGTTCTTCCCCTGTACTAGTTCTTCCTTAGCCCAAGAGGCAATCCACCACACCACACTGGAGTAGGGTATTACACCACATCAGTGGACCGAACCAGTATAAATCTTGTGTCCCTTTGTTCTGCGAGTTCGGCGCACTGAGCCTTGAGATCGCGGTGAGGGAGAGTGCTTGGGGGAGGAGAGATCTTCGTGCACACCCCCGTGTTCGAACCTCAAGGGTTTTGCCGGAACCCAGAATCCGACAATAATGTCTAGCACTGCGTTAGGTCACCCCTAGCACAACATATTGCCATGTCGTGCATCATGATGCATTTGTTTGCTTTGTATTTATTGTTTCTTCCCCTTCTTCTCTCTGGTAGACCCCGAGACCGATGTTGCTCCCGAGTTCGACTACACCTGATGACCAGTCCCTTTCAACAGATCTTCCAGGCAAGCAAAACCCCCTTGGTCATTCCTATATTACCCATTCTTTCTCTCTCATGCTTGCATTATATTTTTTTACTGTTGTTCAATAGCTCCTATTCTGATGCATGATACGTCTCCATTGTATGTACTTTTCCTAATGCTTTTGCTCTTGTTTTGGACTCTAATTTGCATGATTTGAATGAAACTAAACCGGACTAATGCTGTTTTCAGCAGAACTACCATGGTGTTGTTTTTGTGCAGAAATATAAGTTCTCGGAATGGAATGAAACTTTTTGGAGAATTATTTCAGAATTTATAAAAAATACTGGAGCCAAGAACCACCAGAGGGGGCCCCTGGGTGAGCACAACCCACCAGGGCGCGCCCCCCAGGCGCGCCCAGGTGGATTGTGCCCACCTGGTGGCCCCACGGACCCTAATTCCAACTCCTTAAATACCCATATTTGGAGAGAAAAATCGGGGAGGAAGTTTCATCGTGTTTCACGATACGGAGCCGCCACCACTTTTTGTTCTTCATCGGGAGGCCAGATCTGGAGTCCGTTCAGGGCTCCAGAGAGGGGGATCTTCGATCTTCATCAGCACCCCCTCCTTCATCGCCAATTCCATGATGCTCCCCACCGGGGGTGAGTAATTCCTTCATAGGCTCGCTGGTCGGTGAGGAATTAGACGAGATTCATCATGTAATCGAGTTAGTTTTGTTAGGGCTTGATCCCTAGTATCCACTATGTTCTGAGATTGATGTTGTTATGACTTTGCCATGCTTAATGCTTGCCACTTTGGGCTCGGATGCCATGATTTCAGATATGAACCGTTTATGTTTTCACCATTATATCTATGTTCTAGATCTGGTCTTGCAAGTCATACTCACCTATTACTTGTTACGATCCGTAAACACGGGGGCGACAATAACCGGGATACTTTCCGGTCATGACCGGAGTTTGAGGAGTTCATGTATTCACTATGTGTTAATGCTTTGTTCCGGTTCTCTATTAAAAGGAGGCCTTAATATCCCTTAGTTTCCTTATGGACCCCGCTGCCACGGGAGGGTTGGGCAAAAGATGCCATACAAGTTCTTTCCATAAGCACGTATGACTATTTACGGAATACATGCCTACATTATATTTATGAACTGGAGCTAGTTTTGTATCGCCCTAGGTTATGACTGTTATATGATGAATGTGATCCAACGAATCCACCGATCCAATGCCTACGAACTTTCCATATATTGCTCTTGCTAAGTTACTACTGCTGCTGTTACTGTTACGCTTGCTACAAAATCATTGTTGTCACTATTACCGTTACTACTACTATCATCACTACTATCAAAACTATCATACTACTTTGCTACTGATCACTTTGCTGCAGATATTTAATCTCCAGGTCTGGTTGAATTGACAACTCAGCTGCTAATACTTGCAAATATTCTTTGGCTCCCCTTGTGTCGAATCTATAAATTTGGGTTGAATACTCTACCCTCGAAAACTGTTGCGATCCCCTATACTTGTGGGTTATCAAGACATTTTTCTAGCACCGTTGTCGGGGAGCATAGCTATATTTGTTGAGTCACTTGGGCTTATTATCTATTTATCACTATGAAGAACCTGAAGGATACTATTTCCCTCTAAGACGAGGGAAGGTAAGGAACTGCCATCTAGCTCTGCACTTGATTCACCTTCTATTTTGAGTAAACTTGCAACACCACCACATGCTATTAATCCTGATATGTCGCAAGTTATTGATGATGCTACTTCAGCTATGAATGATACTCATGATGATGCTAGTACCTTGCTTGATGATGATGTGACTTTAGGTGAATTTCTTGATGAACAACTTGCTAGAGCTAAAGATATTGAGAATGCTGAAACTGATGAAATTATTGAAACTGAAAATCTTGAAACACCTATGAGACCTAGATCTGCTAGATATGAATTGCCCAAGATACCTGAAGGTTATGTTATGGATGGGGAGATAGCTAGAGACTTTCTTGCTTGCAATGATAGGGATGATCTTAACAAATTACTATGCAAACTGAAAGAAAAATCTTTGAATGCTAGAATGAAATGTGATCCTAAGTTTGCTACTTCACCTATCTTTGTTACTGATAAGGATTTCTCTGTCGACCCAGAGTTAATTACTTTGGTTGAATCTGATCCTTTCCATGGTTATGAAACTGAAACTATTGTGGCACACCTTACTAAATTAAATGACATAGCCACCCTATTTGCTCATGATGATAAAATTCGCTACTATTATATTCTCAAGCTATTTCCGTTCTCATTAAAGGGTGATGCTAATATATGGTACAATACTCTTGATCCTGGTTATGTGCGTAGTCCCCAGGATATGATTTATTACTTCTCTGAAAAATATTTTCCTGCTCATAAGAAAAAAGCTGCCTTATTGGATATATTTAACTTTGCGCAAATTGAAGAAGAGAGTCTCCCACAATCTTGGGGGAGGCTTCTCCGATTGCTTAATGCTTTGCCTAATCATCCTCTTAAGAAAAATGAAATACTTGATATCTTCTATAATGGACTAACCAGTGCTTCTAGGGACTTCCTAGATAGTTGTGCTGGTTGTGTTTTCAGGGAACGAACTATTGAACAAGCTGAGGAATTATTGAATAACATATTGAAAAAATATGATTATTGGACTCTTCCTGAACCACCGCCTAAACCCACTCCCAAGAAGAGGGGTATCTTATACCTCAGTCCTGAAGATATGCAAGAGGCAAAGAAATGTATGAAGGAAAAAGGTATTAAAGCTAAAGATGTAAAAAAATTACCTCCTATTGATGAGATACATGGACTTGACACACCACCACCACAGGTGGTAAAGGTAAACTCTTTAACGAAATTTGATGAAAGTGACATCCCTTACAACAAACATCCTAGCCAATGCCTCGGTGAGTTTGATATCTACATTAGAAAAAAAGACCACTTCAATGCAAACGTTATGAAACAATTGAAATACAATTCTGATACGATTGCTCGCTTGAGTAACTTATTATTTAGAATCACTAATGATGTTAGAGGTGTAGGAAAACATGCCTCTATGGTTCATACCCAGTTAGAACAAGATGCTAAATCTCAAAAGGAATTGCTTGATGAAATGAACAATAATATAAATGATCATGCTGTTAGAGTAATGACTAGAGGAGGTAGAATGACTCAGGAACCACTTTATCCTGAGGGACATCCTAAAAGAATTGAACAAGACTCTCAAAAAATTAACACTGATACACCTAGTCCTTTTAAAAAGAAAAAGAAAAAGAAAAATGATAGGACTTTGCACACCTCTAGTGAACCTAAAATATAAAAATCTCCTGATGACAATAATGATGTTTTTATTTCTGATGCTGAAACTCAATCTGGTAATGAACATTCATCTAGTGATAATGAAAAAGATAATGATGATGTTCATGAAGACACTCAACTAGATAAAGATAAAGAACCAAATAATTATGTTGAAATAGAACCTGCTGTTGATCTTGATAACCGACAACCTAAAAATAAAAGATATGATAAAAGAGACTTTGTTGCTCGAAAACATGGAAGAGAAAGAGAACCATGGGTTCAAAAACCCATGCCCTTTCCACCTAAATCAACTAAGAAAAAAGATGATGGAGAATTTGAACGCTTTGCTGAAATGATTAGGCTAGTATTTTTGCGCACTCGCTTGACTGATATTTTAAAGATGGCCCCTTATGCAAAATACATGAAAGACATCATCACTAATAAAAGGAAAATACCTGAAGCTAAGATCTCCATCGTGCTTGCTAATTATTCTTTTAAGGACGGAGTACCTAAAAAACATGGAGATCCGGGAATACCAACTATACCTTGCTCCATCAAAAGAAATTATGTTAAAACATCTTTGGGTGATTTAGGAGTTGGTGTTAGTGTTATGTCTTTCTCTTTATATAAAAGACTGATTTGAATAAACTCACACCTACTAAAATATCTTTGTAAATGGCTGATAAATCAACAGCCATACCTACCGGTATTTGTGAGGATGTGCCTGTTGTTGTTGCAAATGCTATTATCTTAACATACTTTGTTATACTTGAGATGCCCGAGGACGACAACATGTCGATTATCCTCGGTAGACCCTTTTTGAATATTGCAGGGGCTGTTATTGATTGCAATAAAAGCAAGGTCACTTTTTATATCAATGGTAATGATCATACGGTGCACTTTCCGAAGAAACAATTCCAAGTGAATGGTATTAATGTTATTGAAAAATCAACAACACTCACTATTGGAAGTTTTCAACTACCTCTACCTACTGCCAGAAAGAAATATGATATACTTATTGTTGGGGACATGCATATCCCCGTTGAGGCAACTTAGTGTTTTATGAAAGTTCTTCGGTTTCATGCCAATCGAAGGTGGTTGTTAATAAGACGTGATCCACCTTATTAATGGATCATTTTTAGAGGTATGAAGTTGATGAATTTAGTAGGCACTACCTTCTGTCCTTACCTTTTGTTCTCTGTTTTTCTTAGTCAAATAAATAAAATGCCATGTTATCTCATTTTCTGGATTTTCCGTGCAATTAAAAAATGACCCAAAAAATAAAAGTTCTCAAAATGCCCTGAAAATTTAATACAATTTTTTTCTGAATTTTTGATGCAAATAACATCATAGGGGGGGTGCACCAGCTGGGTACAACCCACCTGGGCGCGCCAGCAGTCCCAGGAGCGCCCTGCTGGGTTGTGGTCCCCACGTGGGCACCCTCACTTGTCTCTTTAGCCCATGTCATCTCCTACTTCCAGAAAAAATCACCATTGCTCTCTCTCTCTCGTGTTCTTGCTCTCAAACCCGCAGATTTTGATCTCTTTGCTCAAAGCTCTGTTTCCAAAACTGTTTTGGGCGATTGCTACTTGGTATGTGACTCCTGCATTGCTCCAATTAGTTTTTGCTTTAGTGGATTATATTTTGAATAATTAGCTACTCTTGGTGTTGCTGTAGATGTGCCTGCATGTTGAATTCTTAGAGTTCTAAGTAGTTTGAATGCTTAGTATAGCCTCTATGTATCCTTATGAGTAGTTGCTATCAATCTTGTGAAGTTTTGTCGACAAAACTTTTGTGGACTAAAAATTTCAGAATTTTATTTATAGGAATAAGATGAGTTTCTTTAGGAGTTGTTCGAGGAGGAGGTCTACGGAAGCATCATCTAGTAGTGGCTCGATGTGTCGGTCTTATGTTGAACCAAGTGAAGCTCAATTCAGGAGGCCGCTATCAAATCATGCCTATGGCCGTGTAACGATTTTTATGGTGAGTGCAGGTATTAAAGAAGAATTTGAGCAATATGTTCACAACGCCGAGCTCGGTCCCTACATTGAAGATAAGTGCAACCAGCATCTTAACCTCACAGAATCATTTACTAAAGAATTTAAATTTCATCCTCGTGAGTCTAGAGTTTCATTCAAGATTTATGACCGTCCATTTACCATGCCTCTAGAAGTGTTTAGTGGAATTTGTAAAATTCCATTTTGGGGTTCGCTAGACGAGCCACCAGGAGCTGAATATGAGACTTTCTTGAGTGGTCTTTGTTACGGTGAGGATAGAGGAGTGACACAAGGTAGAATAAAAAGTATTCATTTCCCATCAATTCAATACTTTGCACTCTTTAATGGCAAATGCATTGTAGGAAAGCAGGATTGCAGCACACTTTGTGCCCCTGACTTGAGCCTCATACACACTGCTCTTACCAAAATTAAATGTTATAATCTTGGGGCGATTGTTGCACGCAGACTGCAACACAACGCTAGTAGTGGTTATTTCTATGGTGGGATTTATGCTTCTGTTTAGCTAAAGAGGTCGGTGTTACACCTCTGCCTTATGACCCCATCTTACCTACTCAGTACTTAGACTCTGAGGCCATGAAGCACCATAAGTTCCTTAAGGGCAAAATCACTGATTACACTTATGACTTGAGGTTCAATAAAGAAACCATTGTGCATATTTATTTCCTGTGCCTGCTCTCTTTGATTTTGATAGCAAAAGAAGGCACTTTGTTCTTGAGAGCGAGGCCCACTCGTACAAGGCGGAGGTCGAGGCAGCTCGGCGGGCTGAGGTGGCTGCACCAAGAGCCTCCGTGAGCTACCACTCTAACCATTATGTAGGCCACGGATGGTGATTACCAAGCTAGGCCAAAAGTCTAAGCTTGGGGGAGTATGTATTTCCACCGACACTACATTCATGTTCACACATTTCATTCCAGTTGGCAATGTTCACACTTTTTCATTGTATTATCCATACTAGATTTATTTTCTTGGTTTCTTCTTCCGTGTTTGAAAATCTTTGAGAAAACCCAAAACTATTTCCTCCTTCTTTTCGGTTTTTCTTTCTAGTTTAATTAGTTGTAGTATTAAAAGAAAACCCAAAAAGATTTCTTGATTCTTCTTTTTCTTGTTGGGAGCTCTCCCATGTAACTAGTTTTTCTTGTTTTTGTTTTTCTTTCTCTAAATTGCTTTCTTCAAGAAAGACTAAAAACTCCAAAAATATTTCAGTGTGTTTCTCTGAAATTCTTTTCTATTTATTGAGTCATACCAAGGAGAAGACCACGATGAAAATGTTGAGTGGCTCTCATATGCATTATTGTTGATCTAACAAAGATCTCAAATTGCTTTGTCATCTCCTTTTGAATAAAATGTTTGCAGATTCTAGCTTAGTCCAGAACACTCTTGCACTTTTATTATTTTCATATCGTTCGGTCGTGCAAGTGAAAGGCAATGATGACGATATTTGATGAACTGGCTATGGCAGAGAGAAACGAGTATGAACTCAACTTGTTCTGTTTTTGTAAATATGTTTAACCTAGTATCCATGATTCATCATATTATGATCAAACATGTTTGCAATGACAATTAGAGATTATAGTTTCCCATGCCATGCTTAAGTAGCTAGGAGTGGATAATGATTTATCTTGGATGTCAACATTGCATTAAAATGATTGTGATGTGGTATGATGATATGGTATCCTCCTCTGAATGTTTCAAGTGGCTTGACTTGGCACATGTTCATGCATGTAGTTGAATCAAAAACAACATAGCCTCTATGATATTTATGTTCATGGTGTTCATATCCTACTCATGCTAGTATCCAATGTTCATTATGCATAATGCATGTTCATGACCGTTTTCGCTCTCTAGCTGGCTGCTTCCCAACCTATTTGCTAGCCTTCACCTGTACTAAGTGGGAATACTGCCTGTGCATCAAAATCCTTAAACCAAAGTTATTCCAGATGAGTCCACCATATCTACCTATATGCGGTACTACCCTGCAATTCAAAGTAAATTTGCATGTGCCACCTCTAAAAATTTCAAATAAACATCTGTTTTTGTGTGCCTGGATTGTTCATAGAGCGACAGGGGGTAGTCGGTATCTTCCAGGCTAAGCGAATTATTCTCATGATGAGTGTCTATTCACTCCTCCTTGCACGAGAGGGGCGGTAATAGGGATTCCTAGTCCCAAAATCAAAAATTGCAAATAATTAAACAAAACTCCCCCAGGACTGTTGTTGGTATGGAAGGTACCTGTGGATTTGGCTAGCTTTGGAGTGTGATTGTTCGTGGAGGGGGAGTAAACCTTTACTTTTATCGCATGGGAACTGTCGGAGTAATTGGCCACGGGTAGCCTAACCGACTACCCCTGGCTCTTCAGAAAATTTATCAGGCCTTTGGGCCTTCAAGCACTCCAAGCATTTGGGCCGCCTTCCCCTGCCGGCTACCACTAAAGCCGACTCCCGGAAGGTGACCCAGCCTCACCGACTCCAAGAAGCCGGCCAAGAAGGACGCCGACTCCTAGAAGCCGGCCAAGACCACAACCGCTCCTACATAACGACGACCTAACGGGGCATGGCCACAGTGTGGCCCACGACCCCCGAAGCCCGAGGCAGGCATGGCTACAGGAGGCCGTATGGGAGGGATGTCTCCCGCGCGGCCCGGCACTGTAGCCATGCCAGCCGCGACGTCATCCACGACCCCCTCCTGTACGGCCCAAGGACCGCGGGCCCCTTCAGCCAGAGAGAGGCGTGAAGGCGGCCCGGCTTTTCCTAGTCGGCCAGGAGCACAGTCGGCCTCCAGAAGCCGGCGACTCCCTTCCTCGAAGCAGGAGCCCCATTAAGGAGACAAGACGAGGTGAGGCTACAGTGATAGCCCCCGATGCGGATCACTGTAGCCACGCTCACCTCGACAAAGCCCTCATCATCAGAGGCGCGACTACAGTAAGCAGCCGCCGACAAGACCCTAGGCGGTGGGGCCGGCCTGTCGACCGAGTAGCCGGCAGCCGGCGGGACCCAGCAGCCGGCGGAGAAGCCGGCAGGCGTAGACACTGACGGCTGGGGCCAGTTCCCAGTCGGATTACCATTGTACCCCCGGGGGGTAGGGCTATATAAACCCCCCGGAGCACCCATGCAAAGGGTTCGCACCTCTGCATGTTTGGCTTCCAAGCATAGCACACACACACGCACCATAGATAGAGAGAAGCAAGAGCTAGCCTTGTTCTTCTTCTCCCTTGATCCCAACAGCTCTAGGGGCGATTGTAGCTACTCTTTATCGATCTAGTGATCATGCGGAGACCCCGCAGAGCAGGACTAGGGGTGTTATCTCCTCGGAGAGCCCCGAACCTGGGTAAGATTCGCCGGCGTGCATGTCTTCGCCTCATCCCGTTTCCAGGCACCGGCGACGTTTTGTTGGCTCCCACAATGATAAGCCATCCCTTGGCATATGTCGCACCAACCACCCGACATTTGGCGCCCACCGTGGGGCCAGGTGCACCGTTGTCCGGAGACCTGTTCTGGACGGGAACCCTCTTCCTCCCCCGCGAGCGCAGCCAGCCTGCTGCGCCCGATGGCGTTTGCCCCGACGCGCTGCAAGGCGTCGACGACGTCTGCGCAGCGAGCCGCCTCGCCGATCTGCTCGGCGAGACTCGCATCTCCGACGAGCCTGCGTCCGACGCAGGCACCGACTACCCCGAGAGCCGCCTCGTCAGCCTCCTCGACCAACTTCACGTCTCCAGCGAGCCTGCTGCGGACATGGAGTCTGTCGGCTCCACCGACCCGATGCTCATAGACTCCGACACCGCGTCGCTCGACGCCTACCCCTCCGACGTGGTGGTCTTCGACGACCCACTCCCTCGAGCTGACAGCGGCAGCAGCGCTGTCACCGAAGTGCTGGTCATCAGCCACGTCTCCAACTCGGGCGGGAGCGCCCGCGACGCTCAGCAAGCGGCGATGCACGACCTCTCCATCCCCATCCCAGCCGACGCCGACGCCGAGACCCTGGAGGCACGCCGTCTTGCCCTCATCACGGAGAGCAAGAAGATAGCCTCGATGAGACGCCTCGCTGAGGCCCACCAGCGCGAAGTCGACCGCGCCGCCTTCGGAACGCCGCCGCCCAGCGGTCCGAGCCGAGCCGGCTTCGTCCAGAAGCGCGGTGCAGCCGTTGCCAGCATGCTGGGCGCAGATCGCCCCGTCTACGCCACCCCGCTCGAGAATCTGCGAGCCGCTCAGGCGGCGGCAGAGGAGCTCAATGGGTTGGGGGCCGATGAGCTCCCCTACATGACAAGACGGATCCAGCAGCTGATCGACGCGGCTGCAGAACGGCACGAAGCCGGCGCCCGTGCTGATAGTCATCCCCCGCGCCGGGAGCACGCCGCGACGTCCCGCTCGCCGACTGCGAGCGGCACGCACCAGAGGAAAGACAAGGAGCCGGCTGCCAGCCGCAGCCGGACTCGCATCACTATCGAGCGCGACGCGGATGGCCGCCCTCGGGCGGTCGAACACCAAGGAAACCTGCCGCCTCCCCCGCCTCGAAGAGAAAGGCGCCTCACTCCGCCGCCCATCACGCATCCGACTCTTGGCGACCGACTCGGCCGCCGAGAAGGAGTCGGCGAGAGTGACGCCCGCCACAGGATCGACCGCCTTGCTCGATCCTTGGCGTTAGAAGAAGAAGACGATGTCGGCCCGCCATGCTTTGGCCCCCGCATCCGCGACGAGCCCTTCCCCAAAGGGTTCTCGCTCCCCAGAGACACACCCAAGTACAACGGCTCAGTGAAGCCGGAAGATTGGCTCATCGACTACTCCACAGCCGTCAGCATCGCCAACGGCAATCGGCGCGTCGCCGTGAAGTACGTCCCCTTGATGCTGCAAGGGACGGCGCGCACGTGGCTCAACAGCTGGCTGGACTTCACCGAAGTTTTCGTCCGCAACTTCACCAGCACCTACAAGCGACCTCCCAAGCCTCGCCAGCTCTCCCTCTGCGTCCAAGGGCCCAACGAGTCGACCCGCGACTACCTCACGCGATGGGCCGAGCTCCGCAACTCCTGCGAGGGAGTGCACGAGGTCCAGGCCATCGAGTACTTCACTGCCGGGTGCCGAGAGGGCACCCTCCTCAAGCACCGACTCCTCTGCGACGAGCCGGCTACCCTCGATGAGTTGCTGATCACCGCCGACAAGTATGCCACTGCCGACTCCTCCATGAAGACCGAGCTCCGAGTGGACGCCTCGGGGAAGGTAGTTGCTCCGGCTCCCAAGACGCCGGCTGGCGACCCAAACCGGCGCCCCTACCAGAACGACCACAAGCGCAAGGGCCCCATGCCGACTTCCTCCAGTCGGCAGGTGGCCACAGTCGAAGACGAGCAGCCCGAGGAGCGGCCCGCTCCCAAGAAGAAGGGAGGCCGGCCGCCCTGGCAGCCGTCCTTCTCCTACGAGCAAGCACTCGATGCTCCCTGCAAGTTCCACAGCGGCGCGAAGCCGTCCAACCATACAACACGAAAATGCCACTGGCTCACCCGCATCACCAAGGGCGAAGGGATGGTGCCGCCTCCGCCTCCCGGCCCGCCGCCTCCAGCTCCCCAGCAGCCGGCGGCCCGGCCTGCAGTCGGCGCCATCCAAGACGAGTTCCCCGAAGCGCACGACGCCTACGTCGTCTTCACAAGTCAAGTCGACGACAAGCGCAGCCGACGCCGGCAACACCAAGAAGTAAACGCAGTCGCCTCTAGCACCGCCGAGTTCATGCACTGGTCGGAAAAGCCCATCAGCTGGAGCCAGGCCGACCACCCAGAGGTGATGCCCTCGCCTGGCTCCTATGCTATGGTCCTAGACGTCACCCTCGCGACGGAGAGGCGAGCTGCCAGATTTTCCCGCGTCCTGATAGACGGCGGAAGCAGTATCAACATACTGTACCGCGACACCATGGACAAGCTGAACATCAAAGCAAAGCAGCTCATGCCGAGCCGCACTGTCTTCCATGGTATCGTACCCGGCCTATCTTGCTCTCCAATCGGCAAGATCAAAATGGATGTTCTCTTCGGAGACAAAGATCACTTTCGCCGGGAAGCAATATGGTTCGAGGTGGTGGATCTGGAGAGCCCCTATCATGCACTGCTTGGCCGACCTGCTTTGGCCAAGTTCATGGCTGTGCCCCACTATGCCTACCTGAAGATGAAGATGCCGAGCTCGAAGGGGATCATCACGGTAGACGGCGACTACAAGAAGTCCATCGAGTGTGCCATGGCCAGCAGCCGGCTGGCCGAGTCCCTCGTGGTGGCCGAAGAGAAGAAGATGTTTCAGCGGGTTGTGGCCATGGCCGGCAAGCAGCCGGCTTTGTCCCCCAACCCCAAGGACGGTGATGCGCAGGGCTCCTTCCAGCCTGCGAAAGAGACAAAGAAGATACCTCTAGACCCAGAGCACCCGGAGAGGTTCGCCGTGATTGGGGCGAACTTGGACAGTAAATAGGAAGGCGAGCTCGCCGACTTCCTCCGTGAGAATCGAGACATCTTTGCATGGTCCCCAAAGGACATGCCGGGTGTCCCGAAGGATTTCGCCGAGAACAAGTTACATGTCCGAGCTGATGCGAAACCAGTCAGGCAACCCCTCCGCCGACTATCAGAAGAGAAGCGAGGAATCGTGGGAGAAGAGATAGCCCGGCTCCTTGCAGCCGGCTTCATCATGGAAGTGTTCTTTCCAGAATGGCTTGCCAATCCAGTTCTGGTTTTGAAGAAGAATAACAAGTGGCGCATGTGTATAGACTACACAAGTTTGAACAAGGCCTGCCCAAAGGATCCGTTTGCTTTGCCACGGATTGACCAAGTGATAGACTCCACAGCCGGATGCGAGCTGTTGTGTTTTTTGGATGCATACTCAGGGTATCATCAGATCAAGTTGGACCCGGCTGACCGCCTGAAGACTGCCTTCATCACACCCTTTGGAGCTTTCTGCTACCTGACAATGACATTCGGCTTGAGAAACGCCGGTGCCACTTTTCAGCGTTGCATGCAGAAATGTCTCTTGAAACAACTCGGCAGAAATGCCCACGTCTACGTAGACGACATTGTGGTGAAGACAGAGAAGCGCGGTACCTTGCTGGAAGACCTGAAGGAAACATTCGCCAACTTGCGCCGATTCCAGATCAAGCTCAACCCCGAGAAGTGCGTGTTCGGAGTGCCAGCCGGCCAGCTGCTAGGCTTCCTGGTCTCCGAACGCGGCATTGAGTGCAACCCTGTCAAGATCAAAGCCATCGAGAGGATGGAGATTCCCACCAAGCTGCGAGATGTGCAGAAGTTCACTGGCTGCTTAGCCTCCCTGAACCGTTTTATCAGCCGACTAGGAGAGAAGGCCCTCCCCCTGTACCGACTCATGAAGAAGTCCACTCACTTTGAGTGGAATGATCAAGCCGACCAAGCCTTCCATGAGTTGAAGAAAATGTTGACCACTCCGCCTGTCCTGGCCGCGCCGACTGAGAAGGAGCCCATGCTCCTCTACATCGCCGCGACAAGCCGAGTCGTCAGCACTGTTGTTGTGGTCCAGCGCCCGGAGGAAGGCCGAGCCCAGCTGGTCCAGAGGCCGGTCTACTATCTCAGCGAAGTACTGTCTAGCTCAAAGCAAAACTACCCGCACTATCAGAAGATGTGCTATGGGGTATACTTCGCTGCCAAGAAATTGAAGCCCTACTTCCAAGAGCACCCCATCACGGTCGTGTGCACTGCCCCGCTCGCCGAGATCATAGGCAGCAGGGATGCATCCGGCCGGGTGGCCAAATGGGCCATTGCCTTGGCGCCCTACACGATCTTCTATCAACCCCGCACCGCCATCAAGTCGCAAGCATTGGCCGACTTCCTCGTCGACTGGGCCGAGACCCAGTACTTACCGCCGGCTCCCGACTCCACCCATTGGCGGATGCACTTTGACGGGTCCAAGATGCGCACTGGCTTGGGAGCCGGCATCGTCCTCACCTCTCCCAAAGGCGACAAGCTCAAGTACACGCTGCAGATCCACTTCGCCGCCTCCAACAACGTGGCCGAGTACGAGGCGCTCGTACATGGGCTCCGGCTAGCCAAAGAACTCGGCATACGCCGGATCCTGTGCTACGGCGACTCAGACTTAGTGGTCCAGCAATCATCTGGCGACTGGGACGCCAAGGACGCAAACATGGCAAGCTACCGATTCCTCGTCCAGCAGATGAGCGGATACTTCGAAGGGTGCGAGTTCCTTCACGTGCCAAGGGCCGACAACGACCAAGCAGATGCCCTAGCACGGATCGGCTCCACCCGACAAGCCATACCGACGGGCGTCTCCCTCCAGCGCCTCCTCAAGCCGTCCATCAAGCCGTCTCCAGAGTCGGATTCCATCTTCGTACCGCCTGCGCCAGAAACAGCCGGATCCGGCTCAAGAAATCCCGCAGGCGGCGCGGGGACTTCGACGACTGCCCCGGGGACTGACGTAGTCGCACCCGGCCCAGGGACTTCAGAACCCGGCCCGGGGACTGCAGCAGTCGGCCCGGGGACTGCAACGACACAAGAAGCGGTGGACGACTCCAATGCAACACCCAACCCACCCACCCGAGTCATGGTGGCCACGTTAACAGCAGAAGAAGTCACAGCTCCCTCATGGGCCCAGCCCATCCTCAAGTTCCTAGTCAGCAGAGAGCTGCCGGCTGATGAGATCGCAGCAAGACTAGTGCAACGACGAGCCGCAGCATACACAATAATCAACAGGGAGCTTGTGAAGCGCAGCGTCACTGGAATCTTCCAGCGTTGCGTCGAGCCAGAAAAAGGAGTGGCAATCCTCAAAGACATCCACCAAGGCGAATGCGGCCATCACGCCGCCTCAAGATCCCTCGTGGCCAAGGCTTTCCGCCATGGGTTCTTCTGGCCGACTGCCTTGGAGGATGCTAAAGAAATAGTCAAGACCTGCAGAGGATGTCAAGTCTTCAGTTCCAAACAACACCTGCCGGCTTCTGCCCTCAAGACCATTCCCCTCACCTGGCCTTTTGCCGTCTGGGGACTGGACATGGTGGGCCCTTTCAAGACGGCCCGCGGTGGCTTGACACATCTACTCGTTGCTGTGGACAAGTTCACAAAGTGGATCGAAGCAAAGCCGATTAAGAAGCTGAACGGGCCGACTGCCGTGACATTCATCACCGACATCACTACTCGGTACGGCGTGCCGCACAGCATCATCACCGACAACGGCACGAACTTCGCCAAAGGCGCACTGGCACGTTTCTGCGCGACACAGGGCATCCGACTGGACTTAGCGTCCGTTGCCCACCCGCAGTCAAACGGCCAAGTCGAGCGAGCAAATGGACTTATCCTCTCCGGCATCAAGCCCCGATTGGTTGTACCACTGGAGCGATCGGCCGGCTGCTGGCTCGAAGAGCTGCCGGCTGTCCTCTGGAGTCTGCGAACTACACCCAACAAGTCAACCGGCTTCACTCCATTCTTCCTTGTGTACGGTGCCGAGGCTGTCATCCCAACAGACATCGAGTTCGACTCGCCTCGGATCACCATGTACACGGAGGAGGAAGCCAAAGAAGCAAGAGAAGACGGCGTCGACCTACTGGAAGAAGGCCGGCTGTTAGCCCTCAGCCGGTCCGCCATCTACCAGCAAGGCCTGCGCCGCTACTACAACCGCAAGGTCAAGCCAAGATCCTTCCAAGAGGGCGACCTTGTGCTCCGGCTGATCCAGCGAACAGCCGGCCAGCACAAGCTCTCGGCCCCTTGGGAAGGCCCCTTCGTCGTCAGCAAGGCACTCGGCAACGACTCCTACTACTTGATCGACGCGCAAAAGCCAAGAGCACGCAAGAGAGACGACTCCGGCAAGGAGTCGGAGCGACCATGGAACGCAAACCTCCTAAGACGATTTTACAGCTGAAAAGCAGTATGTATCACGCTACCCCTTTTGTATTAAGTTACAAACCAACAGGCCCCCCGAACAGTACTCGGGGACTGCCTTTTATTTATCTATGAATGACGAGTGTCATATCCATGAATGTATTATTACATTTTGAACTCTTGTCCGGCACCGGGTCCGACTAGTCGGCCCGGGGACTGGCCGCCTTGAGCTATATTCTAAGTTCTTCCCGAAGTCAGCAAAGTAGTGTGCCGGCTCCCAAGTCCTCCCTTGTTGAAAGTCGCAGCTCAAAGAACTGACTGTCCGACTAGCAAGAGGAAAGACAGAAAAGACGCCCACACGAAAAACGGCTAAGGAACAACTAACCCATATAGCAAAGAGACGGCCTCCATATACGCCTGCCGGCTGTCACAGCAGCCGGCTGGCCGGCTTCCTAAAAAACTTAGCTTAAGTCCAGCAGAGCTAAAAGTACTTCCCCCTCCCCAATCGGCCAGGCACTCCCCGGCTACAGTTTGTAGAAAAACTGTTTGACTAGGGAGGCGGCAACCAAGGGAGGGCGGCAAAGGAAAAAAAGCAGAAGGACAAAAAGCGAAAGTACAAGGAAAGGCCGATTGCATAACTTATATACATAAGGCCGCCTAAAGGCTGGCAACAGACTTGAGTTTCAATACACCCAGTGGGTGGAATTGTGCAGACTTAACCAAACATTGTTCAAAGCAACAAGACAGGAAAACAAAAGAAAGAAGACTAAGGTGCGACTTGGAGGCCGAACTGATCGGTGAAGGCAGCTCGCCGGCTGAAGGAGTGGCCGCCTAGTTGGTCCCGGCCTGACCACCTCCCGCGGCAGGAGACGCACTCGCACGCGACGTAGTGCTGGAGGCGCGGTCAGGCTGGCCGGCTTCTCCACCAGCCGGCTCGGCGTCTTCACCTTCCTCTTCCTCCTCCTCCTCGCCCTCGTCGCTGGAGTCGATCTCCTCCGCCGAGTCCTCGCCATGCGCCGGGTCCAGCCCGAACCAATCTTCCGGCTGGGCGACTCCATTGTCGTCCACCTCGGGGGCGAAGACGTTGGTGTCGGTGTAGTCGGCGATCGCCGAAGCTCGCCGAATGATGGCCGGCCGCGCCGGCTCCAGCTCCGTGTCGGCTTGCTGCCGCCAGGTCGCCAGCTGGTCCAGGTTCAGGCCGGGATACCAGGCCTTGACGAACTCCAGCGCCCGCCTGGCGCCGGAGCGAGCCGCCGACGCCTTCCAAGCCTCGAAGCGGCCGACGGCCACCTCCAGCCAGTCGGCGGTCCGGCTGGGAGTGCGCGGGACCACTTGGCCGGGCCAGAGGGCGGCCAAGACCTGCGACCCGGCACGCTGAAGCCGGCGGAGCAGCCTGTGAGCCGGCTGGATACGAGCCTGGATCGCCAGGAGCTGCTCCTCCAGCGAGCGGCCGGCGGTCGGCGAGATCTCGAAGCCGGCTTGCCTCTTCGCCTGGCGACGAGCTTCGATGGCCTGGTTGGCAGCAGTTGAGTAGCCAGGGAAGTACTCTGCGCGAAGGAGAAAAGGAAAGAAGAACACCAAAATCAGAAAAACAAGCCGAAGTGGCAGATGGCAAGAAAGGATGAAGGGATAGACGACTTACCGTCAACCAGGTCCTCAATCTGGCCATAGCCAGAGACCAGAGTCTGCCTGGCCTCTGCCCAGCCGGCCGCCTCCGTCTCGAACTCGGCCTGAAGGGCGGCCTCGCGATCCTGCGCAGCTTTCAGCGCAGCCTTGTGGCCTTCCTCCTGGTCGGCCAGCTTCTTGACCAGGCGGTCGCGCTCCTGCACCAAGGCGGCGAGCTCCGCGTCCTTGGCACGAAGAGCAGTCTGGGACTCCCCCAGCTGTGCCCTCAGACTGGCGTTGGCCGCTGCAGAGATAGAAGAAGAAGAAGAAGAATGAGAAATCATCAAGGAAGATCCGAGCCGACTGCTCAGCAGTCAGCCCGAATCTCGGGGACTACACCCAGTGGGTGCGCTGACGCGCCCCCACATGAGATAAAAATCAAGTCACATACCTCGGCTTTCCGTGAGATCGGCGGTCTTCTGAGTCAACTCCCGAGCCTGGGAGTTGAAGGCGGCCGCTCGGAGATTGTGGTAGTCCTGCAAGACGGACAGAAGACCGACGTGAGAACAAAAGCAGCAAAAACAAAATTCTCCAAGAAGTTCCAAGCCGCCTGCTCAGCAGCCGACTCGGAACTCGGGGACTACACCCAGTGGGTGCGCTGACGCGCCCCCACGAGAGAAATCAAGTTCAAAAAGAGCAAGATGAGGATACTAACCCGGATGGCTGCCCGTGTGGCGAGGAATTCGTCGGTGAACTGCCTCAGCGCCGCGGCTTGGCTCTGCAGCCGGGTCCGGACGTCTTGCGCGGCGACGTTCACCACGGCCGACCCTCCGCCCGGCGTCCACCCCGAGGTAGCGCTGGCCGCCTCCGCGTCTCGAGCCGACGAGCTGGAGCCCACGGCCGGCTGTGGCTCCGACGCAGCCTTCTGCGGTTCAGCCGCGGCCTTCCCCGCACGCCGGCTTGACGGAACCCGGACCGCCACCTCAGCCCCCGCGGCCGGCTCGCCCCCGCCGACTGTGCGGGCGCAGGCTCAGGCTGGCGGCCTTGGGTCGCCCCAGTCGGAGGAGTCGGCCCCGGCGCCTCCCTCAAGAAGATGACGTCGTCGCCGCTCCCTCCCAAACCCGGCTGGGAACCGCTGGCTCCCCCTGGCGAGGGATCCGCGCCCCCGGGCGCCATGGTGCGCAGGGGGGTGACCATCAAGGCCTCCCCTGCCGCCGCTTCGGCCTCGGCCTCTGCCTGGGCCTTGGCTGCGGCCTCGGCAAGCGCCTTCGCCGCCTCCTCCTCCCGAGCTGCCTGGGCGGCGGCTGCCCTCCGTGCCTCCGCCTCCCGCGCTTCCTGCTCCTCCCGCACCTCCCGCGCGTTCCTTTCCGTCGCCTCCAGGAGGGCGGCACGGGGATCTACGCGGCGGGTGGTGCTCCCAGAGCCCCCTGGCGACTCGACAACGGAGCCGGCAGCCGCCCGCTCAAGTGACAGTGGAGCACTGATCATTGAAAAAGAAGACGAAGACTCAAGAACCATCAAAGGAAAGAAAGAAGGACAGTACGAAGAAAGAGAGAACTTACGCCGATACCGTCTGCGGCTGCTTCACCACCTTGCGGAAGCGAGCCGCCTTCGCGGCCGCCTCTTCCCGCCTGGTGGCCGCCGCCCCACCCCTAGGCTTCTTCGTCCGGCTGCCGAACATGCCCTGGGTGGCGCGACGTTTCTGGCCTCTACCCCGAGCAGGCTGCGCGCCGGAAGAGCTCGCGCCGTGTCCGGGGGCCGGCTGGCGGGGCGGGACGGCTTCGGCTTCGTCTTCGTCTGGCCAGTCCTCGAAGGTAGCGGTAAACCCGGAGCCGCCTGCTTCACCGCCAGCCGGCTCGGTGGCGTCCTCCATATGGACTGCCCCCAGGTCGGGGTCCTCCTGGTCGTGCTCGGTCCGGTCGGGGACGAAGCGGCGCTCCGCGTCCGCCCCGCCGGCCGGTCGAAGCAGAGGACTCTGTCAAAAAGAGCGAACCGACGGAGTTAGAGTCGGCCCAAAGGAACTCGGCGACAAAGCTGAGAGAGAGAAAGAGAAAAAGAGAAAGGGAGCGTACCGTAGGCGGGGGATTGGCGCGGCTGTATGGCTCCTTGCCAAATTGCCAGTCATCGGAAAGCTGGCAATTGGCGAGGTAGTTCACCATGTCGGCGGCGTCAGGCCGCGGCATCTCCTTGGTACACATCCGGCTCGGATCGAGCTGGCCGCTCATCTGACAGATCAGATGAGGCCGGCTCTGGAGCGGAAGGACCCGGCGCGTGACGAACGCGGCCAGGAGGTCGGGCCCCGTCAGCCCCTCCGACTGGACCATCACCCGCAGGCGGGCGATGGCGGCGTTTCCTCCCTGCGACAGCGTTACCGCCCGGAAGGACCACTGGGGCAGCCTCCCCGCCGGCGGGCCGGCTACGTAAGCCGGCAGGTTGAGGTAGTCGCCTCGGGGAGCGATGTTCCGCACGTAGAAGTATGACTTCTGCCACTTCTTCACCGATTGGATCAGCGTGATGACGGGGAAGGGGTTGTCGGCGCCCGATCTCCGCGACGCGATGAAGGCGCCAGTGTGGGCCGGCACGCCCTTGCTGCGCGTACCCAGCTTCGACTGGAAGAACTCCCCCCAGAGCTCGAGGGTGGGGAGGACGCCGAGATAGCCCTCGCACAGGGTGACGAAGGCCGACAGCAGCACCACCGCGTTGGGGGTGAGGTGATGCGGCTGGAGCTGATAGAAGTCCAGCCAGGAGCGGAAGAAGGCGCTCACTGGCAGGCCGAAGCCGCGCAGGAAGTGCGAGCGGAAGACCACCCGCTCGCCATCCCGCGGCGCCGGCCTGATTTCCTTCTCCGGCGCGAGGCGGACCTCCACTTTGTCCGCGCTGGGCAGACGCCGGGTGTCGCGGAGGAAGTCGATGTGGTCGTTGTGGACGATGGAGCCATCCCAATCCCCGCCAAGCTGCTCTACGTGGGGAGGCATAGCGGAAGCTAGCACGGCGGCGGAGGAGCGTGCGAAGGAAGAGCGCGGCGGCGAGGCGCTGTTGCAAGAACGAGCAAGGCGAGAAGACGAAGGAAGTAGGAGGAGCGTGCGAGGGTCTGCCGCCCTCCACCTCCCCCTACTTATAGCCTCACGCGGCCGAAGAGGCCGGACGTGGGGGAGGACGTGGGATTAACTGCGCCCACTCCCCCACGTCTCGCGTTTATTACGCATAAGTGCGAGCCGAAACTGCCGCACGGATCGTGCGGGCGGTTTCGGGATACAAAGGATCCACGCCTGGGCCGAGGCGCGGACGTGGCGGGCCCCCTCCCTGCGGCGATGTCCCGTCACGCGCGTGGGCTGGCAGGCTTTCCGGCCACGTGGCACGCCAACGGCCCGAGGCCGGCCCGCGGCCCGGTGCACGAGCCTGCGGGTTCCCGCCCCCCGACTCCAGAAGAATTCGACTAAAGGCGGCACGCCTGCACCAAGGCCGGCTCCTAGCTGCCGGCTTGTCACGATAGGAAGCTGATCGAGCTTCTCGAACCCCACTCCACCTCGAAGCCCAATCAGCTTCGGGGACTACTGTCGGAGTAATTGGCCACGGGTAGCCTAACCGACTACCCCTGGCTCTTCAGAAAATTTATCAGGCCTTTGGGCCTTCAAGCACTCCAAGCATTTGGGCCGCCTTCCCCGGCCGGCTACCACTAAAGCCGACTCCCGGAAGGCGACCCAGCCTCACCGACTCCAAGAAGCCGGCCAAGAAGGACGCCGACTCCTAGAAGCCGGCCAAGACCACAACCGCTCCTACATAACGACGACCTGACGGGGCATGGCCACAGTGCGGCCCACGACCCCCGAAGCCCGAGGCAGGCATGGCTACAGGAGGCCGTACGGGAGGGATGTCTCCCGTGCGGCCCGGCACTGTAGCCACGCCAGCCGCGACGTCATCCACGACCCCCTCCTGTACGGCCCAAGGACCGCGGGCCCCTTCAGCCAGAGAGAGGCGTGAAGGCGGCCCGGCTTTTCCTAGTCGGCCAGGAGCATAGCCGGCCTCCAGAAGCCGGCGACTCCCTTCCTCGAAGCAGGAGCCCCATTAAGGAGACAAGACGAGGTGAGGCTACAGTGATAGCCCCCGATGCGGATCACTGTAGCCACGCTTACCTCGACAAAGCCCTCATCATCAGAGGCGCGGCTACAGTAAGCAGCCGCCGACAAGACCCTAGGCGGTGGGGCCGGCCTGTCGACCGAGTAGCCGGCAGCCGGCGGGACCCACCAGCCGGCGGGACCCAGCAGCCGGCGGAGAAGCCGGCAGGCGTAGACACTGACGGCTGGGGCCAGTTCCCAGTCGGATTACCATTGTACCCCCGGGGGTAGGGCTATATAAACCCCCCGGAGCACCCATGCAAAGGGTTCGCACCTCTGCATGTTTGGCTTCCAAGCATAGCACACACACACGCACCATAGATAGAGAGAAGCAAGAGCTAGCCTTGTTCTTCTTCTCCCTTGATCCCAACAGCTCTAGGGGCGATTGTAGCTACTCTTTATCGATCTAGTGATCATGCGGAGACCCCGCAGAGCAGGACTAGGGGTGTTATCTCCTCGGAGAGCCCCAAACCTGGGTAAGATTCGCCGGCGTGCATGTCTTCGCCTCATCCCGTTTCCAGGCACCGGCGACGTTTTGTTGGCTCCCACAATGATAAGCCATCCCTTGGCATATGTCGCACCAACCACCCGACAGGAACCGCCACTAATGTGTTTAGCATGGAAAATATTGATAACTTTCGGTCGTGAAGTGAACAGGAAGGGTGCATTTCCCAAATTTTCATTTATCTCTGTTTTAAAACTTTGAGCTCTGGCACCACTGCAAGTCCCTGCTTCCCTATGTGAAGGGACTATCTATTTAATTTTATGTTGAGTCATCACCTTCTCAAATAAGCGCCAGATCTGAGAGCACTATTGTCATCCTCATGCATTATGTATAGTTAATGTTGGATGCATCCTGACTAGATCTTTTCTACCATGAATGACAATGTTTAGTCGCTGCTTGAACTTTGGAGGTGCTCTGCATTTATGTTTTGCGGTCTCAAAAAGGGCTAGTGAGATAACACTCTGTCGGTGTCCTGGGAACAGGGGCACCCAGACTTGCCTGCCTGCGGCCCACGGCGTGGCTCGGTCAACGGCCTGGTACGGCCCAGCTTCAGCAATAACAACCCAAGACCCTCGCGAGGGGCCAAGCCTCGCGAGGCGGACGGCCTCACTAGGCTGGCTCCCGAGGAGCGGAGATATCTATGCAAGGCGCACCTCACGAGGTTCATATGACGTGAGCCATGATGACCAAGGCTAGGCGGGCTCCAGCGGGCGCAGTGTACCAGTTTCCTCTTTGGTGCTAAGGGGGCAAGTGCAGGCGCGGGGTCCCGGGGAATCAAGCAAAAGTTTCCATATCGGTGCAACAAGACCAAGACCGCCAGGATGGAGGTCATCGCGGAGCCCACCGCAACGTCACTACTAGAGCCTTTTGAGGCGAAGACTACTTTTGCCAGGATAGCTTGTACTAGTTGTCTCCCTTTAAATTTGGCTGTTGTGGGATCCCTTCCCGCCTACATTTGGGAAGAGGACCAAGGCCACTATAAATAGGACCTAGCCACCACCATAGAAGGGGGGATCGATTCCACCCTAACCACCTCACCAGCTCTTCGAGCTCAAGAACACCTCACCTCCTGAGGTTGTTCTACCACTGTATTAGTTCATCCTCAGCCCTTCGAGGCAATCCACCACAAAGCTGGAGTAGGGTATTACACCGCAAGGTGGCCCGAACCAGGATAAATTGTCGCGTCTCTTGTCCCTTGGGTTCGTCGAGCTAGTCCTTGGAATCGTTGAGCAGGCAGACTAGGGAGGGAGAGTTCTTCGCACGCACCCCAGAGTTTGAACCTCTCAAGGGTGTGCGGAACCCTGGATCCGACATTTGGCGCGCCAGGTAGGGGTGCGTCAGAGCCTCTCTTCCATCGGTCGACTCACCACCGCTCCACTGCTTCCATGTCTGACGCCTGTGGAGGCCGTGCTAAGTGTCGGGCTGCCCTCGCCGCTCGCGTCGCCCAGACGGCGCTCGTCGGCGGGCCTCCCGTCGTTCTCCATCACCTGCCGCCACCGGCCCGGCGGGGCACGAGCAGGAAGCTTCATCGCAGCACCCCTCCGTGTGGCATGATGGGCGCACTGCCGCCCCGTCGCTGACTCTGGCCTGCTCGTCGTCTCACGCTCGTCACGGGCCGGCGGACACGCAGGCTGCGCTGCTCATGGCGCGCGAGCTCCTGCGCTACCGCCCCGTCAACGACCTCTACGAAGATTGGCTGGACCGCATCGCTGAGCTTGTCAGCGCCGCTGGGGGCTCTCCTGCACCGTCCCTCTTGCTACCTCGCCCGCCTCCTGCCATAGGCGACGTAGCCCATGGAGCGCCTCCGCCACCTCCCCTTCAAGGCTTCGTCCCCGGACCGAGGCGCGCGGCCCCACAACATGACCCGGCGCGCAGGGCGCCCGTGCGCGTAGAAGAAAGCTGCCAGGAGGACCAGCGGCCGCAAGAAGATGCTCCTGCACCCTCAGCACCACCATGTCAAGACCGCGCGCCACCTGCGGTGATGGCGCGTGAGTACCAAGACCAGGCTCCGCCTCCACGACAGGCTCCAGTGACCACCGCGGGCTGTCGTGCCTTCACTCCCGAGCTGCGTAGCGTCGTCTGGCCAGGGAAGTTCAAGCCCGACCTACCTCCGCGCTACGATGGCACCCCCGACCCTGCCGAGTTCCTGCAGCTCTATGAGCTGAGCATCGAGGTGGCCAGCGGTGATGAGAAGGTCATGACGAACTGGTTCCCCATGGCTCTAAAGGATGGCGCGCGCTTGTGGCTCCTGAACCTGTTGCCAGGATTGATCTCCTCCCGGGGCGAGATGCGCGAGCGTTTCATCGCCAACTTCCAGGGCACTCGCGACCGCCCGCCTGCCGCGGGTGACCTGCGGCGCATTAAGCAGCAGCCAGGGGAAACCCTACAGAAGTACATCCAGCGCTTCAACAGTGTTCGCCTCAAGATCCCTAAGGTGTCGGACGAGGCCATCATCTCAGCATTCTCTGATGGCGTCCGTGATGTCAAGATGAAGGAGGAGCTCGTCATACACGAGCACCTGTGCACGGCTCTGGAGATATTCAACATGGCGACCAAGTGTGCGAGAGCTGAGGAAGGACGTCTCTCCCTCCTCGAGCTCCCGGTGGCTGACCCAGAAGACAAGAAGGCCAAGACCAAGGATGTGAAGCGCAAGGGGGCGGCCGTGCTGGCGGCCAAACCGGAGATGAAGCGTGGATGCGACCACCTAGAGTCATCCAAGGACAGCCGTCCATTATGCGTCTTCCACAACGTACACAACCACAACACCAATGACTGTCAAGAGCTCAGGGCCATCCGCGACGGGCGCCTCGGTCGATGCCCCGAGCGTAGCGACCGAGGCTACGGCCGCGGAGGAGGACGAAGTGGGGGACGCTGGGACGACCGCGGCCCCCGCCAGGAGTGGCGTGACCAGCCTCGTGAGGACTGCTGGCAGGGCCAGCCTCGCGAGGGCACCTGGAGAGATCAGCCTCGTGAGGACTGTCCGCAGGGCAATACCGGCCTCCCTCCACTGCTACCGCCGCCAAGAAGGAATGACGACCACCACCAGGACGAGGGGGCTGGGGGCTTCGAGGAGCCTCGCGCCATCGCCTGCATCTTGGGCGACGCTCAGGCCCCAGCCTCTCAGTGCATCTTCAAGCAGTTCGCTCTTGAGGTGAACGCGGCCCTCCCCAGGCTCGAGGCCACAGGTCCACTCATGTGGTCCAAGTGCACCATCACCTTCAGCTCGTCCGACCAGCTCAAGTGCACGGCAACTGCCGGCCCCCTCCCGATGCTTTGCTCACCCATCATCAGCAATGTCCTCGTCACCAAGACCCTCATCCATGGCGGTACGGGGCTCAATGTTCTTTCCATCAAGACGTTCGACCGGCTTCAAATACCCTATGATCAGCTGCAGCCCACTGATACGTCTCCAATGTATATATAATTTTTGATTGTTCCATGCTTTATTATATTCTGTTTTGGACATTATTGGGCTTTATTATACACTTTTATATTATATTCAGCTGCAGCCCAGCCCAGAATTGCTGTTTTTTTGCCTATTTCAGAGTTTCGCAGAAAAAGAATATCAAACGGAGTCCAAACGGAATGAAACCTTCGGGAACGTGATTTTCGGAACGAACGTGATCCAGAGGACTTGGACCCTACGTCAAGACATCATCCAGGAGGCCACGAGGTAGGGGGCGCGCCTACCCCCCCCCAGGGCGCGCCCTCCACCCTCGTGGGCCCCCTGTTGCTCCACCGACGTACTCCTTCCTCCTATATATACCTACGTACCCCCAAACTACCAGATACGGAGCCAAAAACCTAATTCCACCGCCGCAACCTTCTGTACCCGTGAGATCCCATCTTGGGGCCTGTTCCGGAGCTCCGCCGGAGGGGGCATCGATCACGGAGGGCTTCTACATCAACACCATAGCCTCTCCGATGATGTGTGAGTAGTTTACCTCAGACCTTCGAGTCCATAGTTATTAGCTAGATGGCTTCTTTTCTCTTTTTGGATCTCAATACAATGTTCTCCCCCTTTCTCGTGGAGATCTATTCGATGTAATCTTCTTTTGCGGTGTGTTTGTTGAGACCGATGAATTGTGGGTTTATGATCAAGTTTATCTATGAACAATATTTGAATCTTCTCTGAATTCTTTTATGTATGATTGGTTATCTTTGCAAGTCTCTTCGAATTATCAGTTTGGTTTGGCCTACTAGATTGATCTTTCTTGCAATGGGAGAAGTGCTTAGCTTTGGGTTCAATCTTGCGGTGTCCTTTCCCAGTGACAGTAGGGGCAGCAAGGCACGTATTGTATTGTTGCCATCGAGGATAACAAGATGGGGTTTATATCATATTGCATGAGTTTATCCCTCTACATCATGTCATCTTGCTTAAGGCGTTACTCTGTTCTTATGAACTTAATACTCTTGATGCATGCTGGATAGCGGTCGATGTGTGGAGTAATAGTAGTAGATGCAGGCAGGAGTCGGTCTACTTGTCTCGGACGTGATGCCTATATACATGATCATACCTAGATATTCTCATAACTATGCTCAATTCTGTCAATTGCTCAACATTAATTTGTTCACCCACCATAATACTAATGCTCTTGAGAGAAGCCACTAGTGAAACCTATGGCCCCCGGGTCTATTTTCCATCATATTAATCTTCCAACACTTAGCTATTTTCGTTGCCTTTTATTTTACTTTGCATCTTTATCATAAAAATACCAAAAATATTATCTTATCATATCTATCAGATCTCACTCTCGTAAGTGACCGTTTAGGGATTGACAACCCCTTATCGCGTTGGTTGCGAGGATTTATTTGTTTGTGTAGGTGCGAGGGACTCGTGCGTGGCCTCCTACTGGATTGATACCTTGGTTCTCAAAAACTGAGGGAAATACTTACGCTACTTTGCTGCATCACCCTTTCCTCTTCAAGGGAAAACCAACGCAGTGCTTAAGAGGTAACAAGAAGGATTTCTGGCACCGTTGCCGGGGAGTCTACGCAAAAGTCAACATACCAAGTACCTATCACAAACCCTTATCTCCCGCATTACATTATTTGCCATTTGCCTCTCGTTTTCCTCTCCCCCACTTCACCCATGCCGTTTTATTCGCCCTATCTTTTTATCGCCTTTTTCGCTCGCTTCTTGTTTGCTCGTGTGTTGGATTGCTTGTTTGTCACGATGGCTCAAGATAATACTAAATTGTGTGACTTCACCAATACCAACAACAATGATTTTCTTAGCACTCCTATTGCTCCTCTTACCGATACTCAATCTTGTGAAATCAATGTTGCTTTGTTGAATCTTGTCATGAAAGGTCAATTCACCGGCCTTCCTAGTGAAGATGCCGCTACCCATCTAAATAGATTCGTTGATTTGTGTGATATGCAAAAGAAGAAAGATGTGGAAAATGATATTGTTAAATTGAAGCTATTTCCTTTTTCGCTTAGAGATCGTGCTAAAGCTTGGTTTTCATCTTTGCCTAAAAATAGTATTGATTCTTGGAATGAGTGCAAAGATGTTTTTATCTCTAAATATTTTCCTCCCGCTAAGATCATCTCTCTTAGAAACGATATTATGAATTTTAAGCAACTTGATCATGAACATGTTGCACAAGCTTGGGAGAGGATGAAATTAATGATACGTAATTGCCCTATGCATGGTTTGAATTTGTGGATGATTATACAAAAGTTTTATGCCGGATTGAATTTTTCTTCTAGAAATCTTTTAGATTCGACCGCGGGAGGCACTTTTATGGAAATCACTTTAGGAGAAGCTACTAAACTCCTAGATAACATTATGGTTAATTATTCTCAGTGTCACACTGAAAGATCTACTAATAAAAAAATGCATGCGATAGAAGAAATTAATGTTTTGAGTGAAAAGATGGATGAACTTATGAAATTATTTGCTACTAAGAGTGTTTCTTCTGATCCTAATGATATGCCTTTGTCTACTTTGATTGAGAATAATAATGAACCTATGGATGTGAATTTTGTTGGTAGGAATAATTTTGGTAACAACGCGTATAGAGGAAACTTTAATCCTAGGCCTTATCCTAGTAATTCCTTTAATAATTATGGTAATTCCTACAACAATTCTTATGGAAACTTTAATAAGATGCCTTCTGAATTTGAGACTAGTGTTAAGGAATTTATGAATTCGCAAAAGAATTTCAATGCTTTGCTTGAAGAAAAATTGCTTAAAGTTGATGAATTGGCTAGGAACGTTGATAGAATTTCTCTTGATGTTGATTCCTTAAAACTTAGATCTATTCCTCCTAAGCATGATATCAATGAGTCTCTCAAAGCCATGAGAATTTCCATTGATGAGTGCAAAAAAAGAACCGCTAGGATGCGTGCTAAGAAAGATTGCTTTATGAAAGTGTGTTCTTCAAATTTCTATGAAAATAAAGATGAAGATCTAAAAGTTATTGATGTGTCCCCTATTAAATCTTTGTTTTGCAATATGAATCTTGATAATGATGGGACTGAATATGATCCACCTTTACCTAGAAGGCGTTCCCGAAATTCGGAGTTTTTAGATCTTGATGCTAAAATTGATAAAAGTGGGATTGAAGAGATCAAAACATTAGATATTAATGAACCCACTATTTTGGATTTCAAGGAATTTAATTATGATAATTGCTCTTTGATAGATTGTATTTCCTTGTTGCAATCCGTGTTAAATTCTCCTCATGCTTATAGTCAAAATAAAGCCTTTACCAAACATATCGTTGATGCTTTGATGCAATCTTACGAAGAAAAATTTGAGTTGAAACTTTCTATCCCTAGAAAACTTTATGATGAGTGGGAACCTACTATTAAAATTAAAATTAAAGATCATGAATGCTATGCTTTGTGTGATTTGGGTGCTAGTGTTTCCACGATTCCAAAAACTTTATGTGATTTATTAGGTTTCCGTGAATTTGATGATTGCTCTTTAAACTTGCACCTTGCGGATTCCACTATTAAGAAACCTATGGAAAAAATTAATGATGTTCTTATTGTTGCAAATAGGAACTATGTGTCCGTAGACTTTATTGTTCTTGACATAGATTGCAATCATTCATGTCCTATTATTGTTGGTAGACCTTTCCTTAGAACGATTGGTGCAATTATTGATATGAAGGAAGGGAATATTAGATTCCAATTTCCATTAAAGAAAGGCATGAAACACTTCCCTAGAAAGAAAATAAAATTACCTTATGAATATATTATGAGAGCCATTTATGGATTGCCTACCAAGGATGGCAATACCTAGATCTATCCTTGCTTTTATGCCTAGCTAGGGGCGTTAAACGATAACGCTTGTTGGGAGGCAACCCAATTTTATTTTAATTTTTTGCTTCTGTTTAGGAATAAATATTTGATCTAGTCTCTGGTTAGATGTGTTTTATGTTTTAATTAGTGTTTGTGCCAAGTTTAACCTATAGGATCTTCTTGGATGATAGTTATTTGATCTTGCTGTAAATTTCAGAAACTTTCTGTTCACGAAAATAATTGTTAAAAATCACCAGAACGTGATAAAATATTGATTCCAATTGCTTCTGATCAATAAACAAATTGTCAAGGTCGTCCTATTTTGGCTGAATTTTTGGAGTTCCAGAAGTTTGCGTTAGTTACAGATTACTACAGACTGTTCTGTTTTTGACAGATTCTGTTTTTCGTGTATTGATTGCTTATCTTACATTCTTAAGAAGTTGATCCCCACTACTAGCAATTCTCTATACATGCACACTATCCACGTCATCACGATGCCATGTCAGCGCTCAGTTTCCAAAAAACCTATCCACCTATGCAATTCACTTCTTCAACACCAAATATGCGTAATGAACAAATTGTGTAATTCAATTTTTCTTTTGTACTTATCCATGCCTGGTCCCTGAACCGAGCGATTCTTTTCCACTTCTCTTTAACCAAAGAGACGAGCCAGCTGTCGAGCAGTTTCCTTCTTCCACGGGCCTGTTTTAATCTTCCACGGGCCTGTTTTAAAAACGCACCACCGGCCGCAACTCCTCTCCCGATCCTTTCTCAACTGATCCCCCGTCCGATCTCTCGCTTCCTCTTCTCAACCGCGGTTTCCTCACGGTGCACCGCGCCTCTGCCCTCACCTCCTTCTGCTGCCCCCATGCTCCTTGCAGCTGGGTTACTACTGGTTACCCACGACCTACCGACGAACAGTGCCGTCGACCTACCATTGCGGACAAGCTGCAGATCCTTGGAGAGTGGCCATGGTCTTTGTCTAGAGAAGTCGTCAGTGGTGCCATCTTCTCTCATTGCTCGTGTGGAAGGTGGGAGGAGCCAGATTTGGGCCTTTTTTTGCCCTCATGAGTTCAAAAATTAAGCAGGTGAACCCTTCCATCCTATTTCCATTAGTGAGTTTAGTGATTTGTGTCTTTACTGATTCGTTTGGTGATAATCTACAAACAGCAGATAGGCCGGCTCCTTCCCCCTCTTTGTTATTAATTTTTAGGTGATGTAACTATTGATGTTTGGAGAATAAAAATGGTATTTTGCCAGCATTGTACACCCTCTTTTGGTGTCATAAACTTTATGCAGGCACTAATTTTTTCTGATTCGAGTATGTCCAATCGAATTTATGCATGAACAGAGTCTTAAGCTAACAGGAAGCAATTTGTCCCCTTTGAATTTTCGCTCTATGTGCCACCTGTATCTGTAAGTAGCCTCTCTCAATTATTTTTTTGTTAAATATCTTGATGTATAGGCAAAGCATCATAAATTGTCTTGCTGCTTTCCGAACAACATACTGGAGTCATTGTCTTCTTTCGTGCTTCTAGTGGACTGATTATAATCATCACGTCTAGCTGGTAAACAAAACAACTTGACTGATCATAAGCATCGCGTCTAGCTGGTAAACAAAACAACTCAAGCAATTTTGAAGTTATGTGTTACTTGGTGCAGTCTAGCTCTGAAAATTTTCCTAATTTTTATTTTCTTACTAAAGATTACTTCCCACACACGCGGCAATCTGAAAGTATATGCAAATTTTATGTTTCTAAGTTGAGTCATATGTACATGTTTTACTGCAAAATCATGATGGATCACTTCCTTTTTCGTTGAAATTCCAAAACAGTTCGTCCATACTTCCGTCTGTGCAAGTGTTCCATGTAGGTTTTAATTAGGTAAAGAGCATATACTATTTTGTAGATTATTTCATTTGGTCAATGACAGATCCCTAAAACTGAATGGTGTTCAGGAATTATGAACTTTTTTGCAGGGAAAGAAATTATTAACACTATAGTCTCCTAAGACAAGGATTTAATTTTATTGAACATTCATGTGCTACTTTTGTCCATTTTATTTGCTTAGCCACAATGAAGAGTTCCCGGTGCCACAAACTCCTCAAAATATCATGAAGATATACACGAGTGTGTAAAGACTGTCCAGGTACACACGAGAAATTCCCAAAAAAATCAATTTAGGTGTATAGATTGATCTAATTTTCCCTGATACATTGTGTTTGCGCAAAACCCTAGATTTCATCAACCCTGTTACTGAACCATTTTGGAACGCAAAGCTATTGTCCACTCGATGTACCTCATGTTTTTCCATTTCTTTTTTAGGATCATATTTGGCACTATCTTACTATATATCATGGATAGCTGAAGATGTCCAATGAAATTACTATGTAAAAGTGCAGAAGTTTGCCGTGAGGGCATGTCATCCATAATATTCTTTGTCGTTCATCATGTCTCCTTATATTAATTAATTCTCATGTGAGATAAATATATCCTCTCTGATAAGCTGAAGTATCTTGGTATTTACATGTTGCTTTTGTCTTTTCAGTTTCCTTTTGGCAATTTTTATGTGTTAATATTTGGCATTACTTCAATATGTATGCATGCCGCTACAGACACTCCTCATTGTTGCCTACTTTGAGGAAAATGAAGCAAGGTAAACTATTTTTTACTACCACACCTATATACATGGTATCCAATTATATTTTCTTATATATCTGTTTCTCTAACTGATTTAGCTTGGCACCACCTTTGGATGCCATTTTTGTAAAGGTAATGCACCGATCGGTGGATTCGTTTCTTTTTTTTTCTATAGAATTATTATATCCAACCAATAATATTAGTTGCAATTAAGGAACCTGAAGCTTCATGATACAACTAAACACTATAGACATATTTAGAAGGTGAAGCTTTATGATTCTATCAGACTAATGACATTTGTTTACCTCCGGCTAATGACATTTGTTTACCTCCTGTTGCGGGATGGATCAAAGTAAATGTACATGGGAGTTCTCATGGTGATACACATAGTCAAGACTTGGTTATAGCTTTGTGGTGACGTTTCAGTTGTAGCTTAGAAGTTTTCTTACCTTGCAGGAGAAGCGGAGGTTGGAGGTGGTAGTCTATATATTGGAGCTTTAAATCAGTTGGTTCCACATGTAAATGACCATATAATCCTCTATTCTGATTGTGTTTGTTCTCCAAACTTTGAATAATAAAAGTAGGATGATCGATCTTACTTACCCGTGTACTATTATAGTCATGTATCATTCTTAAGTATTGTTGTCAATTACAATAATTTATTCATTTTTTTGCTAATCCTATTAAGAGAGTCAATTTGCAAAGTAAAACACTATTTTTAGGCAATATTTTCCGCAGCAACGCGCGGGGAATCATCTAGTTTTGATGAATCTATGGCTAGTAAAATAGTTTATAAACCATAGAAAAGTTGGAATACAGTAGGTTTAACACCAATATAAATAAAGAATGAGTTCATTACAGTACCTTGAAGTGGTCTTTTGTTTTCTTTCGCTAACGGAGCTTACGAGATTTTCTGCTGAGTTTTGTGTTGTGAAGTTTTCAAGTTTTGGGTGAAAGATTTGATGGATTATGGAACAAGGAGTGACAAGAGCCTAAGCTTGGGGATGCCCATGGCACCCCAAGATAATCTAAGGACACCTAAAAGCCAAAGCTTGGGGATGCCCCGGAAGGCATCCCCTCTTTCGTCTATTTTCATCGGTAACTTTACTTGGAGCTATATTTTTATTCACCACATGATATGTGTTTTGCTTGGAGCGTCTTGTATTATTTGAGTCTTTATTTGTTAGTTTACCACAATCATCCTTGCTGTACACACCTTTTGAGAGAGTCACACTTGATTCGGAATTTATTAGAATACTCTATGTGCTTCACTTATATTTTTTGAGCTATATAGTTTTTGCTCTAGTGCTTCACTTATATCTTTTAGAGCACGGTGGTGGATTTGTTTTATAGAAATTATTGATCTCTCATACTTCACTTATATTATTATGAGAGTCTTAAAATAGCATGGCAATTTGCTTTAATTAATATCATGAGAAATTTGATGCTTGATAATTGTTTTGAGATATAAAGGTAGTAATATCATAGTTGTGCTAGTTGAGTAATTGTGGAATTGAAAAATACATGTGTTGGAGTTTGTTATTCCCGTAGCATGCACGTATGGTGAACTATTATGTAACGAAGTCGGAGCATGAAGTATTTGTTGTTTGTCTTCCTTTGTGTGGAGGTCGGGATCGCGCAATGGTTAACTCCTACCAACCCTTCCCCTAGGAGCATGCGTAGTAGTACTTTGCTTCGAGGGCTAATAAATTTTTGCAATAAGCACATGAGTTCTTTATGACTAATGTGAGTCCATGGATTATACGCACTCACCTTTCCGCAATTTTCTAGCCTCTTCGGTACCGCGCATTGCCCTTTCTCACCTTGAGAGTTGGTGCAAACTTCGCCAGTGCATCCAAACCCCGTGATATGATATGCTCTATCACACATAAACCTCCTTATATTTTCCTCAAAACAGCCACCATACCTACCTATCATGGCATTTCCATAGCCATTCCGAGATACATTGCCATGCAACTTTTTACCGTTTCATGTATCATGACATACTCCATTATTGTCATATTGCTTTGCGTGATCATGTAGTTGACATTGTATTTGTGGCAAAGCCACCGTTCATAATTCTTTCATACATGTCGCTCTTGATTCATTGCATATCCCGGTACACCGCCGGAGGCATTCATATAGAGTCATATTTTGTTCTAAGTATTGAGTTGTAATTCATGAGTTGTAAGTAAATAAAAGTGTGATGATCATCATTATTAGAGCATTCTCCCAAGTGAGGAAAGGATGATGGAGACTATGATTCCCCCACAAGTCGGGATGAGACTCCGGACTAAAAAAAGAGGCAAAAAAGAAGAAGAGAAAAGGCCCAAAAAAAATGTGAGAGAAAAAGAGAGAAGGGACAATGTTACTATCCTTTTACCACACTTGTGCTTCAAAGTAGTGGCTTGTATATTCCAATGATGGGCTTCCTCAAATGCCCGAGGTCATCGTGAGCAAGAAAGTTGGATGCACACCCACTTAGTTTTTTTTGAGCTTTCATACACTTATAGCTCTAGTGCATCCGTTGCATGGCAATCCCTACTCCTCGTATTAACATCAATTGATGGGCATCTCCATAGCCCATTGATTAGCCTCGTTGATGTGAGACTTTCTCCTTTTTTGTCTTCCCACATAACCCCTACCATTATACCTTATTCCACCATAGTGCTATTACCATGGCTTGCGCTCATGTATTGCGTAAGAGTTGAAAAGGCTGAAGCGCGTTAGAAGTATGAACCAATTGCTTGGCCAAAACCGGGGTCGTACATGATATGAATGTTTTGTGTGGGGAAGATGGAGCATAGCCAGACTATATGATTTTGTAGGGATAACTTGCTTTGGCTATGTTATTTTGATAAGACATAATTGCTTAGTTAGTATGCTTGAAGTATTATTGTTTTTATGTCAACATTAAACTTTTATCTTGAATCATATCAAATCTGAACATTCATGCCACAATAAGAAGAATTATATTGAAATTATGCCAAGTAGCATTCCACATCAAAAATTCTGTTTTTATCATTTACCTACTCGAGAACGAGCAGGAATTAAGCTTGGGGATGCTTGATACGTCTCCAACGTATCTATAATTTTTGATTGTTCCATGCTTTATTATATTCTGTTTTGGACATTATTGGGCTTTATTATACACTTTTATATTATTTTTGGGACTAACCTATTAACCGGAGGCCCAACCCAGAATTGCTGTTTTTTTGCCTATTTTAGAGTTTCGCAGAAAAAGAATATCAAACGGAGTCCAAACGGAATGAAACCTTCGGGAACGTGATTTTCGGAACGAACGTGATCCAGAGGACTTGGACCCTACGTCAAGACATCATCCAGGAGGCCACGAGGTAGGGGGGCGCGCCCTCCACCCTCGTGGGCCCCCTGTTGCTCCACCGACGTACTCCTTCCTCCTATATATACCTACGTACCCCCAAACTATCAGATACGGAGCCAAAAACCTAAATCCACCACCGCAACCTTCTGTACCCGTGAGATCCCATCTTGGGGCCTGTTCCGGAGCTCCGCCGGAGGGGGCATCGATCACGGAGGGCTTCTACATCAACACCATAGCCTCTCTGATGATGTGTGAGTAGTTTACCTCAGACCTTCGAGTCCATAATTATTAGCTAGAGGGCTTCTTCTCTCTTTTTGGATCTCAATACAATGTTCCCCCCTCTCTTGTGGAGATCTATTCGATGTAATCTTCTTTTGCGGTGTGTTTGTTGAGACCGATGAATTGTGGGTTTATGATCAAGTTTATCTATGAACAATATTTGAATCTTCTCTGAATTCTTTTATGTATGATTGGTTATCTTTGCAAGTCTCTTCGAATTATCAGTTTGGTTTGGCCTACTAGATTGATCTTTCTTGCAATGGGAGAAGTGCTTAGCTTTGGGTTCAATCTTGCGGTGTCCTTTCCCAGTGACAGTAGGGGCAGCAAGGCACGTATTGTATTGTTGCCATCGAGGATAACAAGATGGGGTTTATATCATATTGCATGAGTTTATCCCTCTACATCATGTCATCTTGCTTAAGGCATTACTCTGTTCTTATGAACTTAATACTCTTGATGCATGCTGGATAGCGGTCGATGTGTGGAGTAATAGTAGTAGATGCAGGCAGGAGTCGGTCTACTTGTCTCGGACGTGATGCCTATATACATGATCATACCTAGATATTCTCATAACTATGCTCAATTCTGTCAATTGCTCAACATTAATTTGTTCACCCACCATAATACTAATGCTCTTGAGAGAAGCCACTAGTGAAACCTATGGCCCCCAGGTCTATTTTCCATCATATTAATCTTCCAACACTTAGCTATTTCCGTTGCCTTTTATTTTACATTGCATCTTTATCATAAAAATACCAAAAATATTATCTTATCATATCTATCAGATCTCACTCTCGTAAGTGACCGTGTAGGGATTGACAACCCCTTATCGCATTGGTTGCGAGGATTTATTTGTTTGTGTAGGTGCGAGGGACTCGTGCGTGGCCTCCTACTGGATTGATACCTTCGTTCTCAAAAACTGAGGGAAATACTTACGCTACTTGCTGCATCACCCTTTCCTCTTCAAGGGAAAACCAACGCAGTGCTCAAGAGGTAGCACCCACCAAGCCTTTCTCAGGAGTGACTGACAGCTCCACCACCCTGATAGGGCAGATCCGCCTCCCTGTCACCTTCGGCCAGCGCGACAACTACCGCACCAAATTCATCGACTTCGACGTCGCCCACCTCCGCCTTCCGTACAACGCCATCCTTGGGTATCCAGCCCTGGCCAAGTTCATGGCGGTGACTCATCATGGTTACAATGTCCTCAAGATGCTAGGGAACCGCGACATCATCACGATCACCTGCGAGGAGAAGGACGTGGTGTGCTCTTTGGAGCGCACCTACCAGGCTGCAGCGGTCGAGGACCCAGACAACCAAGGCACCATCTACCCTCCTGAGGCTATCCCCAAGAAGAAGAAGCAGCTGCTCCACCAAAAGCCTCAGGAGAGCGGTGTCTCCAGCGGCACCACCTCAGGACATGCGCCCACAGACGAGGCACCTCCCTCTCTCGCATAGGAAGGCGCGCCCGGCCCCTCCTTAGGCTGGGCTAGGGGGCTCTCTTCTAGAGGGCCTCTGACTTGGCCAATGTCACGAGGGAGGCGCTCGGGCACCACATGGAGGCATGCTTCATCGCACGCTTCCCTCACGAGGGCACAAGGCATGGGGTGCCAGGTGCTCAGGAGTTCATCACCAAGACGACCGAGGAGCTTCAAGAGGCGAGAGCCATGCGCAGCGACCGCCGCCCACCACCGGTCGTGGCTCCTTGTCCTAGCGAGGACGACGAGCTGCGCATCTGTGTCAACATCCCAGGGCTCAACAGGGCCGCATCTCAGGAGCGCTTCTGGCCATCGCACGTTGGTCAGTGTGAGGGCCCCCCTCACAGCTACGTTCGCATGCCTTTTGGCCTGCCGAACGCGGTTGTTACCTTCCAGCATCGCCTGTGGAGTGTCCTGGCGGCTCAGGAGGCCAGGCACCAGGCGGTCCTGGCGGAGATGGCAACGGTTGTTCACAAGCCCCCTGAGCCTCCAGAGGTTCGGGACCCAGGCGACTCGTGAGGAGCAACTTCTTCAGCATGCATGTTCAGCTACTTCAACATCTCTTCAGCAACGGTGCCAGGTGACATTTTCCGGTTCATTCAGTTGGGGGCGCCCCTCGGGCTGCATTATCCGTAGGTCATGTATCCTTTCGTGTCTTTGATTTACCTTGTTGGGGGCGCCCCTCGGGCTGCATCATCCCCAGGCCGCATGGGTCCGTCCCTGCGGCATGTATCGTTTTGCATCTATCAGAACTAGCTTTACCTCCTCCCATGAGTTGCTTTATGATTATTATCTGCCTGATCGGTACTTCGATACCATGAAGGACGTGCGCCCTTGCAAACCCACCCACGACCGCCTCATGATTAAGGACTGGCATGACGTCTGTGCTCGGGTTCGTCCCTGCAGCGTCGCTAATTCCAAGAGGCTGAGCTCTGGCTCGTGGGCCAGCTCCCATGTACGTCACCTTCCATGGCCCTTGGTGCCTTGTTCTCGCACGAGCTAATCGAGGGCGGACGAGCTAGGGCGCGTGACACGGTGCCCCATCACCACAGGAGCCGCGCGCCAGTTGTCTTTCTTCAGGATTTTTCGCATGAGAACACTGGGACGGTGTCTGTGCTCGGGTCCGTCCCTGCAGCATTGATAAACCCAACGACTGAGCTCTATCTGGCGGGCCGGCCCCATTCACGTCAGCTCCTGGGGTAGTTGGTGTTTGGCCTTCTCATGTGATAACCTCAGGAGATTCATTCGGGACAGGTTGTCCGACCATCTCGCAGGACCATCACAAGTGTCAAGAATCAAATTCAGGCGCAACCCGCCTTGAGGTAGGGCCTCGTGAGTCCCGCGCTGGCTCATGATGAAGGAAATAAGCCCTAGCGGCAATAATAAAATTGTTATTTATATTTCCTTATGTCATGATAAATGTTTATTATTGATGCTAGAATTGTATTAACTAGAAACTTAGTACATGTGTGAATACATAGACAAATAGAGTGTCCCTAGTAAGCCTCTACTTGACTAGCTCGTTAATCAAAGATGGTTAAGTTTCCTAACCATAGACATGTGTTGTCATTTGATGAACGGAATCACATCATTAGAGAATGATGTGATGGACAAGACCCATCCGTTAGCTTAGCATAATGATCGTTTAGTTTTATTGCTATTGCTTTCTTCATGACTTATACATATTCCTCTGACTATGAGATTATGCAACTCCTGAATACCGGAGGAATACTTTGTGTGCTATCAAACGTCACAACGTAACTGGTTGATTATAAAGATGCTCTACAGGTGTCTCCAAAGGTGTTTGTTGAGTTGGCATAGATCGAGATTAGGATTTGTCACTTCGTGTATCGAAGAGGTATCTCTGGGCCCTCTCGATAATGCACATCATTATAAGCCTTGCAAGTAATGTAACTAATGAGTTAGTTACGGGATGATGCATTACAGAATGAGTAAAGAGACTTGCCGGTAACGAGATTGAACTAGGTATGATGATACCGATGATCGAATCTCGGGCAACTAACATACCGATGACAAAGGGAATGACGTATGTTGTTATGCGGTTTGACCGATAAAGATCTTTGTAGAATATGTAGGAGCCAATATGAGCATCCAGGTTCCGCTATTGGTTATTGACCGGAGATGTGTCTCGGTCATGTCTACATAGTTCTCGAAGCCGTAGGGTTCGCATGCTTAACGTTTGGAGACAATTTGTATTATGAGTTATATGTTTTGGTGACCGAAGTTTGTTCGGATTCCCGGATGAGATCACGGACATGACGAGGAGTCTCGAAATGGCCGAGAAGTAAAGATTGATATATTGGACGAAGGTATTCGGACACAGGAAAAGTTTCGGGACATTTTGGATATTTATCGGGGAACCGAGGGATTACCGGAACCCCCCGGGGAAGTTATGGGCCTAGATGGGCCAGAAGGGAGTAAGAGAGGGCAGCCCACAGGGTGGCACCCCCCAAGGGCAGTCCGAATTGGACTAGGGGGAGGGGACACGCCCCCCTCTTTCCTCTTCCTCTCCCTCTCCTTCCCTCCTTTCCCCTCTTGGAATAGGAAAGGGAGTCCAACTAGGATTGGGAATCCTAGTTGGACTCCCCCTTGGCGCGCCCCCTCATGGCCGCCGACCTCCTCACTCTCCTCCTTTATATATGTGGCCAGGGGGCACCCCAAAGGCATAACAGATAATCTCTTAGCTGTGTGCGGTGGCCCCCCTCCATAGTTTAACACCTCGAACATATCGTTGTAGTGCTTAGGCGAAGCCCTGCGCCGGTAACTTCATCATCACCATCGCCACGCCGTCATGCTGACGGAACTCTCCCTCGACCCTCTACTGGATCAAGAGCTCGAGGGACGTCATCGTGCTAAACGTGTGCTAAACACGGAGGTGCCGTACGTTTGGTACTTGGATCGGTTGGATCGTGAAGACATTCAACTACATCAACTGCGTTACTAAACGCTTCCACTTTCGGTCTATGAGGGTACATGGACACACTCTCCTGTCTCATTGTTATGCATCTCCTAGATAGATCTTGCATGATCGTAGGAAAATTTTGAATTACTACGTTCCCCAACAGTGGTATTAGAGCCAGGTCTATGCGTAGATGATATATGCACGAGTAGAACACAATGAGTTGTGGGCGATAATAGTCATACTGCTTACCACCAACGTTTTACTTTGATTCGGCGGTATTGTTGGCTGAAGTGGCCCGGACCGACATTACATGACTGCGTTCATGAGACTGGTTCTACCGATGTGCTTCGCACATAAGTGGCTGGCGGGTGTCTGTTTCTCCAACTTTAGTTGAATCGAGTGACTACGGCCTGTCCTTGTTGAAGGCTAAAAAGCACACTTGACGAAAAATCATTGTGGTTTTGATGCGTAGGTAAGAACGGTTCTTGCTAGAAGCCCGTAGAAGCCACGTAAAACTTGCAACAACAAAGTAAAGGACATCTAACTTGTTTTTGCAGGGCATGTTGTGATGTGATATGGTCAAGACGTGATAAGATATAAATTGTTGTATGAGATGATCATGTTTGGTAGAAGTTATCGGCAACTGGCAGGAGCCTTATGGTTGTCGCTTTATTGTATGAAATGCAATCGCCATGTAATTGCTTTACTTTATCACTAAGCGGTAGAGATAGTCGTAGAAGCAATAGTTGGCGAGACAACAACGATGCTAAGATGGAGATCAAGGTGTCAAGCCGGTGATGATGGAGATCATGACGGTGCTTTGGAGATGGTCATATCATATCACATATTTTGATTGCATGTGATGTTTATATTTTATGGATCTTATTTTGCTTAGTACGGCGGTAGCATTATAAGATGACCCCTCACTAAATTTCGAGGTATAAGTGTTCTCCTGAGTATGCACCGTTGCTACAGTTTGTCGTGCCGAGACGCCACGTGATGATCGGGTGTGATAAGCTCTACGTTCACATACAACGGGTGCAAGCCAGTTTTGTACGTGCAGAATACTCGGGCTAAACTTGACGAGCCTAGCATATGCAGATATGGCCTCGGAACACTGAGGCCGAAAGGTCGAACGTGAATCATATAATAGATATGATCAACATAGTGATGTTCACCATTGAAAACTACTCCATCTCACGTGATGATCGGACATGGTTTAGTTGATATGGATCACGTGATCATTTAGATGACTAGAGAGATGTCTATCGAAGTGGGAGTTCTTTAGTAATATGATTAATTGAACTTTAATTTATCATGAACTTAGTACCTGATATTTTTTGCATATCTATGTTGTTGTAGATCAATGGCCCGTGCTACTGTTCCCTTGAATTTTAATGCATTCCTAGAGAAAGCTAAGTTGAAAGATGATGGTAGCAACTACACGAACTGGGTCCGTAACTGGAGGATTAATCTCATTGCTGCACAGAAGAATTACGTCCTGGAAGCACCGCTAGGTGCAAGACCCACTGCAAGAGCAACTCCAGACGTTATGAACGTCTGGCAGAGCAAAGCTGATGACTACTCGATAGTTCAGTGTGCCATGCTTTATGGCTTAGAATCGGGACTTCAAAGACGTTTTGAACGTCATGGAGCATATGAGATGTTCCAGGAGTTGAAGTTAACATTTCAAGCAAATGCCCGAGTTGGGAGATATGAAGTCTCCAACAAGTTCTATAGCTGCAAAATGGAGGAGAATAGTTCTGTCAGTGAACATATACTCAAAATTTCTGGGTATCATAACCACTTAACTCAGCTGGGAGTTAATCTTCCTGATGATAGTGTCATTAACAGAGTTCTTCAATTACTGCCACCAAGCTATAAAGGCTTCGTGATGAACTATAATATGCAAGGGATGGAAAAGACAATTCCCGAGCTCTTCGCGATGCTAAAGGCTGCGGAGGTAGAAATCAAGAAGGAGCATCAAGTGTTGATGGTTAACAAGACCACTAGTTTCAAGAAAAAGGGCAAAGGGAAGAAGGGGAACTTCAAGAAGAACGGCAAGCAAGTTGCTGCTCAAGGGAAGAAGCCCAAGTCTGGACCTAAGCCTGAAACTGAGTGCTTCTACTGCAAATGGACTGGTCACTGGAAGCAGAACTGCCCCAAGTATTTGGCGGATAAGAAGGATGGCAAAGCGAAAGGTATATTTGATATACATGTTATTGATGTGTACCTTACTAATGCTCGTAGTAGCGCCTGGGTATTTGATACTGGTTCTGTTGCTCATATTTGCAACTCGAAACAGGGGCTACAGATTAAACAAAGATTGGCTAAGGACGAGGTGACGATGCACGCGGGAAATGGTTCCAAAGTCGATGTGATCGCCGTCGGCACGCTACCTTGATGTCGCTTGAAGCTACATAGGTATTTCCCCAAAGAGGAAGGGATGATGCAGCACATCGGCGGTAGGTATTTCCCTCAGATATGAAACCAAGGTCATCGAACCAGTAGGAGAACCAAGCAACACAACATAAACAGCCCCTGCACACAAATAACAACCACTCGCAACCCGACGTGTTAAAGGGGTTGTCAATCCCTTTCGGGTAACGACGCCCAGGATGGCTTGTGGACGGGAGAAAGTTGTAATAGATTGAATAAATAGATCACAAATAAAATAAAACACAACAAGGTATTTTTGTATTTTTAGTTTAATAGATCTTAAAATAAATGCAAAGGAAAAGTAGACTACAAAGGCAAATATATGAGAAAGAGACCCGGGGGCCGTAGGTTTCACTAGTGGCTTCTCTCGAGAAAATAGCAAACGGTGGGTGAACAAATTACTGTTGGGCAATTGATAGAACTTCAAATAATTATGACGATATCCAGGCAATGATCATTATATAGGCATCACGTCCAAAATTAGTAGACCGACTCTTGCCTGCATCTACTACTATCACTCCACACATCGACCGCTATCCAGCATGCATCTAGTGTATTAAGTTCATGGAGAAACGGAGTAATGCAATAAGAACGATGACAAGATGTAGACAAGATCTACCTATGTAGAGATAGACCCCATCGTTTTGTTCTGAGTAGCAACGATACATACGTGTCAGTTCCCCTTCTGTCACTGGGACCAAGCACAGTAAGATCGAACCCACTACAAAGCACCTCTTCCCATTGCAAGATAAATAGATCAAGTTGGCCAAACAAAACTCAAATATCAGAGAAGAAATACGAGGCTATAAGCAATCATGCATATAAGAGATCAAAGAAACTCAAATAACTTTCATGGAAAGAAAAAGATATAACTGATCATAAACTCAAAGTTCATCAGATCCCAACAAACACACAGCAAAAAGAGTTACATCATATGGATCTCCAAGAGACCATTGTATTGAGAATTCAGCGAGAGAGAGAAAGCCATCTAGCTAGTAACTACGGACCCGAAGGTCTACAAAGAACTAATCACGCATCATCGGAGAGGCACCAATGGAGGTGGTGAACGCCATCCGTGATGGTGTCTAGATTGGATCTGGTGGTTCTGGACTCTGCGGTGGCTCGATGAATATTTCGTCGACTCCCCTAGGGTTTTGGGAATATTGGGGTATTTATAGAGCAAAGAGGAGGTCCGGGGGCACCCGAGGTGGGCACAACCCACCAGGGCGCGCCTGGGCCTCCTGGCGCGCCCTGGTGGGTTGTGCCCTCCTCGGGGCACCCCCAGGCATAGCTAGGGCCCATTATGTTCCTTCTGGTCCAAAAAATAAGCTCCGTGAAGTTTCGTTGCATTTGGACTCCATCTGATATTGATTTCCTATGATGTAAAAAACATGCGGAAAACAACAACTGGCACTGGGCACTATATTAATCGGTTAGTACCAAAAAATGATATAAAATGACTATAAAATGATTATAAAACATCCAAGATTGATAATATAACAGCATGGAACAATAAAAAATTATAGATACGTTGGAGACGTATCAACATCCCCAAGCTTAACTCCTACTCGTCCTCGAGTAGGTAAGTGAAAAAAACAGATTTTTTGATGTGGAATGCTGCCTATCATGTCATATCATATTCTTTTCTTTATAGCATGGACAATTGGACTTTTAGTGATTCAAAGCAATAGCCTAGTTTTGACATGATAATTTAGATACTCAAGCATATCAACAAGCAACCATGTCTTTCAAAATATCAACGCTAAAATAAGTTATCCCTAGCCGATCATGCTCAACCATTGATCCATTCATGAAACACACTCGCATATTAACTACACCCAATACTCAAGTACGATCATATTTCCTCCTAGTTGGTGCTTTTATAAGAGAAGACGGGGACTCAAATTTAAAATAAAAATTGCATAAAGTAAAAGAAAGGCCCTTCAGAGAGGAAAGTAGGGATTTGTAGAGGTGCCAGAGCTCACAACGAAAAATTAGAGATAAAAACATTTTGGGAGGTGTATCCATCCCACCAACGAAAACGACTTAGAGTTCCCAACACTTTCCATGCTAGATATATCATCGGCGGTTCCCAAACAGAAAATAAAGTTTATTCCTTTTTCCACCATAATTTCACTTTCCATGGCTAGCCGTATCCACGGTTGCCCTCTATACCAACACTTTCCAAGGAATTTATTATTTGACAACATAAAGTAAATTCATTTTTTTCATTGCGGGACTGGGCATCCCTAAAACCTTTGCCTTACTCTCATGCAATGACAAGTGAATAAACATACTCATCGTGAGAATAACACATCCAGCATGGAAAATATTAGCCACCCCTCACCGCTCCGCGAGCGAAATGAACACACAAAAGAGAAGTTTATTTTGAAAATTAGAGATGGTACATGCAAATTTGCTTAGAACGGCAAAAGAATACTGCATATAGGTAGATATAGTGGACTCATGTGGCAAAACTGGTTTAAAGGATTTTGGATGCACAAGTAGAGATCATACTTGGTGCAAAATGAAGGCTAGCAAAAGATTGAGAAGCGACCAACCAAGAAACGAATAATCTCATAAGCAAGCATTAAGCATAATCAACACCGAATAATGCACCACAAGTAGGATATAATTTCATTGCATGACTATTAACTTTCATGCTTGCATAGGGAATCACAAACCTTAACACCAATATTCTTATTAAAGCATAATTACTCATCAACACAACTCACATATCACATTAGCATATCTTAAAACTATTACTAGGAATCAAGTTTATTTTGTCCAACGATCTTCATGAAAGTTTTTATTATATCCTTCTTGGATATCTATCACTTTGGGACTAATTTTCATGTGTTGCTTTTCATCAGCTCAAACAAATATAAGTGAAGATCATGAGCATAATTCTTTTTCTTTCCCTCAAAATAATTTAAGTGAAGAAAGAGAGAATTTCTTGAAAATTTTACTAACTCTCAAATAAATCTAAGTCAAGCAAGAGAGTATTTCTTCAAAAATAGTAAAGCACACCGTGCCCAAAAAGATATAAGTGAAGCACTAGAGCAAGTCCATAGCTCATAAAAATTTAATTGAAGCATAGAGAGCAATTTTAACAAGTCATGACATAAATTTGGCTCTCTCAAATAGGTGTGTCCAGCAAGGGATCAAGACTTAAAACACAAAATAAAGCAAGCAAAGACTCATATCATACAAGACGCTCCAATCAAAACACATATTATGTGACGAATAAAAATATAGCTTTGAGTAAAATACCGATGGTCGTTAGAAGAAAGAGGGGATGCCACTCGGGGGCATCCCCAAGCTTAGTTGGTTGCCCATTTTTGGATAATAGCTTGGGATCCCGGGGCATCCCCTAGCTTAGGATCTTCTATCCTTCCTTCATCCATCGTAAGATAACCCAAAACTTGAAAACTTCAATCACACAAAACTCAACAAAACCTTCGTGAGATCCGTTAGTATAAGAAAGCAAACCACTACTATAAGTACTGTATCAAACCAATTCATATTTTGTTTTTGCATTATATCTACTGTATTCCAACTTTTCTATGGCAAAAACTCATCAAAGAAAACCATAGAGCCATCAAAATAAGCACACAACACAAAGAAAACAGAATCTGTCAAAACAGAACAGTCTGTAGTAATCTGACTATTTCGAATACTTCTGTAACTCCAAAAATTCAGAAAAAATAGGACGACCTGGGTAATTTGTATATTAATCTTTTGCAAAATGAATTGGCATTTTATCACGTTCTGGTGATTTTTAACAATTGTTTTTGTGAGCTCATAACTTTCTGTGTTTCAGCAAGATTAAACAGCCATGACCCAAGAAGATCCTATAGGCTTTACTTGGCACAAACACTAATTAAAACACAAAAACACAATCATAACAGTAGCACAATGGTGCAAACACTCAAGAACATAAAGCAAAAAGAAAAAATAAATTTTATTCATTGGGTTGCCTCCCAACAAGCGTTATAGTTTTACGCCCTTAGCTAGGCATAAAGCAAAGGATCTAAGTATTGTCATCTTTGGTTCGAGATCCATAAGATGCCCTCATGATTGATTCATAAGGTGGCTTAATTCTTGTTCTAGGAAAGTGTTCCATACCCTTTCTCAAAGGAAATTGGAACTTAATATTGCCTTCTTTCATATCAATCACTCCACCGATAGTGCGTAAAAACGGTGTACCTAGAATAATTGGACAAGACGGATTGCAATCAATATCAAGAACAATAAAATCTATGAGCACATAATTCCTATTTGAGAGAATAAGAACATCATCAATTCTTCCCATAGTATTTTTAATAGTAGAATCCGCCAAGTGCAAATTTAAAGAACACGATTCAATATCAGTAAGACCAAGCACATCACATAAAGATTTCGGAATTATAGAAACACTAGCACCCAAGTCACACAAAGCAAAACACTAATAATTTTTAAGCTTGACTTTGATAGTAGGTTCCCATTCATCATGCAATTTTCTAGGAATTGAAACTTCTAATTTCAATTTTTCTTCAAAAGTTTTCATCATAGCATCAACAATATGCTTAGTAAAAGCTTTATTTTGTTCATAGGCATGAGGTGAATTTAACATGGATTGCAACAAAGAAATACAATCAATCAAAGAGCAACTATCATAATTGAAGTCTTTGTAATCCAAAAGAGTAGGCACATCACTAGTTAAAGTTTTGACCTCTCCAAACCCACTTTTATCAATTTTCTCAACAAGATTTTCACCCTCCGAAATATTGGGACGCCTTCTACCTAAAGTTGACTCTTCTCTAGTCCCTTTATCATCAATCTTAACCTTACTAAACAAGGAATCAATATAAGAAACACCAATCATTTTAAGATCTTCATCACTTTTACGAAAGTAATTACTAGAGAACGCTTTTTCTAAAAATTCTCTTTTAGCTCTATGCATAGAGGTTCTTTTCTTACTTTCTTCCATAGAAACATAAAGAGCTTTAATTGATTCATCAACCTTAGGCACAAAACCTTTCATCTTGAGATTTTCCACATGATGAGCAATTCTATCAACACTTCTAGACAAATCATCAATCTTACTCAACTTTTCTTTTATGGAAGTGTTGAAAACTTTTTGCATGTTGATAAATTCTTTAATATTACTCTCAAGATCAGAGGCGTTCCTATTATTATTGTAAGATTGATTTCCATAGGAATCACCATAATTATTAGAGGAATTACTAGGAAAAGGCCTAGGATTAAAATTACCTCTATAAGCATTGTTATTGAAATTATTCCGAGAGATAAAATTCACATTTATGGCATCACTATTTTGCTCAATCAAAGTAGACAAAGGCATATCACTAAAATCATTAGGAACACTTTTACTAGCAACCAATTTCATAAGAGCATCAACTTTTTCACTCAAAGAAGAAATTTCTTCAACCGAATTAACTTTTTTACTAGTAGGAGCTCTTTCGGTATGCCATTGTGAATAATTTGCCATGATATTATCAAGCAACTTGGTGGGTTCACCCAAAGTAATTTCCATAAAATTACCACCCGCGACGGAATCTAAAAGATTACGAGAAACAAACTTCAACCCCGCATAAATTTTTTGTATGATCATCCAAAGATTTAACCCATGAGTTGGGCAATTCCTTAGCATCATTTTCATCCTTTCCCAAGATTGTGCAACATGCTCGTGTTCAAGTTGCTTGAAATTCATGATCTGGGTTCTAAGGGAAATAATTTTTGCGGGAGGAAAATACTTAGTGATAAAAGCATCTTTGCACTTATTCCAAGAATCGATACTATTGCGAGGCAAAGAAGAGAACCAAATTTTTGCAGAATCACGCAAAGAGAACGGAAATAATTTCATCTTCACCACATCATTGTCCACATATTTTTCTTTTGCATATCGTATAATTCAACAAAGTTATTAAGATGGGACGCATCATCCTCATTAGGAGTACTGGAAAATTGATCTTTCATAACAAGATTCAGCAAAGCAGTATTAATATCACAAGACTCCGCACTAGTGGCGGGAGGAGCAATCGGAGTGCCAATAAAATCATTGTTGTTGGTATTTGAGAAATCACACAACTTGGTGTTCTCTTGAGTCATGATGACTGCACAACAAGATTGCACTCAAAAACAGATCCGGCAAGAGAACGGCGAACAGAAAAAGAGGGGCGAATAAAACGGCAAATTTTTGTGAAGTGGGGGAGAGGAAAACGAGAGGAATGGCAAATAATGTAAATTGCGAGGAGATGAGATTTGTGATTAGGAACCTGGTATATGCTGAAGATCTTCCCTGGCAACAGCGCTAGAAATTCCTTTTGATGTTGCTTGAAGCTACGTCGGTATTTTCCCAAAGAGGAAGGGATGATGCAGCACAGCGGCGGTAGGTATTTCCCTCAGATATGAAACCAAGGTTATCGAACCAGTAGGAGAACCAAGTAACACAATGTAAATAGCCCCTGCACACAAATAACAACCACTCGCAACCCACGTGTTAAAGGGGTTGTCAATCCCTTTCGGGTAACGGCGCCCAGGATGGCTTGTGGACGGCAGAATGTTGTAATAGATTGAATAAATAGATCACAAATAAAATAAAATGCAGCAAGATATTTTTGTATTTTTAGTTTAATAGATCTGAAAATAAATGCAAAGGAAAAGTAGATCGCAAAGGCAAATATATGAGAAAGAGACGCGGGGGCTGTAGGTTTCACTAGTGGCTTCTCTTGAGAAAATAGCAAACGGTGGGTGAAGAAATTACTGTTGGGCAATTGATAGAACTTCAAATAATCATGACGATATCCAGGCAATGATCATTATATAGGCATCACATCCAAGATTAGTAGACCGACTCCTGCCTGCATCTACTACTATTACTCCACACATCGACCGCTATCCAACATGCATCTAGTGTATTAAGTTCATCGAGAAACGGAGTAATGCAATAAGAACGATGACATGATGTAGACAAGATCTACCTATGTAGAGATAGACCCCATCGTTTATCCTTAGTAGCAACGATACATATGTGTCGGTTCCCCTTCATTCATTGGGATCAAGCACCGTAAGATCGAACCCACTACAAAGCACCTCTTCCCATTGCAAGATAAATAGATGAAGTTGGCCAAACAAAACCAAAATATCGGAGAAGAAATACGAGGCTATAAGCAATCATGCATATAAGAGATTAAAGAAACTCAAATAACTTTCATGGATATAAAAAGATATAACTGATCATAAACTCAAAGTTCATCAGATCCCAACAAACACATCGCAAAAAGAGTTACATCATATGGATCTCCAAAAGACCATTGTATTGAGAATTCAGTGAGAGAGACAAAGCCATCTAGCTACTAACTACGGACCCGAAGGTCTACAAAGAACTACTCACACATCATCGGAGAGGCACCAATGGAAGTGGTGAACCCCATCCGAGATGGTGTCTAGATTGGATGTGGTGGTTCTGGACTCTGCGGCGGCTGGATGAATATTTCGTCGACTCCCCTAGGGTTTTGGGAATATTGGGGTATTTATAGAGCAAAGAGGCGGTCCGGGGGGCACCCGAGGTGGGCATAACTCACCAGGGCGCGCCTGGGCCCATTATTTTCCTTCTGGTCCAAAAAAAATCTCTGTGAAGTTTCGTTGCATTTGTACTCCGTCTGATATTAATTTCCTGCGATGTAAAAAACATGCAGAAAACAGCAACTGGCACTTGGCACTATGCCAATAGGTTAGTACCTAAAAATGATATAAAATGACTATAAAATGATTATAAAACATCCATGATTGATAATATAACAGCATGGAACAATCAAAAATTATAGATACGTTGGAGACGTATCATACCTCTACATCTACCTTCGGGATTAGTTTTAGACCTGAATAATTGTTATTTGGTGCCAGCGTTAAGCATGAACATTATATCTGGATCTTGTGTGATGCGAGACGGTTATTCATTTAAATCAGAGAATAATGGTTGTTCTATTTATATGAGTAATATCTTTTATGGTCATGTACCCTTGATGAGTGGTCTATTTTTGTTGAATCTCGATTGTAGTGATACACATATTCATAATATTGAAGCCAAAAGATGCAAGGTTAATAATGATAGTGCAACTTATTTGTGGCACTGCCGTTTAGGTCATATTGGTGTAAAGCGCTTGAAGATACTCCATGCTGATGGGCTTTTAGAATCACTTGATTATGAATCACTTGATGCCTGCGAACCATGCCTCACGGGCAACATGACTAAAACTTCGTTCTCCGGAACAATGGAGCGAGCAACTGACTTATTGGAAATAATACATACTGATGTATGCGGTACGATGAGTGTTGAGGCTTGCGGTGGGTATCGTTATTTTCTTACCTTCACAGATGATTTGAGCAGATATGGGTATATCTACTTGATGAAACATAAGTCTGAAACATTTGAAAAGTTCAAAGAATTTCAGAGTGAAGTGGAAAATCATCGTAACAAGAAAATAAAGTTTCTACGATCTGATCGTGGAGGTGAATATTTGAGTTATGAGTTTGGTCTTCATTTGAAACAATGTGGAATAGTTTCGCAACTCACGCTACCTGGAACACCACAGCCACTACAACAAGAACCCACCTATACCAACACATGTCTACCAACGAAATGATAATATGTGTTGTTTGGTTTAACCTCCCACCTCCCCGACTTATCCCACACACCCCTACTAAGCGCTAACCTCCTCTCCTAGGAAAAAAATCTAACCTCCCCGTACGGCAGTACCCATCTCCACCCAATTTTCCCATCCGCCATCTCCCCTCCACCTCGATTCCCGTCTCACCTGAACTCCATGAACGCGATGCTGTCTGCCACCACCAATTTGTACTAGATCCGGTGTTGTCCCACGACGTCGCTCACCAGCCCGGCTGTCCCTCAATCCTCTCCCCCGATCCTCCACAATCGCGACTTCCTCTGCGCCGCTGCACATGCCCCCGCAGCAACCCTAGCCGCCACGGGTCACCGATGAGATTCCCGGGTAGGCCATCTGCATCGCGTCTCCATATGCGCCGCTGGTAGGTCGGGCTGGATGGTGCTGATCCGCCTCGGCCACCTAACCCTCGACACAGATGGTTTAGTAAGGCACTTCTTACCTCTGTTTGTGGTGACATGGCCATCATTTGATGGTCGACCTTTGACGGAAATCGGGATTGAGATCTATTCTGCCTAGTGTTAGCCGCCCCATCGTGGTATTCTAGGTATTTTAGTTTCGTGCTTACATCTTTGAATGTGCAGTGCTATCTAGTTCTGTAAATGCAAGCCTTACTTCTCACCTCTGTTTATAGTTTGGCTGATCTATTTGGATGTATGATTGAGTGCATATGTGTAATTCTGGAAGAATGCTTGCGTCCTTTTTTAATCTCAATAGTCCGTTGTTGCTGCTTTGTGCGTGGATGAATCCTTACCGATTTCCTCATCACGTGTTGTGCAATACTATAGGAATAAGTCTCACATGCGTCCATCTGTCCTAATATTCCTCATTATTGTGTATATAATCCTTAATTTCATATTCATTTACAGGTTCTGAAACTGGCCTTGCTTCAGCCAACATGTGTATGTTTGTTGGATTGCATTATCATCGTATTAGTAGATGGATCTATCGTGCAATGAACATCCACGCAGGGCTGCAGGATGGTTGTGAGTTACCAAAAAATTGTCTCCCTTAATTAACTAATCGCTAAGTCAGCTTGAGTTATTGATTAGCCTGCTGTGTTCAGTGTGAAGTTTTGGTTTGACCTTTTCATTGCGATGATTGCAGAATGGTGTGTCGACAAGCACTACAAAATTAGCCAACGACGGCGAGCAATGTCACAGCACTTCTCCTCGTGCTCACATGCTGTCGAGACGCCGGCCTGCTCGAGCTGCCCTCGATCAGTGCCAACTCTGCGGGGGAAAACTATGGTACTGATTTCTTTGGTTGTAAGGTTCCGTGTTCCCCAAGGATTTAAGATGGTGAAGTTACTGGATGTAGGAACTGTCGTGGTTTTGTCACGGCAGATGTCCTAGAGAAAGGACTTAGTCGTGGAGCCATCGCTACGGGTTAACTTAAAGGGGTCAAAGCGGACAAGGGACGCAAGATATTTTATACTAGTTCGGCCCCTTCGATGAAGGTAAAAGCCTACGTCTAGTTGTGATGGAATTGATGGGGTTTCGATGACCAGGGAGCGAATACGCTTTGCCTGGGTCTCGAGTTGTTGTTTGTTGTTCCTGAACCGCCGCTGGGTCATCCCCTTATATACATGGGTTGACGCCCGCCGGTTTACAGACTCCGAGGCCGGCTCATAATCGTGTCCGGCTCGGCCTCTGCTACGCATATCTTACAACACAAGTTTACATCTCAATGCCGGTTTGTGTCCACATGCCTTAAACCAGCTTTGGGCCCTGGGCCTCCATGAAGCGTCACCGTCTGTCTTCATGGGCTTCAGATACAGATGAACTACTTATGAAGTTAACCCGGCCTCTCCTGGCCGGTTTATGCCCAGTGGTAATATCCCCAACATTAGGCCCCAGATTGATTTGAACTGGTTCATGTCAATCCTCAATACTTGAGAAAATTTCTTCTTCAACATCTTCACACAATCTTGTAAGCCGCCATGACATCATCTTCTAGGATCTTGGTAAACCATCGTGACGTCACCTGTCATTAATGAGCCTCCGACAATCGAGGCGACAACATTACCTTATATCCAAAAATCCGGCTCCTCGATTTTCGCATCTATTGTTTATCTCCTTATAAGTAGGGCCAGGGGGTCTTTCCAGTTTCCCCCTCATGCCTCTTCGCTTCATCTTCATCCTCGCGACGCCTGAACCTTCGACCTCGGCCGCCGCCGTCAACCTTCGACTGCTGCACCACCCTTGACCGCTGCATCGACCTGAACATACCAGAGATCCTCCGCGCGCCGCCGCTGCTCAACAGCATCCGTAAGTCTCCCCTTTCTCTTACCATAGATCTGCGCTTAGGGTTTCCGTTGTTCATCGGTGTTCGTCGCCGCCCTTCTTTTCCCTTGTTTATATCCGTGGGTTAGATCCAAAAACCACATAGGTCTCGTGCGGTAGTAGTTTAAACCACATAGATCTCGTGCTTTAGCAGTTTTAGCACCTGTTTGATATCCTACTCATCTCATCTTGGTGAACCTTCAGTACACTGGAATTTAGGTCAGAATATATTTTGTTTGTCCCATGCGCGGTAGATCTGAAATTACCATAGCAAGATGTGAAACTTGTTTCTTCCTTCTCTTACACCCTTTGAATACCAGATTGGCCGGTTTAACCTCACAGAAAAAATGATGACCTGGTAGATACCATTAGTCCCTTGTTGAACCGCCAATGCATTACACTGTTCCATTGCTAGACTCCGGTTTACCAATATGCTAGTATCCTCATATCGCTGTATAGTTGTCCACTGTAAATCTTAAACCGGTAATACTCATGTTTCAGATTTTCCTTGTCATGGCTAAACAAGTTTATGAGTGCAATTGGGCTCCCTCTCGAGTAACCGAGGAGCAATTAAACAACCTTGTTAAGACGGGCGCCCAAGCCAAGAAAGATGTCATCCACTGCAGGGTCCCTGGCCCGGAAAATCCTCCTACACCCAAGGATGGAGAAGTAGTCGTGTTTGCTGATCATCTCGGACGAGGTTTTAGCCCTACCGGTTCAAATTTTTTTCGAGATGTGCTAGCCAATTTTCAGCTGCGCCCTCAAGACATCGGTCCCAACTCTGTTACCAATATCTGCCACTTCCAAGTATTGTGTGAAGCTTATCTGCAAGAGGAACCTACAGTCGAACTGTTTAGGGATTTCTTTCATTTAAACCGTCACACCGAGTTCTGAGATGGACCCAATACGGAACTGGGCGGAATGGCGGTTCAGAAGAAAAAAGAAGTCACCTTCCCCCATCCCAAAGTCCACAGTCACCCCAAAGAGTGGAATCAAACTTGGTTTTACAGCATGGATACCTCTCCATCTAACGAAAACCCCCTGCCGGGTTACCGCCCTGAACGCCTGAGCAACACACACTCGTTTCCTCAGAGGCTGACAGCACGAGAACGGGCCAACTATGCTCCCCAACTTTCGAAGCTTAGAGCCTTCATGGCGAACGGTTTGACAGGAGTCAATCTTGCTCGTTGCTGGATAAGCTGGAGCATTCTGCCCTTAAGCCGGCGCCCCGGTTTGATGTGTGAGTACACGGGGAGTTTGAAGGATGCTCAGCGACACATTGACATTCAGCTTACAGATGACGAAGTCACTGAGGCTGTAAAGAAAATACTAAACGAACCGGAGGCCGTCTGTGCCCAAACCGGGCTACTCCCTTTCTGCACCTTCAATAAACCACCAGCTGTAAGAATCATATAATCCTTTGTATCTGAATTTGCTTCTGTCCAAATACTCTCTGAAAGTGTGATTATTTTTCTGACAGGGTGATGATCCGTTCTGGAACAAGAAACCATCACAAGACAAACCGGCGAAGCCGCAAGACAAACCGGTCAAGCCAGTTCGTCCAAAGACCAAGGTTGTTAAAAAACCTGCCAAAAGAAGGACCACTGCATCCTCCGATCTACCAGTTGATGACAATGTGCGTAATCCGGAATCAGAGGTAGAACTTGACTCTCTTGGTTCATTTTTCGTACATCTCATTGACAATGATTATTATCAGGACGACGCTGAAGGCAGTCACGCTGAGGACGTAGAGGTAACTATTCTTTCCTCCGATTCAGATCCTCTGCCAACATCAAAAATCCGTCAAGCAAACCGGAAAGTAAAATTTTCTCACCCTCTTGCTTATTTGGATCCAAACTTTCTTTTGAAGACGCAGCAGCACGAAGCTCGCCGTACAACCCGGCACAGCGGCCAGGTAGTTACCTCCGCCGGTTTACCGAACAGTCCGGTTCGGAAACGCCGATCAGAGGTCTCTTATCCCATTGATACTTCATGCCCAAAAGCAGGTTGTTTTCGCCAGCCTCTTAACCCGTCTGATTCAAATTATCAGGGTACTTCTCACTCATCCTCTGGCGAGTCTTCGGCCACACAGCTTCCACCTCTCAAAACAGTTCCTGGGTGAGTTATGCACATGTCTTTATTCTTGATATGTTATCTTTTCATACTGTACTGATCCTTATGTCTTATCTTTTCGCAGCGCCAAGCCAAGACCCAGCAAGAAAGCTCGGTTGAACAAACCGGCTGACGATAATGTAGCTGCTGAACCGGAAACAACTCCAGATCTGGAAGAAACCGATGCTGACGCCATGCTTCACGATCCGCCGCTTCAAGACCATGATTTCCTTGCTGAACAAGTGCAAGTTGATACTACAAGTCATGCAGACCGGCCAACCAGCCCTGTCCGAACTGGTGACAAACCGGTCAGTCCAACGAAGGACACTGATAAACCGCCAACTCCGGCAAGAGCTGCGGATGAACAAGATGATGATGTTATGATTACTGGCACTGGCCACTCCACTCCAGGCAACCCTGTAGCTTTGCCAAAGCATACTGCCAAGGATGATCTCTCTGCTATTGGCAAAGGCAAATGGAATGCCGATTTATCAAGCTTCGCCAACCTCAATGTTCAAGATATTCACTCTGGCTTCTTGAACCGTCTGTATACCAGTCGTGACTATGAAGCTAGTTTGGTAAACTTGATGAAGGAGCGATATGAGGTAACTACTGTTTTTCTCCTTTGTCCAATTGCAGTTCATCGACTCGTAGTAGCTCCCAAGTGACGGTTTATGATACCAATCTAAACCGGGACTTTTGTCATAACTTAACCTTGCCTATTTAGCCTCCAGGGACCGGATTTAAGATGAACCGGTTCCTTATAATTTGCCATACTTCTCTTTCGCCGGTATAGCCCCCAAGGGCCGGTTTAACTTTATAAAGATGAACCGGGACTGTAGAAGAATTCCCATATCAACAGCTTTTTGAGCAAACACACATTAGCCCCCAAGTGCCAAGCTTAATACTTGTATTGTGTTTGGGACTTGTAAAAATTTCCGAGTAAACGCAAATATGCATTAGCCCCCAAGTACTAAGGGCATAACTTGTTATGTGCTTGGTACTTCAAATATGTACTGTCAACTCATTATGTATCTGTCTCTTTACAGGCGGAGCTGAGCAAGAAGGAACGCCAAACCGCTGATCTGCAGGAGAACATCAAAACCCAGCAAGCTGAAGCCTCCAAAGCGAAGGAAGAGTTGACCCGCGCTCTAGGCGCTATGGAGAAACTGAAAGAGGGCTTCAACAAAGAGCGGGCGGATTGGGAGACTGAAAAAGCCGCTTTGATAAAAAGGGCTGAAAACGCAGAAGCCGCTCTTAAACCGGTGGTTGACGAGCTGACTGGTGTAAAGCGGCAAGTGCATGCTATGACCTCTGCTGTGTTTGGTAAGCATCCTTCCTTTATGCTTTCAACATATCCTCTCATGCGTTGCCGGTTTACTGATGTTTGTAATGATACAGGAACCCGCATTAGCCATCTGGGCTCAGATGTGCAGAAGAAGTTGAAAGCTGCCTACACGCTGATAGAGCAACTTTATACCGGCGCACAACGGATTATCTGCACCGCTTCGCACAATAAGCCACCCCCGACGTTGATCAAGGATACCTTAGACAGGCTATCTATGCTGCCTGCCCGGATAGAAGAGCTGAAGAGGTCTGCTGCAAGGGCTGGCGCTCTGACCGCGCTAACCCGGGCAAAAGCATGGGTGCCTGATCTTGATCCGACGGACGTGGCTAAAGGCTACCCAAGCTTGAAAGAGGACGGATCAGAATTTTGCACTGAAGATCTCCGCGCCATAAACCGGGAAGTACGTCCACTGGCTTGTCAACTTGCTGAAGAAGCTGATCTTTCACATTATCAGGCGAGTTATGATATCAATAACAAGCGGGTTGCTGCACCAGCTCTTGAAACTCAAAGCCTGATCCCTCCAATCCGTAAGCACACTTATGCCCCTGATATTGAACCGTCCACCCTTATAAGCGACGAAGTTGTGTTCCAAGCTTTAACTGGGATCGACTGGACAACTGTTGACTTCCAGCCGCTGGTTAGGGACGAAGAAGAAGAACCGGTGCAAGATGACCCGCAGCCGTCAGGTCAAGCTGCTCAGTGATCATAACCCGGTGGCCGGTTTAAACTTCCATACTGCAATGTTTATTGAGAAACAATTATTCCTTTGAGTACTGAAACTCCTTGTAATAGGCTAGTTAAAACACTTGGTCTGTTATGCCTTCGTGCATATTCATCTGCAACTGATGCGTGTTAATCCGCCATGCTTTGAGATATGATGTTCATAATCCATAGCTATTTATTCCAATTGTTCCTGCAGATAAAAAGCTTAAAGCGCCCTGGCGGTTTACCACCGGGCGGGTCATGATACCCAACTATATATATGACCAAGTTTTATAACCAAGGTTGTAAAAGATAACCAAGTATGGAAATATATGATACCTGCGACCTTTAGGCATAGTGTTGGCTGACCAACCTTGTAATGAAGGTAATAACCTTAATCCGGAGTAAAAGTATCTCCTGTTATATAATGCCGGTTTACAACAAAACCGTTCCGGGTTGTGATAAACACCGGCTTATTCCATACTGGTGACTATGAGTCAAAACCAGACCGGGCTGATAGTCTCCGGATTATAACTTGGTCATGTACTGACAACTTGTAGTTGACAGCCCAACCGGGTTGAAAAATACTGGTTTGAAAACATCACAAATCTTAGCAAAAGAAAAAGAAACTTAGCAAAAGACAAATAAAACCGTTGTAGTCGAGGCTTTTCACGGGCTGCCAGGCCCCAAATTTGATCAAGAGGTGTTGCTATGGTTCGGGTTCGACCAAGCCCCCAAATGATGCTGTGGCATTACGCCGATCAAAAGGCATTGCTATGGTTCGGGTTCGACCAAGCCCCCAAGTGATTCTGTGGCTTTACGCCGATCAAGAGGCGTAGTCATGGTTCGGGTTCGACCATGCTCCCAAGTGATGCTGTGGCATTACGCCGATCAAGAGGCGTGGCTATGGTTCGGATACGACCAAGCCCCCAAGTGATTCTGTGGCTTTACGCCGATCAAGAGGCGTAGTCATGGTTCGGGTTCGACCATGCTCCCAAGTGATGCTGTGGCATTACGCCGATCAAGAGGTGTAGCTATGGTTCGGATACGACCAAGCCCCCAAGTGATCTGATATCAAGCTTTAAGAAGCTAAATCAAGGGGTAAACCGGACGCCGCTTTGTAAGCTCCATGTAACCACACGTGATGTAAGAAAACAACAGATACCCCGCTTTAGCTGAGGTTCCGGTTTATTATATTGATCATAATATATACAATGTCATAATATGTACATAAGCAGAGCCTGTAGCTCAAGTATAGTAGGGCCGAAGATGAGCAATATTCCACGGCCGGTTGGTCTCCTCCTCCGATTTACGTGAGTCTTTGCGCTCTCGAACATCGATTAGGTAGTACGACCCATTGTGCAAATCCTTGCTGACCACAAAAGGCCCTTCCCAAGGGGGGGATAGCTTGTGCATATCCGTCTGATCCTGGATGAGTCGAAGCACCAAATCTCCTTCTTGAAAGGTTCTGGTTCTAACCCGGCGGCTATGATAACGACGCAGATCTTGCTGATAAATCGCCGAACGGGCTGCCGCCATGTCACGCTCCTCATCTAACAGGTCAAGAGCTTCCTGCCGTGCCTTCTCGTTATCCGCTTCAACATATGCCGCTACACGAGGCGAGTCATGACGGATGTCACTAGGAAGAACCGCTTCCGCTCCATAAACCATGAAGAACGGCGTGTAGCCTGTCGATCTGTTGGGTGTGGTATTGATGCTCCATAACACTGAAGGTAACTCCTCAACCCAACAACCCGGCGTCCGTTGCAAAGGAACCATAAGCCGGGGTTTGATGCCTCTCAAGATCTCTTGATTGGCCCTCTCCGCTTGACCATTGGACTGGGGGTGAGCCACTGATGACACGTCAAGCCGGATGTGCTCACGTTGACAGAACTCCTTCATGGCACCCTTTGACAGATTGGTACCATTGTCTGTTATAATGCTGTGTGGAAAGCCAAACCGGAAGATCACCTTTTTGATGAATTGAACTGCCGTGGCTGCATCACACTTACTAACTGGCTCTGCCTCCACCCATTTTGTGAACTTATCAACCGCCACCAAAAGGTGGGTCTTCTTGTCCTTGGACCTCTTGAAAGGCCCAACCATATCCAGCCCCCAAGTTGCAAACGGCCAGGTGATTGGAATCATCCTCAATTCTTGAGCTGGTACATGAGCACGCCGTGAGAATTTCTGACAGCCATCACATCTTTTAACCAAGTCCTCGGCATCAGCATGAGCTGTCAACCAATAAAAACCGTGACGAAACGCCTTGGCCACCAAAGATTTTGAACCGGCGTGGTGCCCACAATCTCCTTCGTGGATCTCACGCAAAATTTCACGGCCTTCCTCAGGAGATACACAGCGTTGAAACACCCCTGTCACACTGCAATGATGTAACTCTCCATTGATAATAGTCATGGACTTGGACCGCCGGGTTATCTGTCTGGCCAAAGTTTCATCCTCTGGTAACTCGCCCCGGTTTATATACGCCAGATACGGAACCGTCCAATCCGGGATAACATGTAGAGCTGCCACCAACTGAGCCTCCGGATCAGGAACAGCCAAATCCTCTTCACCAGGGAGCTTGACGGACGGATTATGCAAAACGTCCAGGAAAACATTAGGTGGAACCGGTTTACGTTGGGAACCCAGGCGGCTTAAAGCGTCTGCCGCTTCATTCTTCCGCCGGTCCACATGATCCACCTGATAACCTTTGAAGTGACCTGCAACAATATCCACCTCACGACGATATGCTGCCATTAGTGGGTCCTTGGAATCCCAAGTGCCAGACACTTGTTGAGCCACCAGATCCGAGTCACCGAAGCATTTAACTCGGCTGAGATTCATCTCCTTAGCCATCCGTAGACCATGGAGTAAGGCCTCATATTCAGCTGCATTATTAGTGCAAGGGAACATTAAACGGAGAACATAACAAAACTTATCACCTCGTGGGGAAGTTAACACGACTCCAGCCCCCGAGCCCTCCAATTGCCTGGACCCATCAAAATGAATAGTCCAATAAGTGTGATCCGGCTTCTCTTCTGGCGCTTGTAATTCTGTCCAATCATTGATGAAATCCACAAGTGCCTGAGATTTGATCGCCGTTCGGGGTATGTATTTCAACCCGTGAGGCCCGAGCTCGATAGCCCACTTAGCAATTCGACCAGTTGCCTCCCTATTCTGGATTATATCCCCCAAAGGAGCAGAGCTGACCACCGTGATGGGATGACCTTGGAAATACTGCTTAAGCTTCCGGCTTGCCATGAAAACCCCATACACCAATTTTTGCCAATGCGGGTACCTCTGCTTGGATTCAATGAGTACCTCACTAATATAGTAAACCGGCCGCTGAACCGGATATTCCTTTCCTGCCTCCTTGCGCTCCACCACAATAGCCACACTAACAGCCCGAGCGTTAGCTGCCACATATAGCAGCAACGGTTCTTTATCAACCGGAGCAGCGAGAATCGGCGGATTAGCTAGCTGCCGCTTTAAGTCCTCAAATGCTTCATTAGCGGCGTCACTCCAGACGAAGTTATCCGTTTTCTTCAGCATCTGATACAAAGGAATGGCCTTCTCACCAAGACGACTGACAAACCGGCTCAACGCGGCAATCCGGCCTGCCAGGCGTTGAACATCATTGATACACTTTGGTTTAGCCAAGGAGGTGATGGCCTTGATCTTTTCCGGATTAGCTTCAATGCCCCTGTTAGACACCAAAAAACCCAAGAGCTTGCCTGCAGGTACACCAAAGACGCACTTGGCCGGATTAAGCATCATTTTATAAACCCGCAGGTTATCAAAGGTTTCCTTCAAGTCATCAATCAATGTCTCCTTTTTCCTTGATTTCACCACAATATCATCCACATAGGCGTGAACATTGCGGCCGATCTGTTTATGAAGACAATTCTGCACACACCGTTGATAAGTTGCCTGTGCACTCTTGAGCCCAAAGGGCATGGACACATAGCAGAAGGCTCCAAAGGGAGTTATGAAGGCCGTCTTCTCCTGGTCCTTAACTGCCATCTTGATCTGATGATAACCAGAATATGCATCCAAAAAACTTAACCGCTCACAACCCGCCGTAGCATCAATAATCTGATCAATACGGGGGAGGGCAAAAGGATCTGCTGGACAAGCTTTGTTGAGATCTGTGTAGTCCACACACATACGCCAAGTGCCATTCTTCTTGAGGACCAGCACCGGATTAGCCAACCACTCAGGATGGAATACTTCAACGATAAATCCAGCCGCCAAGAGCCTGGCTACTTCTTCTCCAATAGCTTTGCGTCTTTCTTCATTGAACCGGCGGAGAAACTGCTTGACCGGTTTATACTTAGGATCAACATTGAGGGTGTGCTCAGCGAGTTCTCTCGGTACACCAGGCATGTCAGAAGGCTTCCATGCAAAGATGTCCCGATTCTCACGGATGAACTCGATGAGCGCGCTTTCCTATTTCGGATCCAAGTTAGCGCTGATGCTAAACTGCTTGGACGAATCGCCAGGCACGAAGTCAACAAGTTTAGTCTCATCAGCCGATTTAAACTTCAGGGCCGGATCATGCTCCGTAGTTGGTTTCTTCAACGAAGTCATATCTGCCGGATCAACATTGTCTTTGTAAAACTTCAACTCCTCTGTTGCACAAACCGACTCAGCATAAGCCGCATCACCTTCCTCACACTCCAGAGCAATCTTGCGGCTTCCATGCACGGTTATAGTTCCCTTGTGACCCGGCATCTTGAGCTGTAGATAGACATAACAAGGCCGTGCCATAAACTTAGCATAAGCTGGCCGTCCAAATAGGGCATGATACGGGCTTCTGATTTTCACCACTTCAAAGGTCAAGGTTTCTGATCTCGAGTCATGCTCATCTCCAAAAGCCACCTCCAGAGCTATCTTACCAACAGGATATGCCGACTTACCAGGCACCACACCATGGAACACCGTATTGGACGGTTTAAGATTTTTATCTGTTAGCCCCATGCGACGGAAAGTTTCATAATAAAGGATATTGATACTACTCCCTCCATCCATGAGTACCTTAGTGAACTTATAACCTCCCACCTGAGGTGCCACCACCAGAGCCAGATGACCCGGATTGTCAACCCGGGGTGGATGATCGTCTCTACTCCACACAATGGGCTGCTCGGACCAGCGCAAATAACGGGGCACCGCCGGTTCAACGGCATTCACCATCCTCTTATGAAGCTTCTGATCGCGCTTGTCCAAGCTAGTGGTGAAGACATGATACTGTCCGCTATTCAACTGCTTCAGGTTGCTCTGGTAACCCGACTGCTGCTGCTGATTGCCCTGATGATTATAGCCACCTTGATTACCTTGATTACTTTGATTGTTATGTCCGCCCTGATTGCCATGGAATCCCGAACCGGAATTTCCTCCGCCATAACCCGGCCCATGAGAGCCAGAGCCCGAACCGCCTCCTGATCCATGATCATACCGGAAAGAGTCAGAATTTTTGAACTCTTGCATGATATAACAATCTTTCCAGAGGTGTGTAGATGGTTCCTCCTTCGTCCCATGCTTTGGACAGGGCTGGTTCAACAGATACGACAAACGGTCCGGATTAGGATTCGGCATTCCATTCCGCCGGGGCGGTTTACCCTTACGCCGCTGGCCCTTGTCGTGCGTATTAGTGTTAGCCACAAAGTCTAAACCGTGGTCCGCTTTACGCTTGCCGCCGTTTCCATGACCCGCCGGGTTGTGGTGCTGCCCCTTGGCGTTGCCGCTCTTCTTTCCCTTCCCTGTCTTGTCATCGTCAGACTCGGGATCCTTGGTACTATCAGAGTCGGCATACTTCACCAGTGCAGCCATGAGGGTTCCCATGTCATTACAATGACGTTTGAGCCGTCCCAACTTCAACTTCAAGGGCTGAAACCGGCAATTGCCTTCCAATGTTAAAACTGCGGTGTCAGCGTTGATGCGGTCTGATGAATGCAAAATCTCCGAAACCCGGCGCACCCAATGGGTTGTTGACTCTCCTTCCTCCTGGACACAGGCAGCTAAGTCCACAATTGACATGGGCTGCTTGCATGTATCCTTGAAATTCTGAACAAACCGGGCTCTCAACTCAGCCCATGACCTGATAGAATTAGCCGGTAAACTCTTTAGCCAAGTGCGGGCCGTTCCTTCTAGCATCATGGTGAAGTACTTCGCACATGCCGCATCATCCACGTCCAGCATCTCCATGGCCATCTCATAGCTTTCAACCCATGTTTCAGGGGATAAATCAGCGGTGTAATTCGGCACCTTGCGCGGGCCCTTGAAATCTTTGGGCAGGCGCACATTGCGCAACGCCGGGACAAGACATGGCACTCCCAAGGAACTAGAGGTAACTCCTGGTTCCACCGATGTGGTTGGACGAACCGGAGTAAGCTGACGGGCCTCGTGCTGCGCTGCTAACTCGGCCTCTCTGCGTGCCCGAGCCCGGTCCACCACATCCTGAGCATCACCGGCACCACCCGCCGGGTTATGGCCACGGGGCGGATCACGGTTCCGCGCATTGCTTGACACTGCCGGTTCATCCATACGCCTGCTGTAACTCCGGCTTGGACGGGGAGTGGAATGAATCCGATCGCGACTATATGAATAAGCCTCCTGTTGAATCAAGGCTGTCTGAAGAAGCTCCTTAACCCGACGCGTCTCGACCGCTGCTGGAGAATCGCCTTCGATCGGGATGGCCGCCAGCCGTGAAGCGGCAGCGACAATGTTGTCCATTGGGTTAGAATAATGACCCGGTGGTGTGGGGACATGAGGTACCACAACGTTGTTCTGACGAGGCGGATCCACCAAACGTGGCTGAACCGGCGCCCCTGCTCCGGGTGCCTCTGCCCGGTTTACCACCGGCGGATTACTGGTTCCTGCCCCTGGGGTGTTAAAGAGATTTCTAGCGTCGTAAACCGGCGGCAGGCGAGATCGGTGCCTCCTCTTCAGGACTTCGTTCGACGCACTCTGATCCAGCATAATCCGGTAAGCTTGTGCATCCAAAGCGGCCCGCTCCGCGGCTATCCTGGTATCCTCAGCTGCTAAGTCGGCTTTTGCCTGGGTGATCTGATCTTTCACTTTCGCGACTTCCGCATTGTGTGCATCCTGATCCGCCGGGTTAACCTCCGCCATCAGCGTTGCCAACACATCAAACAAATCAGATAGAACCTGAGCTGGCGGTCGCACAGGGCCTCCTGCCCCAGCCGCTGCCGCCGCTGCTGACCCGGAAATCATCGCCGCTGCGGTTGAAGAGTGGAGCGCTGGTTGCGTGCCGGCCATGAAGATCGCCACCCGGTTTGGCAGATCGAAGGGGTCCGGAATACTGTCGCCATCGGAACAGCCCCCAATCCGGCCATCTTGTAACTGATATAACGACTCGGTCTCTCCAGTCGATGACTCGTCGCCGGAATAAACGACGGTCTCACCACCAGATTCCGATCTATCCTCAGATTCACCTCCATGGATAACTCCCACGAAGGCACGCTTCATGACAGGCTTGACCCGGGCAGATCTCGCACGCTGAGCCGTTTCGACGAGGTCGGTGCAGATGTCCGGCTCAGGGCCCGGTTCACCGATCTTGCCAATGAAAACGTGTATGCCACCAAAGGGGACCCGGTACCCGTACTCGATTGAGCTGGCCTCGGGGCCCCAGCCTGCATCGTCGATGTAGAGCTTGCCACGACGACTCTTGGTCATCCGGCCCACAGCGTAACCCTTGTGTCCTTCGAAGCTGCCCTCCAAGAACTTGAAACCATCGTGCGATAGCCCCACGGTGGGCGCCAACTGTCGTGGTTTTGTCACGGCAGATGTCCTAGAGAAAGGACTTAGTCGTGGAGCCATCGCTATGGGTTAACTTAAAGGGGTTAAAGCGGACAAGGCACGCAAGAGAGTTTTATACTAGTTCATCCCCTTCGATGAAGGTAAAAGCCTACGTCTAGTTGTGATGGAATTGATGGGGTTTCGATGACCAGGGAGCGAATACGCTTTGCCTGGGTCTCGAGTTGTTGTTTGTTGTTCCTGAACCGCCGCCGGGTCGTCCCCTTATATACATGGGTTGACGCCCGTCGGTTTACAGACTCCGAGGCCGGCTCATAATCGTGTCCGGCTCAGTCTCTGCTACAGATATCTTACAACACAAGTTTACATCTCAATGCTGGTTTGTGTCTACATGCCTTAAACCGGCTTTGGGCCCTGGGCCTCCATGAAGCGTCATCGTCTGTCTTCATGGGCTTCAGATACAGATGAACTACTTATGAAGTTAACCCGGCCTCTCCTGGCCGGTTTACACCCAGTGGTAATATCCCCAACATATGGTATACTATTACTATGACTGTAACATGTTTTGTTGTTTCTTGACTTGTTTCAATAAGAATTTCAGTGCTTGAATCGGAACCCTATAAGATTTCACCTTGCTCCAATTACTCAATAAGAACTCTTGGTATTCTCCATGGTGTTGGCTCCCAACTTCCTTTAATCAGCATCTGAGTCTTCACAAGATCATTAAATATTTATGTCTCACATGTTCTTCATCGGCCAATTTTTCATATTAGGAGTTCAGATAAACTTCAATATGCTCAAAGTAATACACCCTACTTGGCATAGCAAACCATATTAACCTATTTTGAATGAAAACCATCTTTGATAAACTGAAGATGTACAGAGAGATCGCCCAATCTGGAAAAGAGAAGATGGATGCCAGGTCGGACAGTCATGTGATATCTGCAGCTGAGATACTGAGAAGTTTGTGTAAATCCTTCAGGCTTGGTCTTAAATATTAACTTCTTACACGCGCGCTATGTCTAATATCTTCTAGCATTCCCTATAGATTTTATGTTGATCTAAATATTTTACTAAACTGATGTGTACAATTGAATACGGAGTTCCTAAGGGTCCTATAGCTCGGAGAGGCTAATATCCCATTTTGTCAAGATTTAGACTTCTTGTACTAAAGTTTCCTCTATTAGTTTTGTACTAAAAAATTTCCTAGTATATAAATAAATGTCTAAATTGTTAGCATGTATCCCTGTACCTAATTAAGGCACATCCAAGTTTGGCCTAGTGTGAATCATTTTCTTTCAGCATAATGTACATTTGAATTGTTGAAGCTTTGTATCTATTTGTATTTTTTGGAGAACTGCATGTCTTTGTTTAAAACCAGAGGATGTGTTGTATGTCAGAACATGTTTATTTAAAGGAAGTACCTAATTTCGTACATTAGTATGCTTGCTTTAAGGTTTACGTTAATTCAATTGACATATAGTAGATTTGTTCATAAGAAATCAAGGATCAAAAGTGTTTGGAGATGTAGGCTATTACTCTACTTTCAGTACAAATCTACTAATGCCATGGACTTCAACCTATGTATGTTGCTCCTCCTTTACATTTGTCTGCCCTACTAACCTCATTTTCTCTACAGTAAGTAACTCATCTCATTTCTTTGTTTTTTGTAGATTTCCAAGATAAACGAAAGATGCATGACTCGGATGTTGATTGCAAAGACGGGAATGGGACTACTACTAGTACTAGATCCTTAGAATGTCATTTCTAGGACAATGTTTCAAACATTATAGTTGGTTGGAAGGTCGAGAATTTGGCGACTACTAGATAGTTTCACATCTTGTAATCTTTGAATCGTGTTCTTTGTAATGCAACATAGTTGATTTTAATATATGAGACCTTCCTGTTTATTATATTGTGACTCCTATGCTCTTTATATTGACCTAATATTTCTAGATGGCAATGTGTAAAATATCATCCAACATTCATGCTTTGTAGAGAAGCCTCTAGTTATTGCAATGTTATGTTATATAATTGTGCAGGGTAGCCACCAACGCATATGAAGTGTTGTTAAGCTTTAATTCTTTCTGTTGTTACCTTAGAACGCTTCTATATGTTGTTTACCAACGCATGTATATATGTTGTTGTAGACCCTAGCAACGCCACCAACGACAACGCATAGTAATCCATTGGTGTAGAACTTAGCAACGCATATGTGGACATAGGACAACACATCAATGCGTTGCTGAAGGGGGGTTCCTGTTGTAGTGAGCGTAATGGTGTGTTCGAACGTCGTAACCGTACTTTATTAGATATGGTGCGATCTATGATGTCTCTTACTGATTTACCACTATTGTTTTGGGGTTATGCTTTAGAGACGGCTGCATTCACGTTAAATAGGACACCATCTAAATCCGTTGAGACGACACCATATGAACTGCGGTTTGGCAAGAAACCCAAGCTGTCGTTTCTTAAAGTTTGGGGCTGCGATGCTTATGTGAAAAAGCTTCAACCTGATAAGCTCAAACCCAAATCAGAAAAATGTGTGTTCATAGGATACCCAAAGGAGACTGTTTGGTACGCCTTCTATCACAGATCTGAAGGCAAGATAGTCGTTGCAAAGAATGGATCCTTTCTAGAGAAGGAGTTTCTCTCAAAAGAAGCGAGTGGGAGGAAAGTAGAACTTGATGAGGTAATTGTACCTTCTCCCGAATTGGAAAGTAGTACATCACAGAAATTAGTTCCAGTGATTCCTACACCAATCAGTGAGGAAGCTAATGATGATGATCATGAAACTTCAGATCAAGTTACTACCGAACCTCGTAGGTCAACCAGAGTACGATCCGCACCAGAGTGGTACGGTAATCCTGTTCTGGAGGTCATGTAACTTGACCATGACGAACCTACGAACTATGAGGAAGCGATGATGAGCCCAGATTCCGCGAAATGGCTTGAGGCCATGAAATCTTAGATGGGATCCATGTATGAGAACAAAATATGGACTTTGGTTGACTAGCCCGATGATCGGCAAGCCATAGAGAATAAATAGATCTTCAAGAAGAAGACTGACGCTGACAGTAATGTTACTGTCTACAAAGCTTGACTTGTTGCGAAAGGTTTTCGACAAGTTCAAGGAGTTGACTATGATGAGACCTTCTCACCCATAGCGACGCTTAAGTTTGTCCGAATCATGTTAGCAATTGTCGCATTTTATGATTATGAAATTTGGCAATTGGATGGCAAAACTGCATTCCTTAATGGATATCTTAAAGAAGAGTTGTATACGATGCAACCAGAAGGTTTTGTCGATCCTAAAGGTGCTAACAAAGTGTGCAAGGTCCAGCGATCCATCTATGGACTGGTGCAAGCCTCTTAGAGTTGGAATATACACTTTCATAGTGTGATCAAAGCATATGGTTTTATACAGACTTTTGGAGAAGCCTGTATTTACAAGAAAGTGAGTGGGAGCTATGTAGCATTTCCAATATTATATGTGGATGACATATTGTTGATTGGAAATAATATATAATTTCTGGATAGCATAAAGGGATACTTGAATAAGAATTTTTCTATGAAAGACCTCAGTGAAGCTGCTTATATATTGGGCATCAAGATCTATAGAGATAGATCAAGATGCTTAATTGGACTTTCACAAAGCACATACCTTGATAAAGTTTTGAAGAAGTTCAAAATGGATCAGTCAAAGTAAGGGTTCTTGTCTGTGTTACAAGGTGTGAAGTTGAGTCAGACTCAATGCTCGACCACCGCAGAAGATAGAGAGAAAATGAAAGTCATTCCCTATGCCTCAGCCATAAGTTCTATCATGTATGCAATGCTGTGTACCAGACCTGATGTGTGCCTTGCTATTAGTTTAGCAGGGAGGTACCAAAGTAATCCAGGAGTGGATCACTAGATAGAGGTCAAGAACATCCTGAAATACCTGAAAAGGACTAAGGATATGTTTCTCGTTTATGGAGGTGACAAAGAGCTCGTCGTAAATGGTTACGTCGATGCAAGCTTTGACATTGATCTGGATGACTCTAAGTAACAAACCGGATACATATTTATATTGAATGGTGGAGCTGTCAGTTGGTGCAGTTCCAAATAGAGCGTCGTGGCGGGATCTACGTGTGAAGCGGAGTACATAGCTGCTTCGGAAGCAGCAAATGAAGGAGTCTGGATGAAGGAGTTCATATCCGATCTAGGTGTAATACCTAGTGCATCGGGTCCAATGAAAATATTTTGTGACAATACTGGAGCAATAGCCTTGGCGAAGGAATCCAGATTTCACAAGAGAACCAAACACATCAAGAGACGCTTCAATTCCATCCGCGATCAAGTCAAGGAGGGAGACATAGAGATTTGCAAAATATATACAGATCTGAATGTTGCAGACCCATTGACTAAGCCTCTTCCACGAGCAAAATATGATCAGCACCAAGACTCCATGGGTGTTAGAATCATTACTATGTAATCTAGATTATTGACTCTAGTGCAAGTGGGAGACTGAAGGAAATATGCCTTAGAGGCAATAATAAAGTTGTTATTTATATTTCCTTATATCATGATACATGTTTATTATTCATGCTAGAAATGTATTAACCGGAAACTTAGTACATGTGTGAATACATAGACAAACAGAGTGTTCCTAGTAAGCCTCTACTTGACTAGCTCGTTAATCAAAGATGGTTAAGTTTCCTAAATAGACATGTGTTGTCATTTGATGAATGGGATCACATCATTATAGAATGATGTGATGGACAAGACCCATCCGTTAGCTTAGCATAATGATCGTTTAGTAATATTGCTATTGCTTTCTTCATGACTTATACATATTCCTCTGACTATGAGATTATGCAACTCCCGAATATAGGAGGAACACTTTGTGTGCTATCAAACGTCACAACATAACTGGGTGATTATAAAGATGCTCTATAGGTGTCTCCGAAGGTGTTTGTTGAGTTGGCATTGATCGAGATTAGGATTTGTCACTCAATGTATTGAGAGGTATCTCTGGGCCCTCTCTGTAATGCACATCACTATAAGCCTTGCAAGCAATGTAACTAATGAGTTAGTTACAGGATGATGCATTACGGAACGAGTAAAGACACTTGCCGGTAACGAGATTGAACTAGGTAGGATGATACCGACGATCGAATCTCGGGCAAGTAACATACCGATGACAAAGGGAATGATGTATGTTGTTATGCGGTTTGACCGATAAAGATCTTCGTAGAATATGTAGGAGCCAATATGAGCATCCAGGTTCCTCAATTGGTTATTGACCGGAGATGTGTCTCAGTCATGTCTACATAGTTCTCGAACCCGTAGGGTCCGCACGCTTAACGTTCGATGATGATTTGTATTATGAGTTATGTGTTTTAGTGACCGAAGTTTGTTCGGAGTCCCAGATAAGATCACGGTCATGATGAGGATTCTCGAAATGGTCGAGAAGTAAAGATTGATATATTGGACAAAGGTATTCGGACACCGGAAAGGTTTCGGGACGTTTCGGATATTTATCTGGGATCGAGGGGTTACCGGAACCCCCGGGGGAAGTTATGGGCCTAGATGGGCCATAAGGGAGTATGAGAGGGCAGCCCACAGGGTGGCACATGCCCCCCAAGGGCAGTCCAAATTGGACTAGGGGGAGGGGGCACGGCCCCCTCTTTCCTCTTCCTCTCCCGCTCCTTCACTCCTTCACTCCTTTCCCCTCTTGGAATAGGTAAGGGAGTCCAACTAGGATTGGGAATCCTAGTTGGACTCCCCCTTGGCGCGCCCCCTCATGGCCGCTGGCCTCCTCCCTCTCCTCCTTTATATACGTGGCCAGGGGGCACCCCAAAGGCACAACGGATAATCTCTTAGCCGCGTGCGGTGCCCCCCTCCACAATTTAACACCTCGGTCATATCATCGTAGTGCTTAGGCGAAGCCCTGTGCCGGTAACTTCATCATCACCGTCGCCACGCCGTCGTGCTGACGGAACTCTCCCTCGACCTTTACTGGATCAAGAGCTTGAGGGACGTCATCGTATTGAACGTGTGTTGAACACGGAGGTGCCGTACGTTCGGTACTTGGATCGGTTGGATCATGAAGACGTTCGACTACATCAACCGCATTACTAAACGCTTTCACTTTTGGTCTACGAGGGTACGTGGACACACTCTCCTGTCTTGTTGCTATGCATCTCCTAGATAGATCTTGCATGTTCGTAGGAAAATTTTGAATTACTACGTTCCCCAACACAGGAGTGCCCAGACACACCTCCTCTAGCCCTGCCGTGCAAGCCGGCTATACACGCCCCGGGGGCTCAACTCAGAGGGAGCCCCCACCCACGCACCAGTGGAAGTACCATGCTCCGCGCTGGCAGTCGACACGGTCGAGGAGCAGCTATGCCCGTGTAAGTGCGGAAGCGCCATGCTCCGTGCTGGTGATAAACAACTGGGGGCGGCCCCATGGCCGCATTAACCCCAGGGAGCCATCAGGCTCAGTGTCCGGCCTCATCGCAGCGCTTTCCCTTCGGGAGAGTCGCGCGAGGGGGCTGGGCATGGGGGATACACTCAGGTCACGCCTAGCGTATGCAACCCTGCCAGGTCCCTCGGACCTGGTCGGCGCGCAGCCCTCCCGAGTGGGACCTCGGCGAGGAAATGTATGGAGGTCTGTTTGTACGTCAAGGGGGACTCCTGAGAATCGCGACTCTGGAGCCTAACTGGTCACATAGCCCCCACTCCTTGGTCTCATCCTGGCTATCCGGACGACTCAGTGGCGGCTGGGGTATGCGCGGGGTCGGGCCCTGCCAACGCAAAACGCTAAGGCCTACTCTCGCATCTCCTTCCCGAGGGCTGTTTCAACGTCAAGGGGGACTCATGAGCATCGCGACTCAGGGGCCTAACTGGTCACATAGCCCCTAGCCCCTTGGTCTTGTCCTGGTGATCCGGATGACCCAAAGGCGGCTGAGGTATGCGTGGGGCCGGGCCCTGCTGACGCAGAACATTAAAGCAATAAGGAAGGAAATCACAAAATCTTAGCAAATTATTATAGGAAATGCTACCTCTTAAAGGGTGCAGAGCACATAAGTTTAACGCCTCCACGAGGCACGGTGCATGTTGCAGGAAATAAAATGGAGGGAAGCGCCGCCAGCGAGCTTCTCCTTGAGCCTTGGGCGCTGTCGTCGCCCGCAAGGAGTGCCCCATCGTCGACAACGTCGCCGTCACCCATACCATCAGCCGTGGCCGTAGGCTCGGCGACGCCATCAGCCGGGGTCACGGGGTCGATGGCGAGGAACTTCTGTAGCAGGGCCTCCACCTGGTCCTTCATGGCTTCGGCAGCGACGGTGCAGTGCTCCTCGTCCACAGGCTCAAGTAGGGCTCCGAAGTCGATGCTGGGGTCGTGAAGATGGAGGTGGATAAAGACGCGCGTCATAGCCAAAGCGGAGAGCGCACGGGCTTCCCCCTCCACCACGGGTCCGACTCCAACAACAATGCCCTCGAGCACCGTGACAAGCTGGGGGAGCAGCTCGGCGAGGCCTTCCTCAGTAGTCACCAACGGCTCCTTCAACCCCCTCCCGTAGAGTTCCCGCAATGCCTTGCAGGACCTCTGCTCAAGAGAATTTAAGGCGACACGATCTTTGGCAAGAACCTTTGCCTTGGCCTCCAGCCGGGCCTTCTCCATCTCCACCTCCTCCTTCAGCTTCTCTAGGCGGCCGCGCTCCGCGGCCTGCTCCCATGTCGATTGCTCCATCTCGGTGTCACGACCGGCGACCGCGTCTTCCCGAGCCTTCAGCTTCTCCTCCCGTGCCTCGTGCTGACGAGCCTCGGTAGCCCGCTCGTTGCGCAGGGTCTCCAGCTCGGCCTCCGCCACCCGGCGGCGCTCCTCGGCAGCCTCGGTGTAACACCCCGCATGTATCTTGCATTATTTGTAACTCCGACTCTTGCCATTTTCAGCTAGGTGATATGTTATTCCCTCCGTTGTCGGGTTATTGTCTTTCGTTTTGTATTTTGTCATGTCATGCATTTTCATATCATGTCATCATGTGCATTGCATTCGCATACGTGTTCGTCTCATGCATCCGAGCATTTTCCCCGTTGTCCGTTTTCCAATCCGGCGCTCCTATCTCCTCCGGTGCAACCCTCTTGTTTTCTTTCGTGTGCGTGTGTCAAAATTTCTTGGAATGGACCGCGGCTTGTCAAGTGGTCTTGTTATACCACCCGGAGACTACCGGTCAAGTTTCGTTCCATTCGGAGGTCGTTTGGTACTCCAACGGTTAACCGGGCCTCCGCAATGTCCATTTGAGTGTCCAGCAAAAACCCCCTCCAAAACCAGCCCAAAGCCCACCAAACTCTCTTCCATGCTCTAGGTCGTTCGATCACGATCGTGTGGGCGAAAACCGCACCTCATTTGGAGCCTCCTAGCTCCCTCTACCTATAAATGAGTGGGCATCCCGAAAAACGAAATCTCAGACGAACCCTAACCCTCTCCCTCCGCGCCGCGCCGGACGCGTCCGCCCGCGCCGGACACGTCCGCCGCCGCGCCCCGGCGAATCCGCTGTTGCCACGTGTCCCGCCGGCCTCTCCCTCCGCGCGGGCCCGCGAGCCCGTCGCGGGCCTGCCGGCCCGCATCGCCGCCTCCTCCGCGCCCGCGCGCCTCGCCGCCGCCGCCGCTGCCTTCACCGCCGAGCGCCGCCGCCTCCGGCCCGCCGCCCGCCATCTCCTCCGGCCGCCGCCCGCCACCACCGCCGGCGAGGAGCTCCGCCGCCGGGCCCCTCCTCCGGTCACCGCGGCGCCCCCTCGCCTCCTCCTTCCTCCTTCCCCCGGCCCCGCCGGCGAGCTCCTGTGGCAGGTCTCGATCCAGATCCATCGGTACCCGTTGACTTTTTCTCGCCTCAAAATATCTTCCAAGTCCCTAAATTTTCTCAGCAAGTGCCTATGTTCGAGATGCGATAACTTTGTGCATGTAGCTCCGATTCACGCGTATAATATGTCAAATTGTTCGCCTCGTGATGCTCTTCATTTTGTTCAATTGCACCATGTTCATTAGAGGTCATCTTGACGCCCAAATCTCCGTTGGAAGAGGGCTAGTTGCTGTTAATCTCTGGTTCTTATCAGAACTTCGAGATTTGTCATTTTTGTATTATTTATTCTGTGCATCTTTTGAGCATGAGCTCTACATGTGTTTTGAAGTATGCCATGCCATCTTTCCAGTGGTGTAGTCCATGTATTTTTGTGATCTCTGTGGTGACTAGCACAAGCATGCAAAGTAGGCCCCGTAATATTTCTGATTTCAGGGACCTTGTGATTTCTCCAAGTCTTTGTCTGCTGTAATTTTGTTGCCATGTAAACTTGATGCTACAGAGAGATCCATGCATATTTTGGAGATGCTCAGTAAGGATGTTTTGTAGCTATAGTTGTAATTGATCCATTCCTGTAATTTTTTGCAATTTTAGAGTACCATAGCATGACTCAATCTTGCTCTACTTTTGCTATAAAATATTTCTGGCAGATTCTTAACATGACATGCATTTTTTGCCAAGCTTATTGTAGTTGATCCATACATGCTATGTAATTGTTTTTGCCATGGATAGCTTCATAAACATGCCATATTACTGTAGGTATGCTTGGTTTGTCATGCATTGCTCTGTAGTGAGTGCATCAAGCTCACAAAGAGGCCTACATATTAATATTTCTGCCATGCTCTGTTTTCTGCTAAGTCTGAAACCTGATAACGAAACTTGCTATGTTTACATGCTTGCCATCATATCTTCTGGTCTTTTTTGGATTATGGTAAGTAAGGGACTTTTGTCATGTGCATTTATTAGAACACTAACATGCCTTGTTTTGCTATGTTAAATTCCTGTAGCATATTGAGTTCGTGCTCCGAACATTGCTACCTGATGCTGATTTCTGCCATGTCCAGTTTTTCACCAAGTCTGTGAACCTGTAATCTTTTGCACTTTTGCCATGCTTGTTTGAGCTTGTTATGTTGTGAACTAGCCGTAGCTCAGTGTTCATCTTTTGTCAAGCATCTCCTGTAGATTACTGCCATGTGCTTTGTTGCTATGTTGGGGTGCTGTAGCAGTGTTACTTGTTGTATTTTAAGTGCTATCATGCTGTTTATCGCAGATTAGTGTCATTCTTGTTTTGCTTGCCATTTGCAAACCGTGCATCCGATTCCGGTGATCTTTATATCGATTTCGACCGAAATCATCTCATCTTTCCAGTGGCATGCTTGGTTTGTCAAGTTACTGCCATGTTCATCATTTTCCTTCCGGAGCACGCATATGCATCGCATATCATGTCTTGCATATCATACATGTTTTGCATCATGTTGCTTGCGCATTTCTCGTTGTTGATTGTGGTTCCGTTTGTTTGTGTTCTTGTCTTGGGTAGAGCCGGGAGACGAGTTCGTGAACGAGGAACCTGTCGAGTACGCTTACGAGGATCAAGCTTTCGACAACTCTGAGAATCTTGCAGGCAAGATGACCACCCCTCGAAATCACTTCTATCTTTGCTATGCTAGTTGTTCGCTCTATTGCCATGCTCGCTACCTATCACTTGCTATATCATGTCTCCTATTTCAGCCATGTCAGCCCCTAACCATCTTTTCCTAGCAAACCGTTGTTTGGCTATGTTACCGCTTTTGCTCAGCCCCTCTTATAGCGTTGCTAGTTGCAGGTGAAGTTGAAGTTTGTTCCATGTCGGAACATGGATATGTTGGGATATCACTATATCTCTTATTTAATTAATGCATCTATATATTTTGGTAAAGGGTGGAAGGCTCGGCCTTATGCCTGGTGTTTTGTTCCACTCTTGCCGCCCTAGTTACTGTTATACCGGGATTATGTTCCTTGAGTTTGCGTTCCTTACACGGTCGGGTGATTTATGGGACCCCCTTGACAGTTCGCCTTGAATAAAACTCCTCCAGCAAGGCCCAACCTTGGTTTTACCATTTGCGACCTATACCTTTTTCCCCCGGGTTTTCTAGAGCCCGAGGGTCATCTTTATTTTAAACCCCCGGGCCAGTGCTCCTCTGAGTATTGGTCCAAACTGTCAGTCGCCGGTGGCCACCAGGGGCAACTCTGGTCTGGCCTATCGGAAGCTTGGACAATCCGGTGTGCCCTAAGAACGAGATATGTGCAGCTCCTATCGGGATTTGTCGGCACATTCGGGAGGCTTTGCTGGTCTTGTTTTACCATTGTCGAGATGTCTTGTAAACCGGGATTCCGAGACTGATCGGGTCTTTCCGGGAGAAGGTTTATCCTTCGTTGACCATGAGAGCTTATGATGGGCTAAGTTGGGACACCCCTGCAGGGTATTATCTTTCGAAAGCCGTGCCCGCGGTTATGAGGTAGATGGGAATTTGTTAATGTCCGGTTGTAGATAACTTGTCACTTGACCCAATTAAAATACGTCAATCGCGTGTGTAGCCGTGATGGTCTCTTCTCGGCGGAGTCCGGGAAGTGAACAGGGTCTGTGTTATGCATGACGTAAGCAGGTGTTCAGGATCACTTATTGATCATTGCTAGATGACGTCCGTTCCGTTGCTTCTCTTCTCGCTCTCATTTGCTTTTGCCGCTGCAGCTCCACCTCTTTGCACCTCCTTGTTCTACAAGCTTAAATAGTCTTGATCTCGCAGGTGTGAGATTGCTGAGTCCCCGTGACTCACAGATACTTCCAAAACCAGTTGCAGGTGTCGACGAAGCCAGTGCAGATGATGGCGTCGATCTCAAGTGGGAGTTCGACGAGGAACGTGGTCGTTACTATGTGTCTTTTCCTGATGATCAGTAGTGGAGCCCAGTTGGGACGATTGGGGATCTAGCATTTGGGGTTGTCTTATTTTCATCTGGATTTTGACCGTACTCGGTCTATATGATTGTATTTTGGATGATGTATGAATGATATTTATGTATTGTGTGAAGTGGCAATTGTAAGCCAACTCTTTATCCCATTCTTGTTCATTACATGGGATTGTGTGAAGATGACCCTTCTTGCGACAAAACCACTATGCGGTTATGCCTCTAAGTCGTGCCTCGACACGTGGGAGATATAGCCGCATCGTGGGCGTTACACTCGGCATCCTTCAACTCTATGTGACGGGCGGCCACGACCAGGCCGATAGCATGTTTACCCTCCTCGAAGGCCACTACGGCCTGGCTCCATGCCGCCCTGACGGACGCGTTAGATCGCAGCCATCCCGAGATCAACTCCAGGCGCCCCGACGCCAACCGACGGTCGGTGCCTTGAAGGTCGTCGCGGAGCTAGGTCAGCGCGGAAAGAGCATCCTCTGGAGCACCAGGCGAAGAAGGAGAATCACAGCCCAGCAGCATGATGGATGGGGGAGGAGACAGCGCCGGCGCCAGGGTCGGCAAGTTAGCAGCAACAGAAGAGGCCGGGGGCTCTGGAGCCTTCGGGACCTCAGCAGGCGAGCAGAGGTCGAGCGCCTCTGGAGCCGACCTAGCTATAGAGATCGCCTTCTCCTGAGGCCGGGCCTCCGAGTCTCGCGAGGTGACCCACCTGCGGAAGCGCGAGAGCCATCCTTCTGTGCCAGGGGTGGCGCGGCCGCGGCAGGCTGCTGGGTCTCAGGGATCGCGGTCGTCTCCTTCTTCTTCACCACTGGCATTTGCCTAACCGTACAAGAGGAAGGCATCAAGATACTACGACAAGAACAGGGAACAAAAGATCAAGGCGGGGCACTTACTGGTCCACGGCGGCATAATCCCTCACCCTCTTCTGAAGCACCATGCCTGCAGGCTTCGCGGGTTGGGGCACCGACGCGCGAGCCCCATGGGTAGACAAGGGCACGACGCCCGGATCTGCAGCGGCACCGGCCGACGACGAAGCGGAGGCATCACCTCAGGGGATCAACACCGATCTGCTCTTGTTCGGGACCCCTGCCTTCGGCTTCTTCGGAGGGGTGCCCTTAGACCTCGTGGTGACCTCGGCGGAGTGCGGTGACTCCCTCACCGGGTCCTCGCTGGTGTCGTCGTTGTCGGGAAGGGTGCGAAGGAGATCGGTATGGCGCGGAGGAGAAGTCTCCCCTGCCCCCTCCCGGGTCGCCTCCGAGTCCGACCTCTCCTCCTAGTCGGACTCGCCGGAGGACAGCGTCATCGGGGAGCCCGGGGGCCCGGTGGGCGCTACTGGTACGAGCCCACGCTCGTTGAAGACAGGCATGGCAGCGGTGATCTTTTCTCCATCCGCGCGGCGGTATAGCAGAACATGAGTATCTGGCGGGCGACCTTGGTCCTTCCTGACCAGGAGGCGCAGGACCTTGTTCAGCTCCTCTTCAGGCAAGTTGTCCGAGTGCAGCCGGAGGTCGCCTCCCTCGCCCACGAGCTTCCACAAGGGGCGCGACCGCGCCTGGAGCGGGGCCATGCGCTATGTCAGGAACTCCTTGACAATCATGGACCCCGTCAGCTTCTCTGCCTTCGGGTCGTCCGGCTTCAGGTGGGCCACCATCTTCTCCATCAACTGCTCCACCCGGGGATCATTGAGCTTCTCGTGAGACCATCCCTCATGAGGTGCTGGCATCCCAGTCGGCAGCGCCAGGCGAGGGTAGGAGCGCTTGGCGTCCATGAAGATCCACTTGTTCCTGAAGTCCTCCACCTTCTTCCCGGCTCGCGAGATCGCGTTGCTGCCGTTGGTGCGACGAAGTTGGCACACCCCGAACACTGGCCCTCCTTGACCCGGAGGTAGAAGAAATGGTGGAGCAGCGCCACGGAAGGCATCACCCCCGAATGCCTCGCAGTAAAAGGCAAAGATCGACAGGAGGAGGACGGAGGTGGGATGAAGATGGAGGGCGTGGAGATTGTAATGGCGAAGGACGACATAGAAGAAGCTGGAGAAAGGGGGGACCAGCCCCGCAAAGACGTTGTGCAAGAAGAAGGGATAGAAGGTACCACCCAAGGTCTCCGGCTTGACGGAGCCGGCCCGGAGCGCTGTCTCTCCCCCCTCATTGCTGCTGCCGGCCATCACCAGGAGTGCGGCGGCGAGGTTCTTCTCCAGGACTGAAGACACACTCAGGGCAGGCTCAAACCAGGTGGTCGAGCGCGTGGCCTTCGCCTTGTCGGTGGCCATTGGCTGTGGGCTTGGGGGAGTGTTTCGGTGGATCTGGAGTCTCTCTGGGCAAGAAGGAGAAGGGGGTTTAGAGCAAGACGAAGGAGGGGCAATGAAAGCTCTGTAGCGGGCGCCAGCCTTTTTGTCGGGCAAGTACGGTTGCCGAGGCAGCATGGGGAAGCGGAGGCGCCCATGTCCCATCAATCGCCATGCATCAACCAAGGCCGCAGGTGGTTGGGGCCCGAAGCTCTTCATACTTGCCCTTTGGCTTCGCCTCAAAGCCAAGTTCGAGCGCGCCTTGGGCCCGGGGGCTACTGTCGGCGTCCTGGGAACGGGGGTACCCAGACTTGCCTGCCTGCGGCCCACATCATTGCTCGGTCAACGGCCTGGTACGGCCCAGCTTCAGCAACAACAATCCAAGACCCTCGCGAGGGGCCAAGCCTCGCGAGGCGGACGACACCAAGACCTCCCTAGGGGACGGCCTCACTAGGCTGGCTCCCGAGGAGTGGAGATATCTATGCAAGGCGCACCTCGCGAGGTTCATATGACGTGAGCCATAATGACCAAGGCCAGGCGTCACCAGCGGGCGCAGTGTACCAGTTTCCTCTTTGGTGCTAAGGGGGCAAGTGCAGGCGCGGGGTCCCGAGGAATGAAGCAAAAGTTTCCATATCGGTGCAACAAGACCAAGACCGCCAAGACGGCAGGACGGAGGACATCGCGGAGCCCACAGTAGTGTCACTACCAGAGGCTTTTGCAGGCGAAGACTACTTTTGCCAGGATAGCTTGTACTAGTTGTCTCCCTTCAAATTTGGCTGTTGTGGGATCCCTTCCCGCCTACATTTGGGAAGAGGACCAAAGCCACTATAAACAGAACTTAGCCACGACCATTGAAGGGGGGATCGATTCCACCCTGACCACCTCACCAACTCTTCGAGCTCAAGAACACCTCACCTCCTGAGGCTGTTCTACCACTGTATTAGTTCATCCTTAGCCCTTCGAGGCAATCCACCACAAAGCTGGAGTAGGGTATTACACCGCAAGGTGGCCCGAACCAGGATAAACTGCCGTGTCTCTTGTCTCCTGGGTTCGTCGAGCTAGGCCTTGGAATCGTTGAGCGGGCAGATTGGGGAGGGAGAGTTGTTCGCACGCACCCCAGAGTTCGAACCTCTCAAGGGTCTGCGGAACCCTGGATCTGACACACTCTTGTCATATTATATCATGATTGTTTTGACAAAGTGTTGGCATTTGAGATATCTTATTATTGCTCGCTAGTTGATTATGCCATTGATACGAGTTAATATAATTTTTAAGAGTTATTTCTGACATGGTTAGTCATGATCCTTGCTGAAAACCTGCGTGCTACTTAAGCTTATTTATGTCAACAAGAACAAAAGAGTTCGTAATTTTTTTTCTTTTTCACTTTCAGTTTGACAACTGAATTGCTTGAGGACAAACAAAGGTTTAAGCTTGGGGAGTTGATATGTCTCTGTCTTATCGACTTTTCCTAACGCTTTTGCTCTTGTTTTGGACTCTAATTTGCATGATTTGAATGAAACTAACCCGGACTGACGCTGTTTTCAGCAGAACTACCATGGTGTTGTTTTTGTTCAAAAATAAATGTTCTCGGAATGGAAAGAAACTTGTTGGAGAATTATTTTAGAATATATAAAAATACTGGAGCCAATAACCACCGGAGGGGGGCCACTAGGTGAGCACAACCCACCAAGGCACGCTGTGATAGCCTGGCTTAATAGGGATGATAGACTACTCATATTAATAAGGAATTCCTTCTTTTCCGGAAGCACATTCGGACAGAACTCCAAAGTTAAGCGTGCTTAGCTTGGAGTAATTTCAGGATGGGTGACCGACCGGGAAGTTGCTCCCGGGTGCGCACGAGTGAGGACAAAGTGTGCAGAAAAGACTAGTATTGATCTGTGGGGTCAGTCTAGATCCAGCCAGGAGTAACGACCACCGGCGGGTGTGTCCGGGGCGTTACACGCGCCCCCCTCTAGGCCCGCCCAGGTGGGTTGTGCCCACCTGGTGGCCCCGCATACCCTAATTCCAACTCCTTAAATACCCATATTTGGAGAAAAATCGGGGAGGAAGTTTCATCGCGTTTCATGATACGGAGCCGCCGCCACCTCCTGTTCTTCATCGGGAGGCCAGATCTGGAGTGTGTTTAGGGCTCCGGAGTGGGGGATCTTTGATCTTCATCATCACCAACCCTCCTTCATCGCCAATTCCATGATGCTCCCCACCGGGAGTGAGTAATTCCTTCATAGGCTCGCTGGTCGGTGAGGAGTTGGATGAGATTCATCATGTAATCGAGTTAGTTTTGTTAGGGCCTGATCCCTACTATCCACTATGTTCTGAGATTGATGTTGTTATGACTTTGCCATGCTTAATGCTTGCCACTTTGGGCCCGGGTGCCATGATTTCAGATCTGAACCGTATGTTTTGACCATTATATCTATGTTCTAGATCTGATCTTGCAAGTCATATTCACCTATTACGTGTTATGATCCGTGAACCCCAGGGTGACAATAACCGGGATACTTTCTGGTGATGACCGAAGTTTAAGGAGTTCATGTATTCACTATGTGTTAATGCTTTGTTCCGATTCTCTATTAAAAGGAGGCCTTAATATCCTTTAGTTTCCTTATGGACCCCGCTGCCATGGGAGGGTAGGACAAATGATGTCATACAAGTTCTTTCCATAAGCACGTATGACTGTTTACGGAATACATGCCTACATTTTATTTATGAACTGGAGCTAGTTTTGTATCGCCCTAGGTTATGACTGTTATATGATGAATATCATCCAATGAATCCACCAATCCAATGCCTACGAATTTTCCATATATTGCTCTTGCTAAGTTACTACTGAAGCTGTTACTGTTACGCTTGCTACAAAATCATTGTTGTCACTGTTACCGTTACTACTGCTATCATCACTACTATGAAAACTATCATACTACTTTTCTACTGATCACTTTGCTGCAGATATTTAATCTCCAGGTGTGGTTGAATTGACAACTCAGCTGCTAACACTTCCCAATATTCTTTAGCTCCCCTTGTGTGGAATTTATAAATTTTGGTTGAATACTCTACGCTCGAAAACTGTTGCGATCCCCTATACTTGTTGGTTATCAATGCATAGCCTGCTTTTGTAACTTGCTATTGTTACTTTACCTGTTTTCCTATATGCTTAGTATAGGGTTGTTAGTGATCCATTAGTGACCCCTCATCCTTGTCCCTGTTGCCCCGCTTTGTTACTGATGACTTGATCAACGTGATCGATATGAAGAGACCGACACATCACCACACACCCCTAGTTGTACGACTCTGTAGAGCTACTATCGAGTGCTGAGGGTGATACCTTGTAATGCACTCCTAATGATATCTATGTAGTGTAACTAACCGGTCGTGGATTATGGAGGGTGATTCCTCCTTCACCAGTCCCGATAACGACTCTGTCGTGCAACCCCTCAAGTGTGAACCCTTCGAGGGTGATTCCTCCAAGGTCACCTTGATGGTTACATCGAGTGGGAATCCATCGAGGGTGATTCCTCAGATTTCCCCTTTGATGTTATGGACACATGGTTACCTTGACTTTACCTCAGAACCTTGTTGAAGTCGTGTCGACCCCGAGGGGTACCCGCGAGAGTTACTGAAGCCGGGTTGACCTGGAGGGTACCCGCGAGATAATTACGAGGCATGGCCGGGCAGGTGGACCACCCAAGAGAGGGTTGGGCCTGACCCTTGCCATAAGTCCTCGGGACGGGGCAACGGGATCACACGTCCTTCTCAGGCGCATATTCTCGCGCGTCTTCAGTCACCTCCTCAATCTCAACCTCCATTTTGACGTTGACGCCGCCATAGCCCCCATGCCCAGGGTTATCCAGGACAACTTGGTGGACTAGGTGGACGACCATGTGGACGCCTTGGTCGCAGAGTTCGCCCCTGAGGATGGCGCGGTCGTGATCGCGGTCGGGGAAGGCGATGCGGACGACGCTGATGAAGACGATGCCAGCAATAGCTCGGGTGGCGTGGATGAAGACGGCGAGGACGGTGCTGAAGGCAGCGCCTCCGGCTAGACCCGCATATCCTTTTGCCTTAACCTATATGCAAAAACCTTCGGGCACGACCCTACGGGGCGTGAAAGCATTTTTGAAGGGGGGGCTCTTATAATGTATGAAATGGTGATATGTCTTTTAATGACAGGGTTTGGGATGTGCCGTCGCGGGCCCACGGGCTCCCGAGCGGGGTAGTTGTTGCAACTTATCTTGGTTCCATAGGTCTTGAGCGAGTCCTGATGTCCTCGTCGCACCTTCCTCCTGAGGTGAGCCCTCCGGAGCTCGCGAGGTTCCAAGTCTCCCGAGAAGTCTAGTGGCCCGTCCAAGAGAGCGCCGGGAGGAGCAAACGCCGGACTACGGCAAGGTATGCGCGGTGATACCCCTCCTGGGGGGGGGCTTGTCGTCGCCCGGGCTAGCCCGAACGTGCTTGGAGCGTGCATACCACGCCCAGCCCCTGCTCGCGGGGCGCTCCCAGGGGGTGGCAGGCGTGAGCCCCATGGTAAAACATGTAGCCAGAAGCTAGAAACTGACACAAATCAAGAGAAAATTCCCCCCGTTTTTGATAAACACAAGGAACTTCAAATCTCAGTCCAAAAGGCGGCGATTGAGTTACAGAAAAAGGGGTGAAAGCAAACGACCGCGTCCAACACCTAGCTAGTCTTCTTGTCTTCTCACCAGTGCGGAGCTAAGTGCTTTCACTGGGAGTGAGAATAGTCATTGGGGAACAGTGTCGACGGCCAGCACGGAGCATGGTGCTTCCACTTGGACGTGGGTGGGAGCCCCCATGAGGCCCGAGGGCGGCACTCAGGAGACTCCGGGGCGTGTACATCCCCACTCATTATTACGGAGAGTGTCACGAGCGGAGACCTTCATAGGCGTGGGCCTTGCTTCATATCTGAAAGCACAAGTGCTCCCTGGGTGATTTTGGTAATTAATGTCAACATATCTCTTGTTGGACTAACATTTTTATCTAGTATATTTCAACAAGTTCAACATTGGAGTGGCAGGACAAGAGGATGTGGAGCCCCTTTAAGATGCTAAGGACAAAGATTGGCAAGAGCTCCAGACTCTACATTTTCATTTTAGTGATCCAAGATCACATTGAGTCCATAGGAAAGCCAATACTATTAAAATGTGATGAGGTGTTGCTTAATGGCTTGCTTGCTCAAAATGCTTAGTGATATGCTCCAAAGCCCTCAACCAGTTTCTCATTTCCACATCTGTCCCAAAACTAAAGTCAAACTCGGCCCCACCGATTTGACCTACCCGGTGCCACCGAGTTCAGAAATGATGCAAAATGTTTGCGATGAATGATAGATCAAACACGGTTCAGATTTTAGTTGCGTGTGCGATGAGGGGCACACGGTTGATCTGTACGAACTGTTTGCGATGAGACAGAACAACAAAAATGGGTAGCCAGATCAATGTGTGTGCGATATACGGCATACAGTTCACTGTGATGAACCGTTTGCGATGAGTGAGGTGAACACAAACGATTCGGCGTAACAAGATGTGTGTGATACCTGATAAACAGGCCGGTAATTAGAATTGTGTGCGATCATTATAGACAGCCCGTACGGTCCCTTTTTGTGAATTGTGTGCTCGCCAGGGCACACAGTTCAACAAACCAACCAGTTGGCTATAATGTAGAAGATCTTTGTCGAATACATATTACTAACCATCTGCGATGAGATTGACAGGATAAACAGAGATATATACAGTCTCCTTAAATTAGTCCTTCTTCTTCTTGTTGTTCTTGTTGGATGGCCCCGCGACATCGTCTTGGCGAGGACGCTTCTTGCCGCTGACCATTGGCTTTTCATCGCCGTCGCTGTCGTCATCGTCCTTGCTGTCGTTGTCGTCGTCCTCCTCGTTCGACCATTCCTCCTCATCATCATCGTCGTCCTCTTCTTCGTCCTCTGACGGCTCCTAATCCGTCTGGTTGTCGTGTGACGACTCCGGAGGCGGCGTCCCTTCCATGAACCAGATATAATCGAGGTCTGGGCTCGACGCCGGACTCATGGAAGACGAGCGGGATGATTCTGATGTTGACCTAGCATCGGGTGCCAGACTGCTGGCCGAACTATCGTCCTCGCTATCACTTGACATGGCTGCAGAGTGTGTGCCAGTTTGTAGCGCGGCTTGCCGGGGACGATGTAGATGGTGGACACTTAAGCGGGGTATGTAGAGAAGAGGAACTGCCAATTGAAGTGGGGATTGAAGAGGGGGTTGACGTATTATCTAACCGCTGATATAATCAACCGTAATTATTTGTACCCAGTTGCTCCAAATTCCCGGGGTTGCGCAGGACTCCTATTGGCTATTTGGCTGGTTTCCTTTTTCAGGACAAAAACAAGGAACGAGTTTTGGGATTATGCACCGGTACCGGTACGAATGGAGTTGGACAGTTGGCAAGCAATACATTGAGCTCTTCTTATTGATAAAGCCAGTAATATTCAAACTAGAAAGGAAAAGAAAAAAGACAAAGAAACATATCTGCACGAATCTTCGTGTAACATCAATGGCATATATAGGACCTAGATGTGCATTACTTAGAGCACATCTAGATGTGCTTTAGCAATACTGTCAAACAAAACCCCTAATCATCATTGCAAACAGCGCATAGAACATGGCTAATGCGACAACCACAACTACACATGCTAGTTCCTTCTTGTCTCTTGCTTTCATCTGTTGCATGTGATTGATTCTGTCTTGCTTCATCGTACTGATTGTACATTCCAAATCAGCCAATTTCTTCTTCAGCTTTACGTTATCTTCTGCGAGCTTGGTGATAACACTCCGAGCCCTGCCATGCCATTCTTCATCCAACCAGTTAACAAAGGCACACGCCTCATATCCCTGCCAATGTTAAATAGTATTCTGGATGATCGGTGCCATTAACTGAAGTAAAATGATGAACTTAATTAGCACTAACCTCTAAGGGGCAACTGAGAAACCGCCTGCCAATGTCGAATCCCTCCGTGCATACACGTCGAGCGGGAGTGTGCTCGTGCACACAACTCAACTTTTGGTACTTCTTGGTGGTGCAAAACTCGGAGTCGAACTCATGTTGCAGGAGTCTGGAGTGAAGCTCCGGATCCGGCGGCAGATCGCTTTCCTGGGGAGGGGGGCCATTCAGGACGGATTCAGCAAGGAGCCATACTTTGGACATGGTAAAAAAGATCGGGATAGATTGGAACCTGACAGGATGATTCGGATCCATAGTACATCTGCCTTCTGATGACCTTAGGCAAGTGATCGGTGGCGACCGCCGTCGTGGCGGCAATACGAGCAGGAGCAGGCGCATCGAAACCATCAACACAACTCGTCCGCATTCCCCCAATGTCAGCACCACGCGAGGGAATTTGGAGGCTATGTAGGGATTTGGGGAAACTGTGGAGATAAGCTGACGGTCGGGAACTACTAATGGCACTATATATATGTTGTATACGGCACACTGTTTGTACATGTCGTTTGTGTTAGGTATTACAACATCACACACGATTTCCGCACCAAACCGGGTGAGAAGACAACGTAGGTTAGACACGGTTGCCATTTCATAACCATATGTGATGTACTACCCTGTCCATATAATTGAGTTACGATGAGATACCATGTAAACAGCCGCTCCACGAATATCCGTAAAAAAACAGCCGCTCTGCATATAGAGATGGCGGCGGTGGCCTAGGCAGTGCCTACCGGAGAAGAGGTCAATCCTCGGTCGGTGGGCGGTGGCGGCGTCATAGGAGGTCAATCCTCGTTCTGCGGCGGGAGATAGGAGGAGATCAACCGTCAAGGTCGGCGGCGGCATGATTCGAGCACATCCATCGCGGTCGATGGCGGGATAGTGGAGGTCGAACTTCAGGCGGCAGCCGCACTAAGCTTTGCTCCTCGACCCTGCTGTCTTGGCGTGCCGCCGCATCGCCCTTGTCTGTCTGCTGGGTGGAGGTCGCCGTGCGGCTAATTAAGTAAGGTATTCTTTTCGTGAGTGGCTAAATTTAGGTATTCAATTCCTAAGTGTAGTGTTGTACTAGTACTCTGCGTGTAAATTGACTGGCCATTAATTTTTGTCATAGCACGCCTGGATAACAACATGGAGCGCCCTTAGTAATTATTAAAATAAAACCTTGTGATTTATGCACGCATCTTTGGACAACAGTTAATCCGTGTCTCAATGTTGTTGTTTTGTTTTTAATTACCATTCGTGTGCTGCAGATGGAACGATCTCGATGGATGAAGAATCGGAAAACCGCAGATTTTATCAGTGGCGTGACAGAGTTCATGAATTTGGCTGAAAGTACAAAGAGGAGAATTGGTGATGCGGATTACATCCTGTGTCCATGTACTGATTGTGCCAATACAGAGTCACATGAAGTTGCAGATGTCCAGATGCACTTAGTCTCTAGGGGATTCATGGATGGATATACACGTTGGACCAGACACGGTGAAGAGGAGGTCATGGATGAAGATACCCAGGGCAGCGAGATGCCAAACCCCGATCAGTGTCACATGGATGTTGAATCTAACATCGGGGCAGAGGCGTCAAGCTACCAATGGAACACCGGAAAGCCGAAACACCCACTAGAAAACCAAGACGTCAACGCAGATGACGACGATCTTGATATGCCAGATTTTGCTGCTATGATTGCAGATTTCGAGGGCCCAGATAAGCATATGATTGGGTACAAGGATCGGCCAACCATTGATGCGGACTCCAAGAAAGAATTGTATCCAAGTTGCAAAAAGATATATTCCAGGTTGAGTGCCACCCTGGCGCTTCTCAAATTTAAAGCAGCAAACGGTCTATCAAACAAGGGCTTCACAGAGGTGTTAGGTCTTTTGAAAGAAATTCTTCCGGAAGATAATGTGCTCCCCAGAAGCACGAATAAAGCAAATTGGAACTTGAAGTACAGAAGATACACGCTTGTGTGAATGATTGTATATTGTACCGTGGTGAGTACAAAGATTATCGTGCATGTCCCACATGCAAGCATGCACGATACAAGCGCAGGAGAGCAAAGGACAAGTACAAATTGGATGACGAGATCAAGACAGGAGTCCCGTTCAAGGTTGTTTGGTACTTGCCTTTAATTCCAAGGTTGAGGCATTTGTTTGCAAACCCTAGAGAGGCAAAGAGGTTGCCGTGTCATCATGATGAGAGAATTGCGGATAGGTATATGAGGCACCCGAAAGATGGGGCTCAGTGGGAATTAATTGACAAAAAGTTTGAAAATTTTGCCAAGGATCCTAGAAGTATAAGGCTCGGGGAGTGTACTGACGGGATGAATCCTTTTGGCGATATGAGCACGAAGCACAGCTCATGGCCAGTGCTTCTGTGCATATATAACCTAGCTCCTTGGTTGTGTATGAAGAAAAATACATTATGATGTCAATGATTATCCAAGGCCCGAAGCAACCTGGAAATGACATCGTCATTTACTTTCAGCTACTGGTAGAAGAACTGCTGATAGTGTGGATAGATGCACCTGCAGTAAAATGTTATGATGCTTACAGAAAGGAGATTTTTCGATCTACATGCCATGCTGGTGCACACCATTCAAGATATGCCGGCATTAGGCAACACATCGGGGCAGAAAACAAGGGGAGAAGTAGGGTGTGTCACATGCATGGATAGGACAGCTAGCAGAAGACTTCCCAACTCGCACAAAACAGTGTATTTGCGTCATCGTAGGTTCTTACGGAAAAATCACCCATACCGAAAGATGAAAGCTGAATTTGATGGTACGGCAGAGGCAGCTGCAGCCCCAAGACCCTATGAAGGGGTGGTGGTCCACAACATGGCTAAAAAAATTAATGTTGTGCTTGGCAAGAACCACCCTTTGACGGTGAAACTAACACCCAAGGATCAAGTGTTTAAGAAGAAATCGGTGTTCTGGAAATTACCTTACTGGGAGATTCTACGTGTACGTCACTGCATCGATGTCATGCACGTAGAGAAGAACGTATGTGAAAGCATCCTTGGTACTCTGCTCAAGATTAAAGGTAAAAGAAAGGATGGTGACGGTTCACGGCTCGATATGCTTGCTGATCAATCACAACGCAAGAGTGAAGCAGAAGATGATGACAAATTCATCAAAGCTCGCCAGAGTTACAATTTCAGTACAAAAGAAGCAACACAGTTCTTCACCTATTTGTTGTCAGTTAAGACACCCTCTTCCTACTCCGCAAACATCAGAAGTCTCGTGGATGTGAGCTCAGGTAAAATGAAGTTGGGACACATGAAGTCACATGATTGCCACGTAATGTTGACACAAATCCTCCCGGTGGCCATCAGGAATCTGATGGACAAAGATATAAGAAACACACTCATTGACCTCTGTGATTTCTTCAACCAACTATGGCAGAAAGTTGTAGATCCTGAAGAGTTGGATCATATGCAAGATGATATTGCAAGAATATTGTCCAACCTAGAGATGTTTTTCCCACCGTCATTCTTTGATATCATGGTCCATCTCACTGTGCACCTTGTCGACGAGATAAAGTATTGTGGTCCTGTGTTTCTTCGCAACATGTATCCCTTCGAGCGGTTCATGGGAATCCTGAAGCGCTTTTGTCGGAACCGAAACCATCCAGAGGCAAGCATCCTACAAGGTTATACCGCGGAGGAGGTGGTTGAGTTTTGCACCGAATACATGAAACAAAGACCTATAGGTTTGCCCCTCTCTCGCCACGAGGGAAGGCTGAAAGGTAAGCCAGTCCTTGCTGGCACGCAAATGGCTGCACCCGGAGAATTGGCAGAGAAAGCCCATTTGACGGTACTGCTTAACAGCCCAGTTCTCATCGCTTATGCCGAAGAACACTTGGCGGAGATACGCCAAAGATTCTTACCAATGGTGCCTTCATCAGAGGTGGAGATGAAGGAGCATACTAAGAACTACGCCGATTGGCTGAAGAATCGTTTGGCACAAGGATCCATCGATGACATTGCTACGTGGTTGGCACAAAAGCCATCACCTACGGTGCTGACGTACCAAGCATATGACATAAATGGATACACGTTCTACACTGAGGAACGTGATAAGAAGACCTCGTATCAGAACAGCTCTGTTCGAATAGAATGCATGACTGTAAATGAAGCTGATAAAAGGGTATACTATGGAACCATCAAAGAGATTTAGAAGCTTGACTATGTGAAAGTTAAGGTGGCATTATTCAGGTGCGCATGGATCCCTCTTGGATAGATAAGGATTGATGAGTGCAGTAAGACTTGTGTTAACAGGACAACGATGGCATATCACGTGGACCCATTCATTCTTGCCAGCGATGCTACCCAGATTTTCTTTGTGGAAGACCCCTTGCATAAGAACGGCCATTTAGCGATGCATGGGAAGAGAAGGGTACTGGGTATCGACGATGTTGCCGATCAGGACGAGTACGATGAATTTGATGAGTTGCCAGCCAAGGGATCACGCACCAATGCAACAGAGAAGAAGTTTAAAATCATCAAAAACCCTAAGTTATTTCGGAGTCAACTTAATGATCCTAGTTCCCACATGTACATGGGAATTAAGCTGTAAGACTAGTCTTTATGCCTACCCTGCAACTTAATTCGTTCAATTTAGAACTGTCGCGTGTACTGAATTTGTGAGTTATGCCCGGTTTTCTGTTGATGTAAGAACCGTTAATATGTTGACCTTGATATGCTGTCAGCTCAGGCAATGAATATGAACTGTTTTTTTGTTGTTATTATTATTATATCATAGAGGTAGCACACTCAATCGATCTCACTACAGTATGTGTGAACAAAAATATGCAATCTGGTTTGCGAATAGCACACGGTTCGTTGATGAAAGCCGTGTGCCGACCAAACCCCGCCACCACCCCGCCCACGATCTGAGTCGTGCTTTCTGATTGGCCAGAACCCAAACCCCACGGATCGTACGTCTGCACCGTTGGATGCTCCCAGATCGAACGGCGATCCTCATCCCTTTCGACAGCACATGCAGTTCCGGTTGTAATTTTTTTATGCACAAAATGCACGTTAATATCAAAAAATGTCTTAAATATAGCTAACGATACCTGAAATGCGCCAGAAAATCAAACCCGTGGTATAATGGTGATTGCGTACCGTGGAAATTTTTATGAGGCCAAACGATGAAGTCACCGGCCACAGGAGTTTGAATTGACACGTCTCCTTTTGGAAAACCATGATCCTTCATGTGAGATGCTCCGGTTTGGAAGGAGCGGTCATCAAAACTTGTGCCAAACTTTACCAATTTTTTTCCACGGGGTCATGAGAGCACGCCACAAGCACACATCGATTTTGATGATGTCCGAACTCCATCTGAATTTTCTGTAATTAAAATACCAACTAGGCCTACGCCAGTGGCCGCACCTCGCGGCCGAAATGTTTGAAACTTCTCCCCGCTTCTCGAACAAACGGATGAAAACTCACAAAGTGACGCACAAATGATCTGTACACCTTTGCTAGGCTGATAGTAAGGGGGTATCATAGCTAGTATCATGCATGCCAACTAGGCAATTTTGATGAGCTGTCATAGAATTAATTAAATGAAGAAAGAGAGGGTTAAGTATCATATCATGAAACCGTATCATAATAAATGTTATGCTACTATGTGTCATGCATGACAATATAAATAAAGTACTACATATGATACTAGCTACTCTATGATACTATGCATTATTAGAGCAAGTAAGTACACAATAGAGTGACATAAGACTAGCCACAATGGGTAGTAACATAGAATGTTACTAGTCTATGTTACTACCTCTATAGTGGGGAGTAACATATGTGTAGTAACATGCAACACTTCATTTATTAGGCTATAGACTCATCTTGCCTTGAGATGTGTGATGTTACTCAGACTAGCCACAATGGGTAGTAACATAGACTAGTAACATGCCCATGTGTTACACTAGTCTATGTTACTACCTCTATAGTGGGGAGTAACATATATGTGTGGTAACATGCAACACTTCATTTATTAGGCTATAGACACATCTTGCCTTGATATGTACATGTGATGTTACTCATACTACTAGTAACTAGCTATGTTACTACTTTCCTCTCTTTCTTCATTTATTGCTTGCCACATCATCTACTTTATCTAGATATGTGTGATGTTACTACCTATGTTACTCCCATTGTGGGTAGTCTCATACTATAGTAAGCCTATACCCATAGTGGGAGTAACATAGGTAGTAACATCACACATATCCACTTTCCTCCATTTCTTCATTTATTGCTTGCCACATCATCTATTTTATCTAGATATGTTGATGTTACTACCTATGTTACTCCCACTATGGGTAGTCTGGCTATAAGGAATAGAATAATATATATGTGCTTATTAGTTCGAGGAAAGAGAAGAGAAGTGGGCTCTTGGTTAGTAGAGCCAGCTGCAACAAAAGACCCAAGACACTTTGTGAGGATGTGAGGTGGGCCAACTATTGATAAACTAGTACGTATATAAAACTTAGTATTGTACATACCCGCTAAGAGGTTGGCTGTATATGACATGTCAACTTCTTATAGTCGACCCTTGGCTGTATTATTAACCATGCTCTTAGTGAGGTAGCTAGTATATCATAGACGACTAGCTAGTATCAGACTAGCCACAGTGGGAGTAACTTCAGCAGTAACACCGACTCCAATCAACAAACTTGCTTATGTGGCAATAAGTTAATGAGGAGAGAGATAGTTTTAGTAACTTAGATAGTTATTGTAGCATCACATGTCCCAATGCAATATGAGTCTGTAACCTAAGAAATGAAGCTTTGCATGACACTACACTTATGTTACTACCCACTATGAAGGTAGTAACATATATAGTCTAGGGATATGTGTATGTTGTAACATCCCCAGCATCACACTACAATAATCTCCCCCTAATGCAGGTCATGTCATCATGATCATCATGCCAAAATGCCACTTGTCCAAAATCTGCTTCAAATTCAAATTCAAATTGCATGTCAAATATTTGCTTCTTCTTTCATGCAAATAAAATAGTTCATCCTATGGCAAATAATCCCTAGATATTTGTCATGTTGAAGCCAACATTTTTGGAATTCCCAAATTGCCCCTGGGAATTTATTATCTGGTCCAGCTGTATTTAAGATGTCCTTTTTATTTTCTAAAAATGCTTGGACAACTCCTGATGGCCCCAAACTTTTTGTGGCAGTGCCAAATACTAGATAGAATTTAAGAGGCCTAGTCCCACATTTTTTTAAAGTATTTTGGTAGCCCAAACTTTTCCCTAGTTGCCTCTGATTTTAACATAAAAGAAGAACAGTAAAGGAAAAGGCAAAAAGGGAAAAAGAGAAAACCTCCCCTGTCCCCCCGGGCCTTGGCCTAACAGGCCGGCCTAGCCAGCTCACTTTTCCCCCCGGTTGCCTTCTTCTGTTCCCCGAGCAGTGTCGCTACAGGGGCTGGCTCCCGCCGAACCACCTCGTCGGCGACGACCCCCACCCCCGCCCACGAGAGGATAAGGCCTCCACCTCCCCATCGTCTCGATCCTCTCTCCCCACTCCCACTTGCGCCTCTCCTCCCCCAGATCCACCTCTCCCCTCTCCTCTCGCTCGATCCCGAGCTTGGCCGCGCGAGCTCGTCGCCACCGATTGCCGTCAATGTAGCTACCGACGACGCCGCACCTCGCCAAGGCGTTCCCAAGCACCGCCGTCGTCGACTACGTCCTCTACAGCAAGCCGTTGGGGACGGGAGCCACTACATCGCCGCCCCGACTTCTTCTTCTTCCTCGGGCACCGCCGCCATCGTCGTCGATTCCGGCTACCCCGCGCCTCCCCCGCGCCCACTGAGCACATCTGCAGGCTCACTGTGAGCTACACTCCTTCCCCCCTCTCTTTTGCTCCCGTACGCGCCCAGAGCGGCTGGACCCGCCATGGCCGAGCCGAGCTCCACCGTTGAGCTCATTGCTGTCGCCCTGATGCTCCTCGCGCCACGCTAACACCACCACCGGGCTCCTGGAGCTCCTAGCTGCTCAACGCGCCCCTCCGCCACCCTTGCCGTGCCCTGGACGCTCGAATCCATCGACGTTCGAACTCTGGCGCCGCTCCGGTCAGTGCTGCCATGGCTCTAGGCCATCCCAGCACGCGGGACCGCCGGTGTTGGATGCGTGCGGCTCCCCTCGTTCGAACGCGCATCACAACGCTTGTTTTAACCACCTGTAGGCGAAACCCGACGCCGTCCCGTGCCACCGCCGCGTCTGAACGTCGCCGGCGTTGAGCCGCCGGCAGCCGCCGATGTGGCTAGGCGGGCCTCACCCCTGGGTCGCTGCCAGCGGGCCCCACGGGATCCGTTGACAGGGTTGACCCAGTCAACCTGCTGATTGGGCATCCCAGTGCCACTGACATGCGGACCCCACCGCATAATTAGTTTAACTAAAACGGTTTTTATAATTAAATTTAATTAGTTAGTTAATGAGTCACTGACAGGTGGGGTCCGTAGCTAATTATCTCTGCTTAGTTAAAATAAAATTCTGTTAGTCCCTCTGTCTATGACAGTTGGGACCCACTCGTCAGTTTGACCAGTCAACATGTCTGTTGACCTGCTGATGTCATGCTGACACTCGGCTGACGTCATAATTCTATTTCTGTTAACTTAAATAATTTCTCGAAATGCTAGAATCTTGGTGTAACGCCCACGATGCGGCTATATCTCCCACGTGTCGAGGCACGACTTAGAGGCATAACCGCATTGTGGTTTTGTCGCAAGAAGGGTCATCTTCACACAATCCCATGTAATGAACAAGAATGGGATAAAGAGTTGGCTTACAATCGCCACTTCACACAATACATAAATATAATCCATACATCATCCAAAATACACACATAGACCGACTATGGTCAAGATCCAAATGAAAATAAGATAACCCCAAATGCTAGATCCCCGATCGTCCCAACTGGGCTCCACTACTGATCATCAGGAAAAGACACATAGTAACGACCACGTTCCTCATCGAACTCCCACTTGAGATCGATACCATCATCTGCACTGGCATCGTCGGCACCTGCAACTGTTTTGGTAGAATCTGTGAGTCACGAGGACTCAGCAATCTCACACCCGCGAGATCAAGACTATTCAAGCTTATAGGAAAGGATGGTGTAATGAGGTGGAGCTGCAGCGGCAATAAGCATATATGGTGGCAAACATACGCAAAAGAGAGCGAGAAGAGAAGCAACGGAACGGTCGTCATCTAGCAATGACCAAGAAGTGATCCTGAACTCCTACTTACGTCATGCATAACTCAAGCCGTGTTCACTTCCCGGACTCCGCCGAGAAGAGACCATCACGGCTACACACACGGTTGATGTATTTTAATTGGGTCAAGTGACAAGTTCTCTACAACCGGACATTAACAAATTCCCATCTGCCTCATAACCGCGGGCACGGCTTTCGAAAGATAATACCCTGCAGGGGTGTCCCAACTTAGCCCATCATAAGATCTCACGGTCAACGAAGGATAAACCTTCTCCCGGAAAGACCCGATCAGTCTCGGAATCCCGGTTTACAAGACATTTCGACAATGGTAAAACAAGACCAGCAAAGTCGCCCGATGCGCCGACAAATCCCGATAGGAGCTGCACATATCTCGTTTTCAGGGCAACACCGGATGAGACATCCTACGAGTAAAACCAGACCTCGAGTTTCCAAGAGGGGGCCCCGCAGTCTACTCAGTTCGGACCAACACTCGAAGGAGCACTGGCCCGGGGGGTTAAAATAAGATGACCCTCGGGCTCGCGAAAACCCGGGGGAAAGGCTTAGGTGGCAAATGGTAAAACCAAGGTTGGGCCTTGCTGGAGGAGTTTTATTCAAGGCGAACTGTCAAGGGGGTCCCATAAATCACCCAACCGCGTAAGGAACGCAAACTCAAGGAACATAATACTGGTAAGACAGAAACTAGGGCGGCAAGAGTGGAACAAAACACCAGGCATAAGGCCGAGCCTTCCACCCTTTACCAAAATATATAGATGCATTGATTAAATAAGAGATATTGTGATATCCTAACATATCCATGTTCCGACATGGAACAAACTTCAACTTCACCTGCAACTAGCAACGCTATAAGAGGGGCTGAGCAAAAGCGGTAACTTAGCCAAACAATGGTTTGCTAGGAAAGGATGGTTAGAGGCTGACATGGCAATATGGGAGGCATGATATAGCAAGTGGTAGGTAGCGCAGCAAGGCAATAGAACGAACAACTAGCAAAGCAAAGATAGAAGTGATTTCGAGGGGTGGTCATCTTGCCTGCAAGGTTCTCAGAGTTGTCGAAAGCTTGATCCTCGTAAGCGTACTCAACAGGTTCCTTGTTCACGAACTCATCTCCCAGCTCTACCCAAGACAAGAACACAAGCAACGGAACCACAATCAATCACGAGAAATGCACAAGCAACATGATGCAAAACATGTATGATATGCGATGTATATGCGTGCTCCGGTAGAAAAATGATGAACAAGGCAGTAACTTGGCAAACCAAGCATGCCACTGAAAAGATGAGATGATTTCGGTCGAAATCGATATAAAGATCACCGGAAACGGATGCACGGTTTGCAAATGGCAAGCAAAACAAGAATGACACGAATCTGCGATTAACAGCAAGATAGCACTTAGAATGCAATAATTAAAAATTTTACAGCACTCCAACATAGCAATAAAGCATATGGCAGTAAACTACAGGAGATGCTTGACAAAAGATGAACACTGAGCTACGGCTAGATCACAACATAACAAGCTCAAACAAGCATGGCAAAAGTGCAAAAGATAACAGGTTCAGAGACTTGGTGAAATTACCAGACATGGCAGAAAACAGCATCAGGTAGCAATGTTCAGAGCACGAAAACAACATGCTACAGAACTTAACATAGCAAAACGAGGCATGGAAGTATTCTACTAAATGCAGATGACAAAAGTACCTTACTGACCATAAGCCAAAAAGGACCAGAAGATATGATGGCAAGCATGTCAACATAGCAAGTTTCGTTAACAGGTTTCAGACTTAGCAGAAAAACAGAGCATGGCAGAAACAATAATATGAAGGCATCTTGGTGAGCTTGATGCACTCACCACAAGGCAATGCATGACAAAAAAAGCATACCTACAGCAAGATGGCATGTTTATGAAGCTATCCATGGCAAGAACAAATGCATAGCATGTATGGATAAACTACAACAAGGTTGGCAAAAATGAATATCATGTTAAGAATCTGCCAGAAATATTTTATAGCAAAAGTAGAGCAAGATTGAGTCATGCTATGGCACTCCATAATTTAAAACAATGGCAGGAATGGATCAATTTCAACTATATCTACAAATCATCCTTACTGAACATCTCCATAATATGCATGGATCTCTCTGTAGCATCAAGTTTACATGGCAAGAAAATAACAGCAGACAAAGACTTGGAGAAATTACTAAGTCTCTGAAATCAGAAACATTACGGGGCCTAGTTTGCATGCTTGTGCTAGTCACCACAGAGATCAAAAAATACATGGCATACACCCTTGGAAAGATAGCATGGCATACAACAAAACACATGTAGAGCTTATGCCCATAAGATGCACAGAATAAATGATACAAAAATAACAAATCTCCAAGTTCTGCTAAGAACCAGCAGATAACAGCAACTAGCACTCTTGCAACAGAGATTTGGGCATCAAGATGGCCTCTAATTAACATGGTGCAATTGAACAAAATAAAGATCATCACGAGGCGAACAATACGATATAATATGCGTGCAAAATGGACCAGCGGATGAGGAAATATGGCATGATGAACAGAGCATCATAATAACATCAGAAAAAGACTTGGTGGAAAAAAACAACCTCCGAGAATTCCGGATCTAGGGCTCCTCGCACGCGGATCGAGGCAGGGGCGCGAGCTCGCCGGAGAGGGCGAGGGAGGGCCGATCCGACAGGGGGGAAGCTCGCCGGGGCTCGGGGCGGAGGCCTCATGGCGAGGGAGCGCCGGATGGCGGCGGGACGGCGGCGCGCGGGCGAGCGCCGGGCGGCGGCCTCGGGGCGGCGCCGGGCGGCGAAGGCCGAGGCGGGGCGGTGACCTCGGAAGACCGCGGGAGACACCGGGGAGCGGCGGCGGCGGGCGCTCGGGGGAGGAGCGGGGCGGATGGGCGGCCGCGCGGGCCTGGGTGGGCCGCGCCTGGGCCCGGCGGGCCGCGGCGGCGGGACGGCGCGGGAGGCCAAGTGTCGCGGCGCGGTTGGGCGCGGTTGGCGGCGCTGACGTGGCGGCGGTAGTGGGTGCCTCTGGCGGCGACAAGTGGCGGCGGCGGGGTTGGCTGGCGCGGTTCTCGAGGCGAGAGGTGGAAGAAAGAGCTAGGGTTACCAAATTTAGATGGGGAGGACGTTTTTATAGCTAGAGGGGGCTAGGAGAGTCCAATTGGGGTGCGGTTTTCGCCCACGCGATCGTGATCGAATGACCGAGAGCATGGAGGAGACTTAGAGGGGTTTTGGGCTGGTTTTGAGGGGGGTTTTTCTGCAACACACAAATGGACTTTGCGGTTACCCGGTTAAACGTTGGAGTACCAAACGACCTCCAAATGGAATGGAACTTGACCGGTGGTCTACCGGTGATATACCAAGGCCACTTGACAAGCCTCGGTCCATTCCATGAACGTTTGACACCCGCTCACGAAAGAAAACAAGAGGGGTGCACCGGAGGAGGTGGGAGCGCCGGATTGCAAAACGGACAACAGGGAAAATGCTCGGATGCATGAGACGAACACATATGCAAATGCAATGCACATGATGACATGATATGAAATGCATAACATGAACAAAATGAAAAACGGAAAACAAAACCCGACCACGAGGGGAATATAATAGCACATAGCCGAAAATGGCAAGAGTTGGAGTTACAAATATGGAAAGTTACATCCGGGGTGTTACACTTGGAAAAGTCGTAGAAAAATAATCGTAGCTCGGATGAAAATGTTTTCTACATGAAAGTTTCCCAGAACGATGAGACGAATCTGAATACACGGTCCGTTTACCTGTCAGATGCCTCTAACTATCTGAACATGGAACATTCCCCCTCCGGTCATGTGTCTAACACAGGTCCGGAACCGGGAATACCTTCCCGGTTGAATTTCCCCTTCAGCTGTATCGTCCAGCACTACGGTAGAACACTCCTAGCGCTGCGTATTGCCATGTTATGCCTTGTGATGCTTTGTTTGCTTTATATTTACTGTTTCTTCCCCCTCTTCTTTCCGGTAGACCCCGAGACCGATGCTGCCCCTGTGATCGACTTCACAGCTGATGACACTACCTTTGCCACTGAGCAACCAGGAAAGCCCCCCCTTTGATCATCCCGATATCGCCCATTCCATTCTCTCATGTTTGCATTAGATTTTGCTACTATTATTGTTCGCTCCTATTCTGATGCATAGCCTGTTTATTGTAACTTGCTGTTGTTACCTACCTGCTTATCCTAAACTATTTAGTATAGGCTGGGTCGAGACCCATCAGAGACCCCCACTTTGTCCCGACTGCCCCGCTGGATTATCAGAAGACCCGATCAACGGGGTCGAAGACCAGGCCCCGGCACCGCACATCACTTTCCCCTTGGTGTTAGACACATGGTTACTATGGTTACTATGACTTTACACCGAACTATGTTACTAATGACGGGTTGGCCCTGATGGGTACCCGCGCGAGCTTAATTGCGAGTGATGAGGAGTCGGGTTGACCTGGAGGGTGCCCGCGAGATAACGACGAGGCGTGGCCGGGCATTCTTAGCCCTTGCCACAAGTCCTCGAGATGGGGCGACGGTGTCACATCGATCATGAGTCTCTGCTCGTTACCGAGTGCTCCTAATCCACTATGATTTGGATATTTGATCTGAGGGGCCTCTGGCCTGATAGCACTAACCATCACATGGGCATAGTATGGCCGTTCTGCGTCGTATACATCAGCCGAAGCTTAATAGACGTCAGCGACTGAGCGGCGCGCACTGGGTTAGACTACGTAAGCACCTGCCTTTTTTTAAGGAGGTAGCTAGGTCTGCTCACCGGCCGCTTTCGCAACGTGCAGGAGTTCCCGGGGCGATGGCCCATGACCCCTGGGGGCATAGGTTTAGTCCGGCATGCTGACCTCTCTATTAAGCCTAGGTCGGGTTGCGGCGTATCGTTTGGCCGAGGCCTGGCATGACCCAGGAAAGTGTGTCCGGCCGGAGTTAATCGAGCGTGGTGGGCAAGTTGGTGCACCCCTACAGGGAAAAAAACATCTATCAATAGCCTGTCCTACGGTAACGGACACTCGGAGTTGTATCCCGATCGATACAACTAGAACTGGATACTTGGGGTGATAACTGGATAGTATTGCTCTGGGATTGCTTTCTCGTAGGGAGTCTGAGGAAGAGTCTCTGGGCGAGGTTGATAACACTACTACTACTTTACTTTATGCTACTCTTATCTCTTCTGATGCTGCAAGATGCTTGAAGCTGCTTGAAGATGCTAGTCTTTGATAGGTTAGGCTTTCCCCTTCTCTTCTGGCATTATGCAGTTCAGTCCACATATACTACCCATTTCATTGACACCGATGCATATGTAGTGTAGATCCTTGCTTGCAAGTACTTTGGATGAGTACTCACGGTTGCTTTGCTCCCCCCTTTCCCCCCTTTTCCATTCTTCCCGGACGTCGCAACCAGATGGTGGAGCCCAAGATCCAGACGCCACCTTCGATGATGACTGCTACTACACTGAGGGTGCCTGCTACTACGTGGAGGCCGCCGACGACCAGGAGTAGTTAGGAGGCTCCCAGGCAGGAGGCCTTGCCTTTTCGATAGATGTTGCTTTTGTGCTAGCCTTCTTAAGGCAGACTTGTCTAACCTATGTATGTACTCAGATATTGTTGCTTCCGCTAACTCTTGTGTATTCGAGCTTATGTATTCGAGCCCTCGAGGCCCATGGCTTGTAATATAAAGCTTGTATTATTTTAATTTGTGTCTAGAGTTGTGTTGTGATATCTTGCCATGAGTCCTTGATCTTGATCGTACACATTTGCGTGTATGATTAGTGTACGATTGAATCGAGGGCATCACAAGTTGGTATCAGAGCCGACTGCCTGTAGGTAACCCCCTTTCCAACTCCTTGGCCGAAGTCGAGTCTAGTCATTGAAAAACTTTTACTAACATGGCTGTGTGGCTTACGGGCCCACGTCGCCATTGGGTGGTATTAGGATCTTTTATTCCTCATCTATACTCTGGGACTCTGATCTCTTTTCTATTCAGGTTAAATGATTTTGCTAACTCTAACTCTAGGTTCTCGTAATTACTTCCTCCCGGAGAGCCCCTCAGTCCAGATGGTCGCTTACTTCAACAAAAGATTCTGAAGATACTCTTCGATGTTTTTCGAGACCTTTGTGCCCACCGACTTTGCAATTCCCTATCACCAATAAATCCCTATGGATCGCTTACTTCAACAAAAGATTCTGAAGATACTCTTCGATGTTTTTCGAGACCTTTGTGCCCACCGACTTTGCAATTCCCTATCACCAATAAATCCCTATGGATAGCCGCATACACTTGTCGTCCATACCTTCATTTCCAATTGCTCTTGTTATTACAAGATACCCTGAAATACTTTCCGAATTCCGAGAATCCATTGTTCCTGCTGCCTTGCAGCTCCTTTTTCCGCATGAATACATGTTCGAATAATTCCTTACACTTATCGAGGATTTGTTCATTCCTTGTTATTCATGAGTTTCACAAAATACCCCGAAATGCTATTCGACCTTCCAAGAATCCTTTGCAACCTATTGCTTTGGAAAGTCTTGCGTGCCTGCATTATGGTTAATTCCATATTTCTAGTAATCTCCGTTGACATCCTCTGTCACTATCATTTTGAGTCCCTTGATCCAATATGTTGTGAATGCTCGCAATCCTCAATCGTATCCTAGCATTCACCCTTCCGGCTCGGACGTCACTCCGAACTTGAGCTTGTTCTTGGCAAATCAAACCTTGATCGATTGTCGATCCATATCGATTCAACTCCATTATCTTTTGATCAGAGCCTCTGCTTCTGATCTTCTAATTTAAAAATTGTAATCCCTTTGTATTTAAGCTTTGAAGTTATCCAGATATATCTATAATCTGATGCCTTTGCATTCTTTCTTCCTCTGGTTGAGTACCGATAATCACATCAGATCCTTTGTGGACCGCCAAATCCTTTGTTGGATTATTATCCGATAGTGTCCTTCACATCCAAAATCTTGTGAGTTTTTCCTTGGTACATAATACCTTCGGTAAATTGTATCATGTGCTTTGACTTTGATACTCTGCTTTCGAACTCTTATATTTTTCTTGGTTGATGGTTGTATAGATTCGTAAAAATGCCCCGATGGGTTGAACTTATGCCTTCAATAATCCGTGTGAACCCGAGAGTTCTCACGAGTCTTACTCTTCTGGTACCTCGCCAGATAAATCTTCTACGCTACAATTTCTTCGAAAACGAGGAGTGAATGAAAGGTTATGCATTGAAGAAGTGGGAGTCGACCTTGAACCTTTGTGTTCATGCCCATGGACCCGATGTAGAACTTATCATGGAAGCTGCTCGTAAAAATAATTATTTCTTTGGTACAAGCTCATCTTGTATATATGAATTCACCCCTTGCAATCGTGGTTCCGACCATATTTCCTCCTTGATTCCATTTACTGGATAAGATAAAATACTTATCCTCTGCAAATCATTTCCCTCGTCCAACCTCTACTCCGATTTACCTTCTGGCATTACACCTAGTACTTGTTACTGGGAAGTTTTATACCCTATCACAGTCATTCCTAGCCTGATCGGCAATATCATTATCGTGTCAACTTTTAACTGTGCTACCTGGTCCTTATGCCAGGAGCAACTTCTGACGATGAGCTAAGCTTACGTCGATCTTCCTCATCTTAGCATTTCACCTCGAACAACAAGTTTGACTTCGAGCTTGTGTCGGATCCGTGGTTCTCCTAGCCTTTCACTTCATCCTTCCTTTTCTGCTCAATGGCATCTTAATAGAGTCTCTCGACAAAAAATTTCGTGATCACCGTAAACACTTTGTCTTCTTCAGAGATGTCAATTGAATTCATGGCTAGAAATACCATCCTTGCCTCTCGTTGATTTGGGTTATCGTCGACAACATTCTTGCCTTCCCCCCAACACAAACTCGTTCATATAAAATTTTGAAACACATCTTTTTGACATTTTGATGGATTGCTGCTTAACCCACCGGCCACCTCCTCATCTTTTCACTGATAAAATTGCATGAGATGTTCTAAAATTTCCCGATGTATCCTTTGTGTTCCCAAGGTCCGACCTTTACCTGATGACCATGTCATGCTATCCCGAAGCATGACTCTGAACATCATTAAGAACATTGTTGGCGCAATGCTAAATCTTTCTTGATCACTTATCCAAACACCATTGTATGGGTAAACCTCCAAAATTCCTTGCCCCTTTGTCTAATTGGTTTTATACTTGGAGCCCTATCTTGTATATCATGCTCTGCCTTTCCTTTTGAAAAATATACTCCTTATACTGGGGTATGAACACATTTTCCTTTCCATTGTTTTGTTTAACCTTTATGGTAATCTATATGATATAAGCAGTAATATTTCCCTGCTTATGTAAACACCACAGTGTACAACCCTGTGAAGTATAACCCTGTTACTATTATTGATGTCATTCCGGTTACCACCGATGGACGAGAACTTTGCCTATTGGTCCGCCTCGTTTCAACGAGCAGGAAAATGTTTCTCTTCATCCTCGCCCTTGGTACCAACGTTGTTGCCACCATAATTGACATGTTTCCCGCTGACATGCCTCGCTATCATGACCGTGCAAGATGTCAGCTTCCTTCCTACTTTCTACCACATGGTGGGCCCATAACCCATAGTTCCACAGGATCGAAGCCTGACTCTCCTGTACAACCTTGATGCCGAAGTATCTTATGCTCTTGGCTTTGTGTGTTATCACGAGCCACCCTCCGAGAGATGATCTATTCCCGATGCTCTGAACCTCTTCTCACACTCTGTTCAGGTATCGATCGTTTGTCCATTCACTTTAAACTTCTTATTGTACCTTCATATTTTGCTCTCGACGTTTTCTTAAATTTCAACACGAGAGATACTTCTGTCACATTCCCTGCATTGTTCACCAGAAAATTAACCCTATAAGGGTCAGGTCACCCGAAGTTACTCTTTACTTCCCCACTTAAATCTCAGGACGAGATTTCTTGTAGTGGAGGAGATTTGTAACATCCCCAGCATCACACTACAGTAATCTCCCCCTAACGAAGCTCATGTCATCATGATCATCATGCAAAAATGCCACTTGTCCAAAATCTGCTTCAAATTCAAATTCAAATTGCATGTCAAATATTTGCTTCTTCTTTCATGCAAATAAAATAGTTCATCCTATGGCAAATAATCCCTAGATATTTGTCATGTTGAAGCCAACATTTTTGGAATTCCAAAATTGCCCCTGGGAATTTATTATCTGGTCCAGCTGTATTTAAGATGTCCTTTTTATTTCTAAAAATGCTTGGACAACTCCTCATGGCCTCAAACTTTTTGTGGCAGTGCGAAAAACTAGAAAGAATTTAAGAGGCCTAATCCCACATTTTTTAAAGTATTTTGGTAGCCCAAACTTCCCTAGCTATCTCTGATTTTAACATAAAAGAAGAACAGTAAAGGAAAAGGCAAAAAGGGAAAAAGAGAAAACCTCCCCTGTTCCCCCCGGGCCTTGGCCTAACAGGCCGGCCCAGCTAGCCCACTTTTCCCCCCGGTCGCCTTCTTCTGTTCCCTGAGCAGTGTCGCTACAGGGGCTGGCTCCCGCCGAACCACCTCGCCGGCGACGCCCCCCCCCCCCCCCGCCCGCGAGAGGATAAGGCCCCCACCTCCCCGTCGCCTCGATCCTCTCTCCCCACTACCACTTGCGCCTCTCCTCCCCCAGATCCACCTCTCCCCTCTCGTCTCGCTCGATCCCGAGCTCGGCCGCGCGAGCTCGTCGCCATCGATCGCCGTCAACGTAGCTACCGTCGATGCCGCACCTTGCCAAGGCGTTCCCAAGCACCGCCATCGTCGATTACGTCCTCTACAGCAAGCTGTTGGGGACGGGAGCCACTACATCACCGCCCCGTCTTCTTCTTCTTCCTCGGGCACCGCCGCCATCATCGTCGATTCCGGCTACCTCGCGCCTCGCCCACGCCCACTGAGCACATCTGCAGGCTCACTGTGAGCTACACTCCTTCCCCCCTCTCTTTTGCTCTCGTACGCGCCCGGAGCGGCTCGACCCGCCATGGCCGAGCCGAGCTCCGCCGTTGAGCTCATTGCTGTCGCCCTGATGCTCCTCGCGCCGCGCTAACACCACCACCGAGCTCCTGGAGCTCCTAGCCGCTCAACGCACCCCTCCGCCACCCTTGTCTTGCCCTGGATGCTCGAATCCATCGACATCCGAACTCTGGCGCCGCTCCGGTCAGCGCTGCCGTGGCTCTAGGCCATCCCAGCACGCGGGACCGCCGGCGTTGGATGCGTGCGGCTCCCCTTGTTCGAACGCGCATCACATCGCTCGCTTTAATCGCCTGTAGACAAAACCTGACGCCGTCCCGTGCCTCCGCCACGTCTGAAGGTCGCCAGCGTTGAGCCGCCGGCCGCCGCCGACGTGGCTAGGCGGGCCCCACATGATCCGTTGACTGGGTTGATCTAGTCAACGTGCTGATTGGGCATCCCAGTGCCATTGACATGCGGTCCCCACCGCATAATTAGTTTAACTAAAACGGTTTTAATAATTAAATTTAATTAGTTAGTTAATGAGTCACTGACAGGTGGGGTCCAGTAGCTAATTATCTTTGCTTAGTTAAAATAAAACTCTATTAGCCCCTTTGTCTATGACAGTTGGGACCCACTGGTCAGTTTGACCAGTCAACATGTCCGTTGACCTGCTGATGTCATGCTGACACTCGGCTGATGTCATAATTCTATTTCTGCTAATTCAAATAATTTCTGGAAATGCTAGAATCTTTGAAAAATCATAGAAAAATAATCGTAGCTCGGATGAAAATGTTTTCTACATGAAAGTTGCCCAGAACGACGAGACGAATCCGAATACGCGGTCCATTTACCTGTCAGATGCCTATAACTATCTGAACATGGAACATTCCCCCTCCGGTCATGTGTCTGACACAGGTCCGGAACCGAGAATACCTTCCCGGTTGGATTCCCCCTTCACCTGTATCGTGCGGCACTACGTTAGAACACTCATAGCGCTGCGTATTGCCATGTTATGCCTTGTGGTGCTTTGTTTGCTTTATATTTACTGTTTCTTCCCCCTCTTCTTTCCGGTAGACCCTGAGACCGATGCTGCCCCTGTGATCGACTTCACAGCTGATGACACTACCTTTGCCACTGAGCAACCAGGAAAGCCCCCCTTTGATCATCCCGATATCGCCCATTCCATTCTCTCATGTTTGCATTAGATTTTGCTACTGTTATTGTTCGCTCCTATTCTGATGCATAGCCTGTTTATTGTAACTTGCTGTTGTTACCTACCTGCTTATCCTAAACTGTTTAGTATATGCTGGGTCGAGACCCATCAAAGACCCCCACTTTGTCCTGACTGCCCCGCTGGATTATCAGAAGACCCGATCAGCGGGATCGAAGACCAGCCCCCGGCACCGTACATCACTTTCCCCTTGGTGTTAGACACACGGTTACTATGGTTATTATGACTTTACACTGAACCATGTTACTAAAGATGGGTCGGCCCTAAGGGGTACCCGCGCAAGCTTAATTGCGAGTGATGATGAGTCGGGTTGACCTGGAGGGTGCCCGCGAGATAATTACGAGGCGTGGACAGGCATTCTTAGCCCTTGTCGCAAGTCCTCGTGACGGGGCGACGGGGTCACATCGATCATTAGTGTCTGCTCATTACCGCGTGCTCCTAATCCACTATGATTTGGATATTTGATATGAGGGGCCTCTGGCCTGATAGCACTAACCATCACGTGGGCATAGTATCGGCGTTCTGTGTTGTATACATCAGCCGAAGCTTAATAGACGTCAGCGACTAAGCGGCGCGCGCCGGGTTGGACTGCGTAAGCACCTGCCTTTTTTAAGGAGGTAGCTAGGTCTGCTCACCGTCCACGTTCGCAAGGTGCAGGAGTTCCTGGGGCGATGGCCCATGACCCATGGGGGCATAGGTTTAGTCCGGCGTGCTGACCTCTTTATTAAGCCTAGGTCGTGTTGCGGCGTATCGTTTGGCCGAGGCCGGGCATGACCGAGGAAAGTGTGTCCGTCCGGAGTTAATCGAGTGTGGTGGGTAAGTTGGTGCACCCCTGCCGGGAAGAAAACATCTATCGATAGCCTGTCCTACGGTAACAGACACTCGGAGTTGTATCCCGATCGATACAACTAGAACTGGATACTTGAGGTGATAACTGGATAGTATTGCTCTGGGATTGCTTTCTCGTAGGGAGTCGAGGAAGAGTCTCTGGGAGAGGTTGATAACACTACTACTACTTTACTTTATGCTACTCTTATCTCTTCTGATGCTGCAAGATGCTTTAAGCTGCTTGAAGATGCTAGTCTTCAATAGGCTAGGCTTTCCCCTTCTCTTCTGGCATTCTGCAGTTCAGTCCACATATACTACCCATTTCATTGACACAGATGCATATGTCGTGTAGATCCTTGCTTGCGAGTACTTTGGATGAGTACTCATGGTTGCTTTGCTCCCCCTTTTCCCCCTTTTCCATTCTTCCCGGACGTCACAACCAGATGATGGAGCCCATGATCCAGACACCACCTTCGACGATGACTGCTACTACACTGAGGGTGCCTGCTACTACGTGGAGGCCGCCGATGATCAGGAGTAGTTAGGAGGCTCCCAGGCAAGAGGCCTTGCCTTTTCGATCGATGTTGCTTTTGTGCTAGCCTTCTTAAGGCAGACTTGTCTAACCTATGTCTGTACTCAGATATTGTTGCTTCCGCTGACTCTTCTGTATTCGAGCTTATGTATTCGAGCCCTCGAGGCCCATGGCTTGTAATATAAAGCTTGTATTATTTTAATTTGTGTCTAGAGTTGTGTTGTGATATCTTCCCGTGTGTCGGTGTACTGGGAACGGGGGTCCCCAGACTTTCCTGCCTGCGGCCCACGGCGTGGCTCTGCAAGTGGGCCCGTACGGCCCATCTTCACCAACAAGCATTCAAGACCCTCGCGAGGCGGATGACACAATACCTTCTCGGGAGTGCCTTCACCAGGCTGACTTGCGAGGGGCGGAGAGATCAAGGCAAGGCAGACCTCGCGAGGTTACAATGACGTGAGCCATGACGATCGAGACCAGGCGGGCGCCAGCACGCGCAGTGTCCTCGTTTCCTCTTTGGTGCTAAGGAGGCAAGCGCAGGCGAGGAGTACCGAGGCGTCAAGCAAAGGTTTCCATATCGGTGCAACGAGACCAAGACCAGCAGGACGGCAAGACGGAGGTCACCGTGGAGCCCAAGACGGCGTCACCACTAGAGCCTTTGGCAGGCGAAGACTACTTTTGTCAGGATAAGCTGTACTAGCTGTCCCCTTTCAAATTGGCCGTTGTTGGCTCCCTTCCCTCTCAATATTTGGGAAGAGGACCAGGGCCTCTATAAATAGAACTAGCCACCACAATAGAGGGGATGGGATCCTCACCTACCAGAACTCATCTCGAGCGATCTTCACAGCCACCAAGCACAAGAACACCTCTCCTCAGGAGGCTGTTCGTCCCCTTGTACTGTTCATCCCCGGCCCAAGAGGCAATCCAGCACCACCACACTAGAGTACGGTATTACACCTTAACGGTGGCCCGAACCAGTATAAATCTTGTGTCTTGTGTGTTGAGAGTTCGTCGTGCTTAGCCTAGAGATCGTGAAGCGTGTGAGGGCGTGATCGCTGAGGGGGAGATCTTCGCGCGCACCCCAGTCTTCGAACCTTAAGGGTTTTGCCGGAACCCAAGATCTGACATTTGGCGCGCCAGGTAGGGGTGCGCCGAAGCCTTCTTCTCGTCGATCTGTGCTTCACCGCTCCACCATAACCATGTCGGACGCTCGTCGCGCCCGCGCTGAGCGCCAGGCCACCCTCGCCACCCGCGCCATTCAGACTGCCCCCGTCGGCGGGCCTCCCTGTCGTTTTCCGTCGCCTGCCGCCAACGCCGCCACCGGCCCGGCGGGGAACAAGCAGCGAGCATCCTTGCTGCACCCCTCGGTGCGGCGGGACGGTCGCACCGCCACCCCATCGCTGACCCTCGCAGGTTCGTCGTCTCACGCTCCCACGGCCGCGCGGGCCGCGCTACTCATGGCGCACGAGCTCCTGCGTTATCGCCCGGTCGACGACCTCTACGAGGACTGGCTGAACCGCATCGCTGAGCTCGTCAGCGTCGCACGGGGCTCCCCTGCGCTGTCCCTCTTAATGCCTCGCCCTCCGCCGGCTATGGGTGACGTGGCTCATGGAGCGCCGCCACCACCTCTGCACCAAGACGGCGCCCTGGCGTCGAGACGCGCGGCTCCGCTGCGCGACCCGCCGTGCCAGGCACCCGCGTGTGAAGAAAGAAGCTGTCAAGAAGTCCCTCGGCCGCAGGAGAACGCTCCACCGCTCCCCGCACCGCCACATCAGGATCGCTTGGCACGGCAAGGCCTTGCGCCGCTTGCCGTGGCGACGCGCGGGCGCCAAGATCAAGCTCCACCTCCACGGCGGGCCCTGGTGACCATGGCAGGCTGCCGTGCCTTCACCCCCGAGCTGTGTAGTGTCGCCTGGCCGGGCAAGTTCAAGCCAGATTTGCCTCCTCTCTACGACGGCACCCCCGACCCTGCAGAGTTCCTGTAGCTCTACGAACTGAGCATCGAGGCGGCTAACGGCGACGAAAAAGTCATGGCGAACTGGTTCCCCATGGCTCTCAAGGATGGTGCCCACTCCTGGCTCCTGAACCTGCCTCCTGGCTCCATCTCCTCCTGGAACGAGATGCGCGACCGCTTCGTCGCCAACTTCTAGGGCACTCGCGACCGTCCCCCGGCCGTGGGTGACCTACACCGCGTCAAGCAGTAACCAGGGAGACCCTACAGAAGTACATCCAGCGCTTCAACAACGTCCGCCTCAAGATCCCCAAGGTGACGGACGAGGCCATCATCTCTGCGTTCTCCGATGGTGTCGGCGATGTCAAGATGAAGGAGGAGCTCGCCATTCACGAGGAGTCGTGCACGTCCCTGGAGCTGTTCAACCTGGCGACAAAGTGCGCAAGGGCCGAGGAAGGGCGCCTTTCCCTTCTCGAGCTCCCGGCTACCGACGCAGAGGAGAAGAAAGCCAAGGCCAAGGACGTGAAGCGCAAGGAAGTCGCCGTGCTCGCGATGGAGCCGGACACGAAGCACGGCAGGGACCAGCCCAAGTCATCCAAGAGCAGCCGACCGTTCTGCGCCTTCCACAATGTGCACTACCACAACACCAATGATTGTCAAGAGCTCAGGGCCATTCGCGACGGATGCTTCGGTCGACGCCCCGAGCGTAACGACCGAGGCTACGACCAAGGAGGAGGACGTGGTGGAGGACGCAGGGACGACCGGGGCCCGCGCCAGGAATGACGCGACCGGCCTCGTGAGGACCGCTGGCAGGATCCGCCTCGCGAGGGTGCCTGCAGGGATCAGCCTCGTGAGGACCGTCCTCATGGCAATGCTGGGCTTCCTCCTCTGCCTCCACCACCAAGAAGGAACGATGACCATCATCAAGATGAGGGGGCTGGGGGCTTCCAGGAGCCGCGCGCGATCGCCTGCATCTTGGGCGGAGCTCAAGCCCCAGCGTCTCAACGCATGTTCAAGAAGTTTGCCCAGGATGTGAACGCAGTCCTCCCTAGGCTCGAGGCCACACGCCCGCTCAGGTGGTCCAAGTGCGCCATCACCTTCAGTTCGGCAGATCAGCTCAAGTGCGCGGCAACCGCTGGCGCTCTCCCGATGCTTTGTTCGCCCGCCATCAGCAACATACAAGCCACCAAGACCCTCATCGACGGCGGCGTAGGGCTCAATGTCTTGTCCGTCGACACGTTCGACAGTTTCCAGGTGCCCTACGATCACCTCCAGCCTACCAAGCCTTTCTCAGGAGTGACCGACGGTTCCACCACACCGATAGGGCAGGTCTGCCTCCCTGTCACCTTCGGAGAATGCAACAACTACCGCATCGAGCTCATCGACTTCGACGTTGCACAATTCCGTTTGCCGTACAATGCCATCCTCGGGTATCCAGCCCTGGCCAAGTTCATGGCGGCCACGCACCACGGCTACAACGTCCTCAAGATGCCAGGAAGCGGTGGGATCATCACAGTCCCCTGTGAAGAAAGAGATGCGGTGTGCTCCCTCGAGCGCGCCTTCCAAGCAGCGTCAATCGAAGACCCCAACAAGAATGCAACTCAGTACCCTCCTGAAGCCATCCCCAAGAAGAAGAAGCAACTACTTCGTGCCGGACCTCAGGAGAGCGGCACCGCAAGTGGAACCTCATCAGGATCAGCGCCCGTGCCTGGGGCACCTTCTTCCCTTGCATAGGAAGGCGCGTCCGGCGCCCTCCTCTGGCAGGGCTCGGGGGCTCTCTTCTGGAGGGCCTCAGACCTTGCCAACGTCACGAGGGAGGCGCTCGGGCACCACGTGGAGGCGTGCTTCGCAGCACGTTTCCCTCAGGAAGACAACGGGCGAGGAGCGCCCAACGCTCAGGAGTTCATCGCCAAGACCACTCAGGAGCTAGAGGAAGCAAGAGCCAGGCACGGCAACCGCCGCTCCCCTGCCGTAGCTCCCCATCCAGGCGAGGATGGCGGGTTGCGCATCTGCATCGACCTTCCAGGGCTGAATAGAGCCGCATCTCAGGAGCTCCTCTGGCCTTCGCGTGTGGGACACTGCGAGGGCCCACCTCATAGCTACGTTCGCATGCCTTTTGGCCTGCCGAGCATGGTTTCCACCTTCCAGTGCAACCTGTGGAGCATCCTGGCGGCTCAGGAGGCCAGGCACCACGCAATCCTGGCGGAGATGGAGACGGTCCTCAAGGAACTGCCTGGACCCCCAGAGCCTCCGGAGGCTCAGGGCCCCGGTGGGTCGTGAGGAGCAACCCCTTCGCTGCACGCCTTCAGCTACCTCAACATTCCTTCATCAACATAATCAGGTGACATTTTCCGAGTTTATTTAGCTGGGAACGCCCTCAGAGCTGCATCATCCCCAGGCCGCGTGGGTCCGTACCTGCGGCGTGTATCCCTTTTATGTCTTTAGCTTACCTTGCTGGGGGCGCCCCTCGGGCTGCATCATCCCCAAGATGCTCGGGCCTGACCCAGTGGCGTGTATCTTCCCTGCATTTACTTAAGCCAGTTTGCTTCCATGCTTAATCTATCTATGACTATCACCTGCTTGATTGTCACCTACCACAGGAGCCATGCACCGATTGTCTTTCTTCAGGACCCTTCGCGTGAGAAAGGTTAGGCACGACGTCTGTGCTCGGGCCCGTCCCTGCAGCGTCGATAAATCCAATGGCTGAGCTCTGTCTGGCGGGCCGGACCGTTCACGTCACCTCCTAGGGCCGTTCGTGCTTGGCCTTCTCACGCGATAACCTCAGGAGATTCATTCGGCGCAGGTCGGCTAACCACCACGCAGGACCACCACAGCAACAAGAATCAAGACCAGGTGCAACCCGCCTTGAGGTAGGGCCTCGTGAGTCCCGCGCTGGCTCACGAGTGCCCAGACACACCTCGTCTAGCCCTGCCGTGCAAGCCACGTGTCAGGGCGGGGCTGTACACGCCCCGGGGGCTCTCCAAAGTAGGGATTCCCCTCCCACGTACCATGCTCCGCGCTGGCCGTCGATACTGCCGAGGAGCGGCTATGCCCGTGCAAGTGCGGAAGCGCTATGCTCCGCGCTGGTGATAAACAACTGAGGGCGGCCCCACGGCCATATCAACTTCAGGGAGCCCTTGAGCTCAGTGTCTGGCCTCAACGCAACACCTCCCCTCGGGAGAGTCGCGCGAGGGGGCTGGGCATGGGGGCTCCGCTCGGGTCATGCCCAAGCGTACGCCACCCAACCTGGATCCCCGGACCTGGTCGTCGCGCACTCCCCCCCCCTCGCCAAGCCTCAGCGAGGGCAAAGGTATGAAGGTTGTTTGCATGTCAAGGGTGACTCCTGAGCATCGCGACTCAGGAGACTAAGTGGTCACGTAGCCCCTCACTCCTTGGTTCCGTCCTGGTCTCCTGTCGGCCCAATGGTGGTTGAGGTATGCGCGGGGCCGGGCCCTGCCGACGTAGAACACTAAACCTACCCTCGCGTCTCCTCCCTATCAGCCCTTTGCGCGTCAAGGGGGACTCCTGAGCATCGCGACTCAGGAGCCTAACTGGTCACGTAGCCCCTCACCCCTTGGTCCCGTCCTGCTCTCCGGACGATCCAAGGGCGGCTGAGGTATGCGCGGGGCCGGGCACTGCCGACGTAGAACGTAAAGCAAATAGGGAGAAAATCACAAAATCTCAAGCAAATATTACAAGACATATTGTTCTCACAATACCAAACGCAAGTTTAACGCCTCCACGAGGCACGATGCATGTTGCAGGAATAAAACAGGAAAGGAGCCGCGGGTCACCCTGAGCACCACCGACGCTCGCGGGAGGCGCTCCTCCCTTCATGACGTCGCCTTCGTCATGGTCACCGCCCGGAGCTGCAGGAGTGGTGGCGCCTTCGGTCGAAGGCCCGGAAGCGAAGGCGCGGAACTTCTTCAGCAGGGCCTCCACCTGACCTTTCACGGCTGCGGCGGTGGCTGTGCAGTTTTCATCAGCCACGGGCTCTAGCAGCTCGTCAAGACGAGCGGTAGGGTCACGAAGATGGAGGTGGTTGAAGACATGCGTCAGCGCAGCTGAAGAAAGTACACGAGCCTCTTCCTCTGCCATGGGACCAACGCCGTCCGTGACTTCCTCGAGCACCTCGACCGAGTAGGGGAGCAGCTGGGCGGGGCCGTCCTCGTCAGTGGTTAGCGGCTTCTCCAAGCCCTTCTCATAGAGCGTCTTCAGCGCCATGCGAGACCTCTTCTCGAGGAGCACGAAGGCTCCGCGGTCCTCAGCCAGAACCTTTGCCTTCGCGTCAAGTTCGGCTTCCTCCGTTCCAGCTCTTCCAGTCGGCCACGCTCAACGGCCTGCGTCTTTGCCGACTGCTCCAGCTCGGCGTCGCGACCCTTGACAGCGTCCTCCTGGGCCTTAATCTTCTCCTCCTCTGCCTGACGGCCACGGGCTTCCTCTGCGCGTTCATTGTGTAGGGTCTTCAGCTCGGCCTCTAGTGCCTGGCAGCGACTCTTGGCGGCCTCGACGTCCTTCAGCGCCGCCTTGCGAGTGGCCGCTGCCTAGGCAGCGGCCTGCTTCTCCTTCTCAGAGGTCGCCGCGGCCTGGCTCAGCGCCGCCCGAACAGGCATGTCGGAACAGAGCCAGCCAGAAACCAGCTCCAGACGCCCGGCCACCAGGAGGGGGTCGGCGCCTTGAAGGTCTTCTTGCAGCCGGGTCATCTCCAGAAGGGCGCGCCCCAAGACGTCAGGGGAGGCAGAAGGACTTGGGATCAGCGGCGCAGCAGGAGGCAGAGGAGAATGTATTGTCACCATAGCCTGGGGGACTGGGGGTTCCTGAGTCTTGGAGGCTCCAGCAGCCGAGCCGGACGCCGGTGCCTCCGGAGCTAGCGAGGCCACGGGGGCTGACTCCTCCCGAGGGTTCCCCCATACCTCGCGAGGACGACCGGGCCGGAGAGACATGAGCGCCAATGCCGCCCTCCACGGAGGGAGACTCCGACGGAGCAGGTGGGTTGGTCTCGGGTGGCACCACCACCCCCTCCTTCCTCTTCTTCGTCATAGGCGTCGGCCTAATCGCACAACAGAGAACCATCAAGAAGCAGCAGCATAATCAAGAGCAAGGCAAAGCACGAGCACTTACTGATCGACCGCGGCGTAGTCCACCCTCCGCTTGGTGAGCTTGAAGCCCAAGAGCCTCGAGGCTCGAGGCGCGGGCGCGCGGGCTCCAGGAGCAGAAGACGGGGCGGCGGAGCGACCGGAGGCAGCCCCAGGCGGCGTCAAAGAAGGAGCAGCATCTTGGGAGATCAACGCCGACCTGCCCCTCGTTGGGACCGCAGGCGGCTCCCCCTTCTCCTGGTAGGCACCGGCCTCGTCGTCGTCTGGCGGGGTGCGGAGGATGTCGGCCTTGCTCATGGGGGAGGTCTCCCCCATCCCTTCAGGGGTCACCTCCTCCTCCTCCTCCTCCTCTTCCTCCCCGCGGGACTCACCAGAAGACAGCTCCACTGGCGCCGGCGCCGAAGGAGCCCCGGTGGGCGCTGGCGGCACCAGCCTGCGCCCGTCAAAGGTTGGCCTGGCGGCCACGACCTGCGCCCCATCCTTGCGGCGGAACAAGGGAGTAAAGACGTTTGGCGGGTACTCCTGGTCGTCCCCGACCATGAGGCGGAGAGTTGCGGCCAGCTCACTGTCAGGCAAGGCTTCCGGGCTCAGGCGAACCTTGTCCTCCTCGTCCCCAAGCCTCCACAAGGGGCGCGTGCGCGCCTGAAGCGGGGCCACACGCAGCATCAGGAATTCCCTCAGCAGCATGGCCCCTGTCACCTTTGCCGCCTTCGCATTGCCCGGCTTCAGGTCGGTGATCATTTGCTCCAGCACCAACGTCGCCCGCCCATCAGTGAGTTTTGTGCAAGACCACCCCTTGTCAGACTGGGGCATCTCCGTGGGCAGCATCAAGCGTGGGTGGATGCACTTGGCGTCCATCATGACCCACTTGCTCCTGAAGCCGTCAGCCTTCTTCCCAGTCTTCGAGATCGAGTTGGCCTTGCCGGCCGCGATGAAATTGGCGCACCCGGAGGTATGACCCTCGTTGATGCGGAGGAAGAAGAAGTGGCAGCAAAGCTATGGACGGCATCACGCCAAGGTACGCCTCGCAGTAATAGGCGAAGATCGATAGGAGAAGGATAGAGTTGGGATGAAGATGCAGCGCCTGCAGCCCGTAGTGGCCAAGGACCTCATAGAAGAAGTCAGAAAAGGGGGAACCAGCCCTGCGACGATGCTGCTCGTGAAGAAGGGGAAGAAGGTGCTTCCCTCGAACTCCGGCACGTCGGAGCGGGCCCGGAGCTCGGTCATCCCCCTCTCATTGCATTCCCCCGCCGTCAGCAAGCGCGTGGCGGCGAGGTTCTTCTCCGAGACGTTGGGCGCGTCGAGAGCCGGCTTGTACCAAGCCGGCGACGAGGCAGGCTTGACCTTCCAACGTGCCATTGGTAGCTGATGCGGAAGAGGATGGGAGCAGATCTGGAGATTTTGGAAGCAGGGAGCTAGAAAGGGGATCTGGAGCAAGGCAAAAGGAAGCAATGAAGGCAAGCGCTGTCTACGCCAGCCTTTTGACAGTCGGGCAATTACCGAGGCAGCGTGGGGAAGCGTAGACGCCCACGTCCAATCAACCGCCACGCATCGACCAGGGCCGTAGGCTATTGGGGCCTGCGGCGCTCCGCACTTGCCCTTTGGCTTCGCCTCGAAGCCAAGTCCGAGGGGCTACTGTTAGCATTCTGGGAACGGGGGTCCCAGACTTGCCAGCCTGCGGCCCATGGCGTGGCTCTGCAAGCGGGCCCGTACGGCCCATCTTCACCAACAAGCATTCAAGACCCTCGCGAGGGGCCAAGCCTCGCGAGGTGGACGACACAAGACCTCCTCGGGAGTGCCTTCACCAGGCTGGCTTGCGAGGGGCGGAGAGATCAAGGCAAGGCAGACCTCGCGAGGTTCCAATGACGTGAGCCATGACGATCGAGACCAGGCGGGCGCCAGCGCGCGCAGTGTCCTTGTTTCCTCTTTGGTGCTAAGGAGGCAAGCGCAGGCGAGGAATACCGAGGCGTCAAGCAAAGGTTTCCATATCAGTGCAACGAGGCCAAGACCAGCAGGATGACAAGACGGAGGTCATCGTGGAGCCCAAGAAGGCGTCACCACCAGAGCCTTTGGCAGGCGAAGACTACTTTTGTCAGGATAAGCTGTACTAGCTGTCCCCTTTCAAATTGGCCGTTGTTGGCTCCCTTCCCGCTCAATATTTGGGAAGAGGACCAGGGCCTCTATAGATAGAACTAGCCACCACAGTAGAGGGGATGGGATCCTCACCTACCAGAAATCATCTCGAGCGATCTTCACACCCACCAAGCACAAGAACACCTCTCCTCAGGAGGCTGTTCTTCCCCTTGTACTGTTCATCCCCAGCCCAAGAGGCAATCCACCACCACCACACCGGAGTAGGGTATTACACCACAACGATGGCCCGAACCAGTATAAATCTTGTGTCTCGTGTGTTGAGAGTTCGTCGTGCTTAGCCTAGAGATCATGAAGCGTGTGAGGGCGTGATCGGTGAGGGGGAGATCTTCGCGCGCACCCCAGTGTTCGAACCTTAAGGGTGCCGGAACCCGAGATCCGACACCGTGGGTCCTTGATCTTGATCGTACACATTTGCGTGTATGATTGAATCGAGGGCGTCACATATGTTACCAGTGTACTACTCTCCATTGTGGCTAGCTAGTCTCATACTCCCTCCTTTCCGGTTTAGCTAGGCTGGTTGTAATGGTATTATAATAAGCGGTATCATGCATGCCAACTAGACTTTCTGGATGATGTGGCACACAAGAGAGGGTGTGGTATCATATCATGATACCGTGTCATATTAAATGTTGTACTACTACTTTGTGTGATTAGTAAGGCAAACTAAGATGTTAACGTATGATACTATGCATTACGGAAGTAGCTAGTATCCTAGCTACACTATCATATATATGCATGATACTACTAGTATGTATATATATATATATATATATATATATATGATACTCCCCATTACAACCAGCCTTATAGGGCTCAGTTCAAAAATCTCACCAACCAAGGTAGATGGTGAGTGGTGGAATACCTTTTGTAGTTTGCAAGAACACCCAATTAATGCTTTTGTTTTCCTAAAAAAAATTATGTTTTCCAATGTATTAATTGTAATACATGCATGCATATATAAAGTACATGCCTTGATCAACTTTCTCTTAATACTTGCATGCAATGATTTAATGCACCTTGGAATCTGGACATGTGATGGGGAACAACCAAATTAAGCCTTATAAAATGGAAAAACTAAAATTTTGAGATAAGCCTATAAACCGGAAAGGAGGGAGTATACATGCATGAATACTAGTATATGATCGGCAATACCTCCGTAATGCGCGCATGCATAGTATCATGAGTTAGTATCTTAGGTTCCTTATTAATTACCATGCATGACACAAAGTAGTACAACATTTAATATGATACAGTATCATGATATGATACCACACACCCTCTCTTTCATGATTTAACTGTGTGCCACATCATCCAAAAAGTCTAGTTGGCATGCATCATACTGCTTGATACTACCATATTACGACCAACCTTATTAGGGTGACCATAGTGGGGGTATCATAGCCGGTATCATGCACCCGGGAATTGAAAATATGATGATGTGGCAAAGAAGCAGTAACATAGGTAGATACCGTAACTTATATATATATAATAAATGCTATACTACTTTGTGTCATGCATGGCCATAAATACGGCCATCTATGATATATACTCCCTCCGTAAACTAATATAAGAGCGTTTAGGTCACTATTTAGTAATCTAAACGCTCTTATATTAGTTTATAGAGGGAGCTATTACTACTCTATGATACTATATATGCACTATGAAGGTACGTACGTAGAATCATACACTAGTATCATATGCATGATACTATATATATAGTACTATATGATACTCCCTATATAAGGCTGGCCATAGTGGTGGTATCATATATAGCCGACGATGTCACGCACTCAGAAATAGCAAGTATATATACTGATGTGGCAAAGAATTAAATATATATATAAAGAGGGTTAGAGTAACATATAGTAGGTAGATACCGTATCATGTTAAATGCGATGCTAATTTGTGTCATGCATGGCAATAAATATGATCTATATATATATGATATACTATAGTCTATATATTATACTATGCACTATAATTAATTAAAGGTAGTATCATATGTACTGTATATTCATGATACTAGTATATGACACTCTCCACTATACTCATGATTTCTTACCGTGGATAAAATTTGGAGGCGAAACGATGAACTCATGTTTTCATTCGAACAAAAATATGATGTTAGGTAATGTAAATGTTTTCAAAGAGCACACGGTTCACTCACGAAAGCCGTGTGTCCACTAAACCGTGGCCGATGCACCCTCCCACCCCTCTGCCATGCGCGCGATCTGAGTCATGCGTTCTGATTGGCCAGAACCCAAACCCCACGGATCGTATGTGTGCACCGTTGGATTCTCCTTGATCGAACGATGATCCTCATCCGTTTCGACAACACATGTAAATGTTTTCAAATAGCCCCTCCCAAAAAATGTTTTCAAATAGCACATGCACTACAAGAAATATGTCAACTAGTGACCTTCTGTCAGTGACCCTGGAAGAATTGGTCATAGATCTATGACCATTTGAGACCAATTGGTCAAAAGCTGTTCGGGGGGCTCCAAACCCTAAACCATTGCGACCATTTTGGTCAGAAAGGTCGTAATTTCCTTACATGAAATGGTCATAAAGCAAACAGCGCTAGTCTGCTGCCTTATTTCTAGTTGTTAACGACCAATATAGATGGTCACAGCCTTGTAAATTGTGGTGGGTTGCGATGACTAGGCGCCATCTCACCAGTTTTGCCTATGTGTCATGTCCATTTGTCAATTTTTGCCCTAGGTTGTGAAGCAACCTATATTTCTGTTATTCCAAAAATTCCCAAAAAATTCTCATAAATTGTTTGGATCATATCTTCATCAAATATGTCAAAAACCTTCCTTGCCTAGTTCAAAAATAATTCAACAATACTCATTTTCCTATTCTGTTCATAGCAGCACTTTGTGAAGGAAGTACCACTTTGGCATGTCCAAATAGTATCCATTTTCTACAGTGCTTTCCTATGCCCAAATAACCATCCTCCACCAAATGCCAGCTCAATCCATTCATTATTTTGAGCCCAGCTTCAACATTCGTATTTATGTCTAGTGTGGTACTTTGGAAAGCAAGTACCACCTAGGCTCCTCCTTTTGAGCTAAAAATTTGTGAAGACGGTCTTCTTAGTGACTGATCATCCTCAGCCAAAACTCACGCCCATTAGCCATGTACATTTCCCGTACCGCTAATCAAACACTTGGCTGCTAATTCATGTTTGAGCATCGATCGGTCTCCTCGTGAGAATATTATGTTGTAATTTTCTTCCTAGGACCTACCTGGGGAGTGCCCAACCCACTAGACATGCCTAGGCCGCCCAGAACACATGGCAACGCCATGGTCACGCGATGACCACGCGGCGGGCATGCGAGTTTACGCGCTCTAGAGTTGGGGCCCTCGGCCACCGCCCAAACCTCGACGTATCGCCACCAAACCATGCATTTATGATTAAATAGGTACTTATGTAACTATAAATGATTTTTAGAAAAAATAAATAGCAAACTATGAGGCAGCTGCAGTTCAAATTTGACCCGCTTCCAGCTGAATCGACGAAAATTTGTCTTTTTCACGAGAGGTGGATCAAAACTTTTTACACCCAACCATTTTGTCAATTGTGCATTAAATATGTCCTAGTATTTTAAAAAATTGATTTGGTCCAATTTTGCAACAATTATTTGGGAGGTCCTTCACAAAAAAACCTCCTTTTGGGCACTCGAAAAATGGAAAATGGTTTTTTCGTCCAAAGAAAATGAAAACTTCCTTAGGCAACATTGTTTGCCATTCCAATATGCACCCTTGTGCACAATATGAGATCATTTAAACAAACTATGCCATGAATGTGGCCATAAGATTGATCATTTGGCTTGAAAGCCATTGATCTCCACACGTGATAGCTCGTTTCTGAGAACACTTTTTTAAAATAATTGCCGTATTACAAGTTTGTTATTTTTCCTGGGAACTTGGCCACATATAATGACACAATGCGAACGTTTCCCAATTTTTTGATTTTTTTGAATTTTTTATGCCCGTTTCAAAATGCGGTCAAAACGGCGGGAATGACCGTTCCTAGCTATTGGTTGAATCTTGGAATTTTTTGGTGTTTCTCTGATAAAATAGATACTTATGTACCTAGAAATGATTTTTGGAAAAAATAAAGAGCAAAGTACAAGGCAGCTACAATTCAAATTTGACCCGCTTCCAACTGAATCGGCGGAAATTTGTCTTTTTCACGAGAGGTGGATCAAAACTTTTTACACCCAACCGTTTTGTCAATTGTGCATTAAATATGTCCTAGTATTTTAGAAAATTTATTTGGTCCAATTTTGCAACAATTATTTGGGAGGTCCGTCACAAAAAAACCTCCTTTTGGGCACTCGAAAAATGGAAACTGGTTTTTTCGTCCAAAGAAAATGGAAACTTCCTTAGGCAACATTGTTTGCCATTCCAATATGCATCCTTGTGCACAATATGAGATCATTTAAACAAACTATGCCATGAATGTGGCCATAAGATTGATCATTTGGCTTGAAAGCCATTGATCTCCACAGGTGATAGCTCGTTTCTGAGAACACTTTTTTAAAATAATTTCCGTATTACAAGTTTGTTATTTTTCCTGGGAACTTGGCCACATATAATGACACAATGCGAAGGTTTCCCAATTTTTGATTTTTTTGAATTTTTTATGCCCGTTTCAAAATGCGGTCAAAACGGCGGGAATGACCGTTCCTAGCTAGTGGTTGAATCTTGGAATTTTTTTGGTGTTTCTCTGATAAAATAGATACTTATGTACCTAGAAATGATTTTTGGAAAAAATAAAGAGCAAACTACAAGGCAGCTACAGTTCAAATTTGACCCGCTTCCAACTGAATCGGCGGAAATTTGTCTTTTTCACGAGAGGTGGATCAAAACTTTTTACACCCAACCATTTGGTCAATTGTGCATTAAATATGGCCTAGTATTTTAGAAAAATGATTTGGTCCAATTTTGCAACAATTATTTGGGAGGTCCTTCACAAAAAACCTCCTTTTGGGCACTCGAAAAATGGAAAATGGTTTTTTCGTCCAAAGAAAATGGAAAACTTCCTTAGGCAACATTGTTTGCCATTCCAATATGCACCCTTGTGCACAATATGAGATCATTTAAACAAACTATGCCATGAATGTGGCCATAAGATTGATCATTTGGCTTGAAAGCCATTGATCTCCACACGTGATAGCTCGTTTCTGAGAACACTTTTTTAAAATAATTGCCGTATTACAAGTTTGTTATTTTTCCTGGGAACTTGGCCACATATAATGACACAATGCGAAGGTTTCCCAATTTTTTGATTTTTTTGAATTTTTATGCCCGTTTCAAAATGCGGTCAAAACGGCGGGAATGACCGTTCCTAGCTAGTGGTTGAATCTTGGAATTTTTTTGGTGTTTCTCTGATAAAAAAGATACTTATGTACCTAGAAATGATTTTTGGAAAAAATAAAGAGGAAACTACAAGGCAGCTACAGTTCAAATTTGACCCGCTTCCAACTGAATCGGCGGAAATTTGTCTTTTTCACGAGAGGTGAATCAAAACTTTTTACACCCAACCATTTGGTCAATTGTGCATTAAATATGGCCTAGTATTTTACAAAAAGGATTTGGTCCTATTTTGCAACAATTATCTGGGAGGTCCTTCACAAAAAAACCTCCTTTTGGGCACTCGAAAAATGGAAAATGGTTTTTTCATCCAAAGAAAATGAAAACTTCCTTAGGCAACATTGTTTGCCATTCCAATATGCACCCTTGTGCACAATATGAGATTATTTAAACAAACTATTCCATGAATGTGGCCATAAGATTGATCATTTGGCTTGAAAGCCATTGATCTCCACACGTGATAGCTCGTTTCTGAGAACACTTTTTTAAAATAACTGCCGTATTACAAGTTTATTATTTTTCCTGGGAACTTGGCCACATATAATGACACAATGCGAAGGTTTTCCAATTTTTTGATTTTTTTTGAATTTTTTATGCCCGTTTCAAAATGCGGTCAAAACGGCGGGCTTGACCGTTCCTAGCTAGTGGTTGAATCTTGGATTTTTTGGTGTTTCTATGATTAAATAGATACTTATGTACCTAGAAATGATTTTTGGAAAAAATAAAGAGCAAACTATGAGGCAGCTGCAGTTCAAATTTGACCCGCTTCCTGCTGAATCGGCGGAAATTTGTCTTTTTCACCAGAGGTGGATCGAATCTTTTGACAACCAACCATTTGGTCAATTGTGCACTAAATATGTCCTAGTATTTTAGAAAATTGATTTGGTACAATTTTGCAACAAATATATTATAGGTCCTTCACAAAAGAACTCATTTTGGACACTCGAAAAATAAAAAATGATTTAAAAGAACTCATTTCTCATAACTTTAAAAAAAAATATTTGTCTTATTTCAATTTGTGATTATTCCTTAAAACTCTAGTCAAATTTGCTGACATAATGAGAAGTTTTTTTTTCAATTTTTCAGGTCATAATAAAATAGCTAACATGATTTAGCACCTTACTTTTAGTTGATTACGACCAATTTAAATGGTCAAAATATCATATCTGTATACTACGTTCTGATTGGTCCAGGGGCCTCTCACGCGGATCGCGGATAAATCACCGTCGGATGCTCCGGGATCCAACGGCCCGCAGCTCACCCTCTCACCCACCCACCGCGAGCTACCCCTCAAAAAAAACCCACCGCACACCACTCCTCTCTCTCCACGCGCAGCGAACCCTAGCGCTCTCACCCTCTCCCTCCCTCTGGATCCACCGCTGCCGCACACCACTTCTCCTTCTGGATCCACCGCCGCCGCCCCCAACCCCACTCCCTCCCTCTGGATCTCGACGCGCCGCTACCCCCACCCCACTCCCTTCCTCTGGATCTCAACGCGCCGCCGCCCCGACCTGTTCCTCATCGGGCTCCTCATCGTCCTCCTCGACCTGCTACTCCCACCCGCGCTCCTCTCCAACTTCCTCCGCGTCGGCGTCCACCACGCCTCCGCACACAGCCTCCTCGACCAGGCTAGGGGCTTCCCTTCCACTTCCGCACACAGCAGCAACTCCTTTTTCTTCTTCTCCACTGCTTCCGCCTCCGATCGATCCCACCGGAGCACCACCACCCGCTGCCGCCACCGCGTGGATCGGAGCGGAGCGCCGATGGAGGTGGTGAAGAGCCTCCTGAAGCCGAAGCCGACACCGCAGCAGCAGATGCGCGAGTGGCAGCGCCGCCTCCGCAACGAGGGCCGCAACATCGAGCGCCAGATCCGAGGTTCCCCTCCCCTCCCTCCCCGATTCAATCCAATCTAGGGCTCTAGGCCTTCAACTGGTTGCTGATTTTTGGTTTTGGGGCCGGTGCGCAGACGTGCAGAAGGAGGAGAAGAAGGTGGAGAAGGCCATCCGGGACGCCGCCAAGGTACCTACCTACATATATACTCTGCGCCATGGATCCATTTGGGCTAATTTACTGATTTGGTTTCCTCTGCTGGTGATGCTTGTTCCTGAAGGCGCTGGCCAAGGAGCTGGTGCAGTCCAGGGAGGCGGTCAACCACCTCTACGAGAACAAGGCCCAGCTCAACTCCATCTCCATGCACCTCGGCAAGATCGTCGGTAATGGACACCGCCTGCATTGTATCTATCTTTCTAGATAGCATTCAGTATGGTAACATTTAGTAATTTACAGCTGTTGTTCGTGAGGCTATTATAAGCTCAGAAATCTGGTACTTTAGTCAAATGTGCTTCCTTTCTGAACAACTATGCACCTTGGTGAGCTTGTCGGTAGCAAACAGTTTCTACTGGCCTCGTATCATTCTATACTAGTATGGATAGATAGCATCCAAGTTTCTGCTGGTGTCTTGAAATGCTTGGGAATGGCCCGTCCTTCTGGACATGCAGTTAGTCTGAATCTGTTCTGGACATGCAGTTAGTCTGACTACCTGCTTGCTCAATTCATGGCACTTGAGAACATTCATGTTCTGTTTTATCCATTCTTACATTCTGGCATCTAGTACTTGAACGATCTCACAGTGGCGCCGTGGCGGTTTAGGACATGCTTGTCCTTGCAAAAAAAATGAGCTCAGGCAATACTAAGATCTTATGATTTGGGGATCATGTAATACCAGTGCTTATATGCTTTGCGCTGATGAAAAATATCTAACCATGGCGACATGATGCTGCGATCGACGGCCTGAACAGCAAGACCCACATGAAGATCCTGCTGAAGTGGATGTGGGGCAGGAGGATCATCAAGCTCTTGTGCACGTAGCGGGGAGCTGCTCTTCGTCTCGCCTTGCGCCGATGAAAAATACCAGTGCTTTCGTTGCTAATAATACACGCATGTTCCACAACTAATACAGAAGATGCATTTCCATCCCATCTATTAGGTGCTGACTCGATGCAAACAAATAAAATAAAATTAGTAGGTGTTATATGCTGAACGATGCTAGCTGTTGTACCAATGTGATGTTGCTTGCTTGATTGATGACTGATTGTCATTAACTAGAAAAAAGAAGAAGAAAACCTTGTCTATTTTATTTGAGGAGAATCCTGTATCCCATTCACTAGACAACCAATACTACTACTTGTATTTGCATGTTTGCTTGCTGACTTGCTTGTAGCACTATCAAGTGTGAGGAAATTCAGTACTAGGATGTGTGGAGCGACATGAATTCATTGCTGCCGTGGTATCTGTATTCCATTGTCCAGATGATTGGGCCATGGAAGTTATGCATGGTAGCATACAGGACGTCTTCCTTTTTAGCCTCTAGGCTGGCGCAGTTTGCCTGTTCTTAGTGTAGGTAGCTAGATAATATCTACCTCGGTTTTCATGATGCTCTGTATGGTTGCCATGTTTAGAATATATCCACCTCCTTTTTGTGATTGCAATAACATGATTATAATATGTTAACTAGTTTCTAGTTTAGTATTCGAGGTGAAATGCTTGGAACATCTGTGTATACATGCAGTATTCATCAGCTCAGCTCAGTGACATGCTCTTATACACATCTACACAACTTTTGAGATCTTTTTAATTAATGTAAGTAAGGATGGATTCTTATTACAGTAAGACACGTGGTATGGGAGCTGGGCGCAAGCTCAAGACCCACCGCAGGAACCAGAGGTGGGCTAACAAGGCATACAAGAAGAGCCACTTGGGCAATGAGTGGAAGAAACCCTTCGCTGGATCTGTACATCAGCTCCCATGATGTTGCATTAGCTATAATCTGTACTGCTAAAAGAGGAGTATAAACTGGAGTAATTTTTTCAGCCATTATCTTTGTTTTCTTTTGGGCTGATGCTCTCCACTGGAGTACAGCTGGGTACTGCATCTCTTTTTGCATTCCTTTTTTAGTCAGTCCTTGAACATTTTTTAAAAGATGAACTGGAGTACTCCTGGAGAGCAGTACATGGAGTATAGCTGTAACTTCTTGCAGTATAGCTGTAGCAGTCCATTAAGAGTAGTTTTGCATCAGTAGCATTAGGAGTGTGATGTGGAGGTAAGAGTGGAGTCTCTACTCTAGAAAGAGGGCTCTGACTCGCTGTTTAGCCCATTTGATTTCTGTGGTTTCCAGTTTAGTGTAGGAACACAGAGCAATGTGGCTGGAGTTTGATTTTCAGTCGGCATAGTCTGCCTATGCTACTGATTTGTTGCACGTAATTAGAATTTGTAGGTTTAGTATGAACGTTCCTTAATCCATTGGATGGCCTCTGGCTAGTTCAGTTGGTATCTAGTCTAGAATAAATTATTTTTCCCATTTTTTGTTTCCTTGCTGGACATGTCATGGTACAAGTGCTGATGCTGCTGTTGACTACTCCCGTCGTAAAGAAATATAAGACCGTTTAGATCACTACTTGAGTGATCTAAATTCTCTTATATTTCTTTACAAGAGAGTACATGGTATTATTGCTAGCTATATATATATATGCCTGCTGCTGATTGATGCTCTTGTGGTTAGGATTCTACACCTCGAAGTGATACTTTTGCATTGCTTTCCTTCCTCATGCACTTGCAAACTATATGCTATTCCCTTTTCGATTTGACCTCAAAATTTCTGACTCTTCCTATCCATATGCAACAGCGATGCTTTGGATATCATCCGTGCAGCAGAGGACAAGGGCTTCATGGCCAACCAAGGTGTATGGTGCTCGCAAGCGACAAACGGAGGCTGTTCGACATCGGCTGCACAAACCACCACTGTGAGCTCCTCCCTTTGCTATGCTACAACCATGCTCTGTTTCATGGGTTAGTTAGATTTCGATGCTTTTTGCGCAGTGGTTGAGTCCTTGCCGACTGTTGTGTTGATGATCAAGTGCTGGTGCTTCATTTGGCTATTTGATTAGCTGCTGGTAATTAGTAGTATTAGAGTGCCGCTGGTTTATTAGGATGTGGCTGAAACAATTGGATGGCCTTCGTGGACATGTTATCCAAAATTAGAACTTGCTGGACATGTTATCCAGAATTAGAACTTGCTGGACATGTTATCCATTGGATGTCCCATTTTTTGTTTCCTTGCTGGACATGCTATGGTTCAAGTGTCAATGATGTCTAGTAGTAGTTTGCTAGCTATATACCTGCTACTGATTGATACTCTTTTGGTCTCCTGATTGATGCTCTTTTGGTCTCCTGGAATCATATTATACTATATATAGTGTTCTTGTGGTTCTGTGAAGATGCATCACAAACATCTAGGTCTTTTAAGTTGGCTGAACCTGTTGCTTTATTATATATTTGGTCCATAAATCTACATTTCTATGAGATCTCTTTCAATATTTTTTTTGATTGTCCAGGAATAATAGCGACTCTAATGCTGGTAGCCTATTTGTTCACTCTTTTACAGGAGCTCCAGGTCTATGAAATTTGAAGTTTGAAGCCGTATAGTATAGCCCTACTCAGCAAAGAGTTGTCTCTTACGTTTGACTGTAATAGACTGTAAATATTGTAATATTGTAACATTAGGCATATTGGGGTTGTAATAGACTATGTACAGATTGTAGTAGGCTTAGTGTTATTTGATGAACTACATTTGTACTCTTCGGTCTAAAATATTGATTATGTATGTGATTTGAAAACGTGTGGAATGGAAACCTGACTCGTGGGACCAACTTTATGAAAATAATCTGAGCAGTTTTGAAATTTCTGTCAAGTGGGCCCAATGTGTGAGATGATGACAAGTGGGACCCATCTGATTGGTGGGACCAGCTTCAAAATATAATGGCCCAAACAATGTTAAATGGCCACGGCCCAGAATAAATAAAAGGCCGAATTGTTGGTCCAGGCCCAGGTAGCTAACAAAAATTGGCAGTTTTTATATATAAATGGGCTGAATTAATGGGCTCGGCCCATATAAACACCCGATTGGACCGGGCCGATTCTCATTTTTGACCTTTTCAATTGGTCGCAATTTTGCAACGTCAGATTGCCACGTCGGATCCGACGTGGCCTGGGCAGACAGCCCGTGACCAAAACAACAGGTCATGGGTTCAACGACCTTCTGTTTTGGTCGTAAACGTCTACGACCTTCTCACAGAGAAGGTCGCTAATTTCAGTTTACGACCGCCAGCTTTTGACCTTCTGTTTTTGGTCAAAAAAGGTCGCAAATGAAAATCAATGACCTTTCAGGGACCAATAGTGAGGGTCACAAGTTGACATATTTCTTGTAGTGATGGTTCACACACGAAAGCCGTGTGCCTACCAAACCGTGGCCGATGCCCCCCCTTGCTGCGCATGCGATCTGGCGTGCGTTCTGATTGGCCAGAACCCAAACCCCACGGATCGTACGTCTGCACCGTTGGATGCTCCCAGATCGAACGGCAATCCTCATCCCTTTCGACAGGAAATGAGTCTGGCTAGGAATTGATTTATATGCAAACATGCACGGTAAATGCCAAAAAATGTCTTACATATAGCACACGAGACCTGAAATGCGCCAGCAAATCAAACCTGTGGTAAAATTGTGATTGGTTTACATGCGAAAAATTTAGATGAGAAACGATGAACTCACGTCTTCATTTCAAAATTAGTACGTCTTCATTTCAAACGAAATTATTCTGTTTGTGCACACGAGCGCTTAGAGGCAACCGTTTGCATAGGCCTTTTCGCGCGCGCGGCGACCGGGGATATTTTTCATCCTTTTCACCTAGGCCGCCAACACCCCTCCCGACCGTCCGCCCGCGTTGCACTCAACTAGTCCACCCAATCTCCTTCGCCAGCTCCCCCTCCCACAGATCCATAGCAGAACCCTCTCCGGCGCCACCGTGCTCACCCCGGCCATGTGCCCGCTCTTCGGCGTCAAGCCTACCTCCACTGCCGTTCCCAACACGCGGCGGCCCGCGCCTCGCCATCTTCATTTGCTCGCTAGCCACCCTCGAGCATATCGATGCAGTAACCCCTCGCCTCTCATGTGGTCCGGCCGGGTTTGCATTAAGAAGCCCGTTAGTTACTGCTCTCCATCGCGGTGAGGCATATATCCTCGCAATCCATCTTCCAATTTCGTTCTGTATGTTCCCAAATTGGCTATAAATAACGGAGAGCGTATATATGTTCCTTATCTACCTTCCTTACTACATATAAGCTGTATTTGTTCCAATAAGTTACTGCCTATTTACATATCGCGGGCGCTCGAGTCACACAAACTTAACAAATTAGCCGTACATTTTCTAAATTATTGCATGGCATGTTTAGAAAGCTTGATACCAAGTTGTTAGTTTTATGCTTATCCTCCTTTCCTAAGTTTCGCATGTGTTCTCTGTAGATGCCGAGTAGCAGCGACAGCACTCATTCAGGCCATGTATCTTCATCTGATTCGGACAACCCTAGGTCTTCAGCAGATTGTGAGGGATCAAGTAGTCTTGAACGGGATAGAGTTGCAGCAATTACCCTTCCGGTCAGGACACGGAGGAACGCTCCAAGGAAGCCCACACACCAGCCTAAAGGTGTATATGAAGTAACCGAGATTGATTTAAAGTCCTGGGCTCCAACTAAACCAGATAAAGCACGCATGAGGTTCAAGAGTGTGTGTGGATTTGTTGGCAGGGCAAGGCTCAACATTAATCTGCCGGGTTTTCGGAAGGTTGACATAGAAACACGGCGAAGGATAGTCCAGGAGATGATGGATCACTTCAACGTTCCAGAGTAGTGGAGAATGTAGGTGGAACATGCTGCACTGAAGAAGGCTAGGGATGCTTGGAGAAACTGGAAGCACGTGCTGTACAAGAAGTACTTGAGTGAAGGAAAAGACCCAATCCCCGCATACCCCAAAATTACAAAGGCAGACTGGGCAGAATTCAAAATGGTCAGGGCAACTCCAGAGTTTGCTGCAAAAAGTTTCAAGCAATCGAAACTTCAGAAGAAGAACATACACCCCCACCGTATGGGTGTGGCAGGATACTACGGCATGAAACTGATATGGGAACAGGAGGACAAAGAAGCAGTAGCGGTGGGTGGGAGTCTGGCCTTTAGTGAAATCAAGGGGAACGTGCCAGAGACTACTTGCGGGCACGTGCAAAGAGGCGTGATGATGGAACTTATTACTTTGAAAACGCACGTGATGCCAAACTATATGAAGTGATGGTAGAGGCTTCCAAGATCCCGGGAAGGTTCTACAGGAACTCAGGGCCACGTGACATTATGTCCATTGCTCTGGCCGTGCAAGGGGTATATGCATTAATGTCCCGCACAAGAGGGCTTTCACACTCAACAAAGAAGAGAGGCTCAGCATGAAAAAAGCGAGGAGTGAAATGAAGCAGAATGCATTGTTTGAAAAGTTGAAGAAGGAGATTTATCAGGCTGTTCGAAAGGATGTTGAGGAGTCAATGATGATGATGCAGAAGACTCTAACACTGATAGATAGCCAGCATATGGGAGGGGAGGCGGGCATGGATGATGCTGCTTATTGTGCGACAACACTACACAAGAGTAGCTGTGCATCAGCTGACCCCAGCGACACTAAGACTGCAGCTACTCGTGATGATGCTATATCTGATCTATCTGGAATGAAAGACAGACTGAAGGGCGTGCTTACACATTATGAAGGTACATTAAAATGTGCAACAGCCTGGGTTTTCCCAGCCTTCTTGGAAGATGGCCTCTTCTTGGACAATGTGCCATTGAAGCCGGGCTGTGTGAAGTGCTACGTGACTGAAGTAAAGCCTGGATTCAATGAATTTTCCCTGAAGAATGTCCTAGGAGACTTCGATGAGCAAAGGACCTTGGGAGAAACACTGTTACATCACATCTAGTGGCCACGAAAGGAAATAGAGTTCATCGATGAGATTCCTGAAGCCCCGCCAAGAGCAACCACTGTCGCCCCTCAACCGGTGACGCTCTCCTTGCCAGAGCAGCTCTCGCGGCCTGATGCATCAACCTGTGATCAGCCGGACCGACTTTGTGGCGTACAAGCCATGTCATCCTCCACCCCAAAGCAGCCAGTGGCAAGGCCTACAACTGCTGATGACGCACCACCAATTTAGTTGCCGGACGCTGAAGCAGCGGGGGGAGACCCAGCTGTAGCACATGCTCAGCAGACCAACCTAGTGGAATAGACTGCTAAGCAGTCTGACGCTTCGGAACCGCCTGCTAAGCAGTCCGTAGGTCCAGAACCAAGTGCTCATCAGTCCGTCAGTCCGCAAGCGCGTGATCAGCATACCAATGCGTCAGCACTTCCTGCTCAGCAAACCAACGCGTTGGCACGGCCTCCTCAGCACACCGACAAGTTGGCACCACCTGCGCAGAAACCCGACATAGCTTCAATGCATGGTCAGCAGTCCGATGCCTCTCATCCTACAGCCCAGCAGTCCATCACTGCAGCACCGCCAGCTCAGCGGTCCGGCATAGATAAACAGTCTGCTAAGAAGTCCGTCCAAGCTTCATCGTTTGCTCGGCAGTCTACTGTGCAGGCAACCAAACGTTCTGCCAGAAATGCTTCAAGTACCAAGAAGGAAGTGGCCAAAAAGGCTACACCCACGACCACGAGGAAGTGCAGCGGGAAAGTGAAGAGGCAAGAGAATGATTGCCTCTTACTTAAAGCACTCATCGCCCAGAACCAAATTAACAGCAGCTTGTTCGAATCAGGGAGTAATATTATTTATGACGCCATGGATGATGAAGAAGTAGAATTGTTGCTTGCTAAAAGAAAACCAGACGTACTTGAAGCATGCAATTACGTCCATGGTCAGCCATTTCTTGTTGGCGAATACTTTGATGAGTGCAGCTCCAGTTGCCGTGAGTTACGTGAATATTGCATGGATCAAATGTCAGAAGGTCATCACCATTTGCTAGTCCACTACAACAGAGATCATTTCCAACACGATGCTGGTTACATCACTGTGAGTTTCGAGGACTTACATCTCTTCTTCAACTTCAACGTGCTCGATGCCACTCTTGTTAGATGCATGATTTTGTAAGTACTTAACAAACTCTGATCAACTTCTCCATACAAGGCTGTAAATGATAAACAACTATACGTATTTTATTCCTCTCAGGGGATTGAACGCGCAGAGAAGACAAAGTGAGAGTGTGTATTTCATAGATCCTGCATTAGCAAATGGCACCGCATTACATGAAAAGGACCGACGGGACTGGGTTGTTAACACGGTCGTCCGTATCTTCGAAAACACATCCCATGCCGAATCATTTCTCTGGCCATATCATGAAGGGCAAGTCAAGTAAACAACCACACATACACTGATTGTCTTTCAGATTTCGACATCATTCGTAAGTTCATGGCTTTCTTAATATGTAGCAATCACTGGATATTGGTATTCATTGTTCCAAACAAGAACACAGTTTACTACATTGATTCTCTCAGAGAGTCAACAAACGCTCAGGATCTGATGCATCTTCAGCAATCCTTGGATAGGTATTGAATTCTATGATGTTGAAATTAATTTGCATTCATATCTGGTTCAATAATTGATGTTGCCAAAATTCATCATTATTTGCAGTGTGCTTGCATTGTGGGAAACTAAAACAGGGAACCTGTTCAAGAGGAAACTACCTCTACAGCACGAGATCGTTTCTCCGGTAACACACCGAAATCCATTATTTTCGGAAAATTTATCCAATAGTCTGCAAATACCTTTCTTACGCCAGTCAAATGTTCAAGCTTCTAAATAAACCTCTTTCTATTTTGTCCAAAGAAAAAATAATACATCTAAAACCGGTTAGGTTATTCCTAACAGGACAAATACATGACTAATTTTGTACAAAAAATTTCAGTGTCCTCAGCAAGAAGCAGGGACCAACCTTTGTGGATACTATGTTTGCAGACACATGATCTCCATCTACAAATCTGCTGATAGTTGTGACGATCCTCGCGAATTAGTACCAGTAAGTCTATCTTAATTAATATCTTCTACTCCACTCATATGGCACATTCCGATCTTAAAAATACTGCATCTCATCTTAAACCCGAGGATCCCTGAACCGCTCTCGGCTGGTGAATTGCTGATGGTTCGGAGATTTATCAGCGACTTCTTCCTGGATCACTACATCAATCCCACTGGTAATGATGAAGATTTCAGCATGGTTTCTCCTGAAACATTGAGTAAGAGTTACCCGCTAAACATATAACGCATGTATCCATTATTTTCCATCTGATGAGGTCTTCGTATTTCGTACACTATGATTAATTATGTAATGCATATATGTGTGGACAAATCATTGGAATTTAGCTACCATATGTTCAATTGCAATTGTTGCGAAATCTGATGAATGTTCTTCCTGTGGATACTATTTGTTCAATTGAATATTGTGGTGAATTTGCTTTTTGCGTGCCGATTCAAAATGGGATATTTTTGTTTATTCGTTCAATTGAATATCGTGGCGAATTTTCTTTTTACGTGCCGATTCAAAATGGGATATTTTTGTTTTAACCTGGCAATTGCTCCGCACACGGTTCAACTAAATGAGTGTGTGCGATCCACATCGGAAAGCATACGTCAATCGTATTGGAACCGTCGGTGATACACAGCAAATCGCAAACGATTTGCAGCGCTACTACATGTGCGTAGGTTCTCCAGAACCGTTTGTGATATCGCGTTATCGCACACGAGAACTGGGAGTAAACCGTGCCCAATGGAAAATACAATCCTAGTCGTCTTTTTTTCAGGGAACGTGTGGGATCCCAAAAGAAAAGCACACGTCACTCTTGCGGCAACCGTCGGTGATACCTAACAAACCATAAACGGTCTGCAGCACTTGTATGTGTGCGAAGGGGCTCCTGAACCGTTTGTGAGAGAACATTATCGCAGACGGTAATTGTTGGAAAACGTGTGCGATGGAGTCTAGCATGGCAGACGGGTTACACAGAAAACACATGTGAGATAGGGCACAAATCACACACAGTTCATATGTTGGCCCGTGTGCCTTACATACTGTTTCCCAAACGGTTCGTTACGACAGACCATATGGTTTCACTGCGTCATTAGAAACGCTTAATCACCGATACCACACGTGTTTAAGAATTTAGTGTGTGCTGCATCGCACACGATTACATTTTGGAACGCCTCTGGATCACTGTTCCATATCCCCGACGGTTTCTGGGTCGTGTGGGAAGAATCCCCTATCGCACACACTCACTTGGCGAAGGTTCTGAAGGCCGTCCCGGAAAGGGGTAAAAAACCGTTTGTTTAGGACCGACACGCACCAGTGATATCCAAATCTGTGAGAGAGAGTTGAGTGTTGGGGAGACTATCATTTGAAGCACAAGAGCAAGGAGTTCATCATCAACACACAATCTATTACCTTTTGGAGAGTGGTGTCTCCAAGGTTGGTTAGGTGTCACTTGGGAACCTCCGTCAAGATTGTGGAGTTGAACCAAGGAGTTTGTACAGGCAAGGAGATCGCCTACTTCGTGAAGGTCTACCCTAGTGAGGCAAGTCCTTCTTGGGTGATGGCCGTGGTGGGATAGACAAGGCTGCTTCTTCGTGGACCCTTTGTGGGTGGAGCCCTTCATGGAATCGCGCAACTGTTACCCTTCGTGGGTTGAAGTCTCCACCAACGTGGATGTACGATAGCACCACCTATCAGAACCATGCCAATAATCTCCGTGTATCCAATTGCGTTTGCACACTCCAATCCCATCCCTTTACTGTCTTGCAACTTGCATGCTTTACTTTCCGCTGCTCATATACTCTTGCCATGCTTGCTTGAAATGTATTGTGAATGTTTAAACTTGTGCTAAAACTCCACCTTAACTTAAAGAACTTAAAAATTGCTACTTTTCTTTGTTGAGGGTCTAATCACCCCCCCTCTTGACACCTCTTTTCGATCCTTTCAATTGGTATCAGAGCATTGGTCTCCATTGCTTTGGTTTAATCACCATTGGAGGAAGATGGATGAGTCTACGCTGGGGAGTTTTAGACATAGAGTTCCTATACTTGATGGAGAGTTCTTTCATGCTTGGAAAACTGAGATGCTTGAGATTTTCAATGAATATCATTTGAACAAGTACATTACCAGCCCTTGTGTGCCCCTTGTTGACCCCTTGCATCCTACCCCTGATGAGTCTCTTGACATGATCCGTAATCTTAGAACTGTCAATCTTATTACTAGAGGCTTGCCTAGAAATTTGATTGCTTGTTTGCCTACTCTTGATTGTGCTTACACCATATGGAGATTTCTTGAGGAACGATTTCCAAACTATTCCTTGCAAAATCTAGATGTGATTCTTCATAAGTCAGTTGCCTTAAGTAAGATGAATTCCAATGACCGTAAGTTTGGTGATTGTTTATTTGAGCTTCATGACCTTATGCGTGCCAAAGGAGATGTTGGAATCATTAGTGATATCATCTCAGAAGCCATTAGAATTCATAAAGATGACCATTGTCATGATCATATATCTAATGAATCACTCTCTCTAGGAAATGATCAATTACAAGACGATGTTGAACATGGATACTATGATGAGGATGATGATACTGACTTTGATCTCGATGAGTCTATGAGACACTTTGGTCTTATGGCTAATCTTCGCGGCTACAGGGCTGGAGGAAAGGAATGGGTTCTTGATAGTTGATGTACCGATCACATGACCGGAGATAAGGATATGTTTCGTGAGCTTGCTGAAAATGACGGCCCTCGAAAGTATGTCACTTTTTGGTGATAACTCAAAGGGTAAGGTGGTTGGCCTTGGTAAGGTGGCCATCTCACATGGCAGCTCCATACAAAATGTTATGCTCATTGAATCTCTTGGCTATAATTTACTTTCCGTATCTAGACTAGCTGACTTTGGATTCAATGTCCTATTTACCGAAGTAGATTGCCAAGTGTTTCGAAGAGATAATCATAATATGGTCTTTAGCGGTATACGTAGAGGTGATCTATACATTGTTGATTTCACTAAAAAGGCTCAACATAGAACTTGCTTAATTGCTAAATCTTCTAAAGGCTAGTTGTGGGATAGGAGGTTAGGTCATGTGGGCATGCGAAATCTAGATAAGCATATTAAAGGTGATCATATCCTTGGAGTGAAAGATGTTATATTTGACAAGGATAGATTGTGCAGTGGTTGTCAAGCAGGAAAACTGGTTGGAGGAAGCCACCCCGTGAAGAACTTCATGACCACGAGAGGACCACTCGAGCTACTTCATATGGACCTCTTTGGTCCAAATGCCTATAAAAGTCTCGATGGAAACTCGTTCGGTTTAGTCATAGTCGATGATTTTTCAAGATTTATGTGGGTGTTCTTTCTTGATGATAAATCGTAGGTCCAAAAGATCTTCAAGAACTTCGCTAGGAAGGTCCAAAATCAATTTGAAGTGAAGATCAAGAAGGTTCACAGTGACAATGGAACGGAGTTCAAGAAAGCAAATGTGGATACCTTTCTTGACGAAGAAGGGATTTCACATGTGTTCTCGGCTACGTACAAGCCTCGACAAAATGGAGTTGTTGAGAGGAAGAACCGGACTCATATTGAGATGGCAAGAATGATTCGTGATGAGTACAAGACTCCAAAACACTTTTGGGCGGAAGCGGTTGAGACAACTTGTCATGCAACAAATCGTCTATATCTTCACAAGCTACTTGGCAAGACGGCATACGAGCTTCTCACTGGTAACAAACCCCAAGTTGGATACTTTCGAGTATTCGGCTCAAAGTGCTATATTCTTGATAAGCATCATTGTTCTAAATTTGCTCCTAAATCTCATGAGGGTTTTCTACTCGGTTATGGCTCAAACTATCACACTTACCATGTCTACAACAATTTCACCCGAGAGGTTGAAGAGACGGTAGATGTGAAGTTTGATGAATCTAACGGCTCGCAAGTAGAGAAATTGCCAATTGATGTAGGAGACAAAGACCCTTCGGAAGCAATCCAAGACTTGCCCATTGGCAAGATCCGTCCAACGGAGGTGAAGGAGAGTACCTCGTCCGTCCAAGTGGAAGCTTCTACCTCACGACAAGGTGAACCACGAGTTGACTCGGAGGCATCCACAAGTGGGACACGCCAAGATGAAGAAAACGAGGAAGTACACCAAGATGAACCTTATCAACCTCCTTCTCCACCTCCACAAGAGAACAATGACACCAACAACAAAGAAGGCCAAGAGGAAGAACAAGATGATGAAGAAGATGTTCCACCCCGACCCAAACAAAAGCTCTCACGAGTTAGAGCAAGAGTTTCAAGAGACCATCCCGTCGAACAAATCTTCGATGATATCCAAACCGGCAGAATCACTCGCTCTAAAACTCGTTTGGCTAATTTTTGTGACATTATTCATTTATCTCTAGCATTGAACCTATGAAGGTTGAAGAAGCTCTAGAAGATCCGGATTGGATAAATGCCATGCACGAAGAGCTACACAACTTTGAATGGAGCCAAGTGTGGACATTGGTTGAGAAGCCCGACAACAACCACAACATCATCAGTACTAAATGGGTTTCCGCAAAAAGCAAGACGAAGATGGACAAGTCGTTCGCAACAAAGCTCGTCTCGTCGCTCAAGGCTACACTCAAGTCGAAGGTATGGACTATGGTGAGACATATGCCCCCGTTGCTAGACTTGAGTCCATCCGCATCTTACTTGCCTATGAAAATCACCATGATATTACCTTGTACCAAATTGATATTAAAAGTGCTTTTCTAAATGGTGAAATTGAGGAGGAAGTTTATGTTAAACAACCTCCCGGCTTTGTTAATCCTAAGAAACCCGACAATGTTTACAAACTTCACAAAGCTCTTTATGGTCTTAAACAAGCCCCTAGAGCGTGGTATAAATGCTTGACCAAGTTCCTTATTGAAAAATGATTTGAGATTGGAAAAATTTATTCTACTCTTTTTACTAAAAGGGTTAATGGAGAATTATTTGTGTGCCAAATTTATGTTGATGATATCATACTTGGTTCGACTAACCCTCATTTTTGTGAAAAGTTTGGAAAGCTAATGTCGAAGAAGTTTGAGATGTCTATGATGTGTGAACTCAAGTTCTTTCTTGGTTTGCAAATCAAGCAAACTAAGGAAGGTACCTTTGTGTCTCAAACAAAGTATACCAAGGATTTATTCAAGAAGTTCAACATGCCAGAAAGCAAAGGTATGAAAACACCCATGCCTACTAGTGGACATCTCGAGTTGACTAAGGATGGCAAACCGGTTGACCAAAAGGTTTACCTCTCTATGATTGGTTCATTCTTATATCTATGTGCCTCCCGTCCTGATATTATGCTAAGTGTGTGCATGTGTGCATGATATCAAGCGGCCTCCAAAGAATGTCATCTTAAGGCTGTGAAAAGGATAGTGAGATACTTAATTCATACACCAAATTTTGGCATTTGGTATCCTAAGAGGTCTTCTTTTGATCTTGTTGGCTACTCCCATTCGGACTATGCCGGTGACAAGGTTGATAGAAAGTCCACTTCGGGTACTTGTCAATTTCTTGGTAGATCTCTTGTGTCTTGGTCCTCCAAGAAACAAAACTCGGTATCCTTATCCACCGCCGAAGCGAATACATTGCCGCCGGTTCATGTTATGCTCAATTACTTTGGATGACCCAAACTCTTAAAGATTATGGGATATATGTGAAACATGTTCCATTGCTTTGTGACAATGAAAGTGCTATTAAGATTGCTCATAATCCCATGCAACATTCTCTAACTAAGCATATTGAAGTTCTTCATCATTTCATTCGAGATCATGTTGCTAAAGGAGACATTGATCTTAAGCATGTTCGTACCGATAAGCAATTGGCAGATATATTCACCAACCGCTTGATGAGAAAGTATTTTGCCGTTTGAGAGGTGAATTGAACATTATTGATGCCTCAAACTTGTAGTAGGAACTCCATTTGGATACATGCAAGGCATGAGCCTTTGACTAATCCTTGATATTTCTCTTATGATGATGGTCATATGTCTTGGGTCCATACTTGTACCCTTGCATGCTATCTAACCCTTGTAGATACTTGGATGAATCCAAATCTATGAGATTGAAGCCCTATCATATATTGAGCAATCTCTACATCACCAAGTCTCTACAATATGGTGGTTGAAGACAAGAAAGCATGAAACCTTTCAACATATCCTTTGACCATCTCTGTATATCAAATTTTATTTGGTATCAAACTTCATGCTTGTCATTTTGGATACACAAGTGCTATTCCTTGCAAGACTAACCCATGTAGGTAGATGAACTCAAACTACAAGTGGTGCTCCCAACAATTGATGAGCTACATCAACCTTGAGCATCCTACGAAAGTTCAACTACATGGCCAAGATCAACACCACCACCCAAGGTATGTTATTCCATCTTAGAGAAGCTTTACCCCAAGACATGGGTCAAAGCAGCTCAACAAGATGTGAATACATCAAAATGCTTAATCAAAAAATGGAAACCCCATTTTGAGCTTAAACAATGAGTATGACCTACGATCAAGTGTTCTCACTTGACTCCTCAGTCAATATACTCTAACATAGGTGTCGCCGACCAATTCTAGATGAAGTTCTCTAGTGTTTCCCTAGGTTCTTGCATTTATCTCTTGCATGTTTGTTACCCTTTTTCAAAAAAAACTTCATTTAGATTTCTTTTCTTTTTCTCTGTTATGTTCTACATTCCCTGCATCTAATTCATTGCAAATCATTCAGTTAATTCCTTGCAAATCTTTGTGAGATCTTATTTGCCTAGTGAGCTGAGGTGACAATTGTTTTCACTCTGTGTTGAAGTCGGCCTCACAGGTTTGTTTCTTTTGGCTAAACCGAAACAACTCGGTGCCATCGAAGAAAAAGACTCGGTGTTACCGATTTCAATACTGAGAAAACACTTTGCCATTGGCATCCTGCATATTTGTTCCGGCTCCACTCTATGATTCTTGTCCTCTACCTGCATCTTATATCACATGTTGCTTTGAAGTGTGACTCAAGGACCAAACCTACTTGACTCATGCTCCAGAAGATCCCTTCTTGGAAATTGATGTCAAAGGGGGAGAGAGAGCACATCAAAGCTTATCACATAAGAGAGAATGCACACCTTAAGCCTCTCTAGATGCTTATTATCCATAGAGGAGACAAGTTACATGTCTTCAAGAGGGGAAAGACATGTTAGTATGTGTTATGTTTGGTATGATTGTTTTTGCTCTGATTTTCCTTTGCTCTGATTTTCCTTTTCCCTATCTTCTCCCAATATCCAATATAAGATTCAGGGTCCGAAAGACATTTAAGGGAAGGAAATCTTCGAATTCATTGCATATCTTTAATTTTTGGGGACATGTCTATATCCAAATAGAGTACTAAGTACTCACTCTCTACATGTCATCCCAATATTGGTACTCTTGTGGTTTGCTGTTCTTGCATTGTTTAATAGGTGTTCTTGTGTTATCTAACCCTGTTTTCTCAAGTTCACCTCCTCCAAAGCCAGCTCAAGACCACAAGGTAAGTATATGCATCACACTCATGTGCATGATGATTTCTTGCTGGTGTACATATTGTTTGGAAGAACGAATCATGAACATGGAGGTAAATTTTGCCGGCGTTCTGGGAACGGGGGTCCCCAGACTTGCCTGCCTGCGGCCCATGGCGTGGCTAAGCTAGCGGGTCGTACGACCCATCTTCATTGACAAGGCAATCAAGACCCTCGCGAGGGGCCAAGCCTTGCGGGGCAGACGAAGCAAGACCTCCTCGGGAGCGGCCTAGCCAGGCAGGCTCACGAGGAGCGGAGATATCAAGGCGGGGCAAACCTCACGAGGCTCTCGTGACATGAGCCATGACGACCGACACCAGGCGGGCGCCAGGCGGGCGCCAGCGCGCGCAGCGTCCTTGTTTCCTCTTTGGTGCTAAGGAGGCAGGCGCAGGCACGGAGTACCGAGGCATTAGGCAAAGGTTGCCATATCGGTGCAACGAGACCAAGACCAGAAGGACGGCAATACGGAGGTCACCATGGAGCCCAAGACGGCGTCATCACCAAAGCCTTTTGCAGGCGAAGACCACTTTTGTCAGGATAGCTTGTACTAGCTGTCCCCTTTCAAATTCGACCGCCATTGTTGGCTCCCTTCCTGCTCAATATTTGGGGAGAGGACCAGGGCCTATATAAGAGCTAGCCACCACAGTATAGGAGGGGGGACGGGGGAACGAACCAAGGTCGATCAGGGAGAGTTCTCATCAACAAGTCCACAGAGCACAAGAACACCTCGACCTCAGGAGGCTGTTCTTCCCCTTGTACTCTTCATCATCAGCCCAAGAGGCAATCCACCACCACCACACTGGAGTAGGGTATTACACCACAACGGTGGCCCGAACCAGTATAAATCTCGTGTCTTTCTGTGTTGCGAGTTCGTCCGTGAGTTCTTAGCGAGCTAGGGCGTGGATCGGTAGGAGGGAAAGAACTTCGCGCGCACCCCAGAGTTCGAACCTTAAGGGTTTTGCCGGAACCCCACATCCGATATTTGGCGCGCCAGGTAGGGGTGCGTCGTAACTTCCTTTTCGTCAATCCGTCGCTCCGTCGCTCCGCCGTCTCTATGGAGGACGCTCGCCGCGCTCGAGCTGAGCGCCGGGCTGCCCTCACCGCCAGCGTTGCTCAGTCGGCTCCCGTCGGCGGTCCACCTCGTCGTTCTCCGTCTCCCGCCGCCAACGCCGCCACCGGCCCAGCGGGGAACGAGCAGCAAGCGTCCTCGCTGCACCCATCGGGGCGGCAGGATGGCCGCACCGCCACTCCATCGCTGACCCCGGCCGGTTCTTCGTCTCATGCACACCGCGCTCCCATGGATGCGCGGGCTGCGCTCCTCGCGGCGAACGAGCTCCTGTGCTACCGCCCGGTCGACGACCTCTATGAGGAGTGGCTCGTCCATGTCGCCGAGCTTGTCCGCACCGCAGGAGGCTCCCCAGCGCCGTCCCTTTCTCTGCCTCACCCTCCGCCGGCCACGGGCGACGTGGCTCATGGCACGCCTCCACCACCTCTGCCCACAAGATCGCGCCTTGGCGCCAAGGCGCGCAGCCCCGCGGCGCGATCCACCACGCCCGGTGCCCGCGCGCGAAGAGAGGAGCTGCCAAGAAATCCCTCGGCCGCGGGAAGTTGCACCTGCGCTCCCCGCACCGCCTCGTCAAGACCGCGCGCCACCTGCGGTGGCGGCGCGAGGACCTCATCAACACCAAGCCCCACCTCGGAGGCGGGCCCCGGCGAACACGGCCGGCTGCCGCGCCTTCACCGCCGAGCTGCGTAGAGTCGCTTGGCCGGGCAAGTTCAAGCCGGATCTGCCCCCTCGCTACGATGGCACCGCCGACCCCGCGGAGTTCCTGCAGCTCTACGAGCTGAGCATCGAAGCGGCCAATGGCGATGAGAAAGTCATGGCGAACTGGTTTCCCATGGCTCTCAAAGATGGTGCCCGCTCCTGGCTCCTGAACCTGCAGCACGGCTCGTTCTCTTCCTGGGATGAGATGCGCGACCGCTTCGTCGCCAACTTCCAGGGCACCCGTGACCACCCGCCGACCGCGGGCGACCTGCGCCGCATGAAGCAACAACCAGGAGAGACCCTCCAGAAGTACATCCAGCGCTTCAACAACACTCGCCTCAAGATCCCCAAGGTCATAGACGAGGCCATCATCCCCGCGTTCTCCAATGGCGTCCGTGACGTCAAGATGAAGGAAGAGCTCGCTATCCACGAGGAGCTGTGCACGTCTCAGGAGCTGTTCAACCTGGCGAACAAGTGCGCAAGAGCTGAGGAGGGGCACCTTTCCCTCCTCGAGCTGCCAGCTGCGGGCGCAGAGGAGAAGAAGGCCAAGGCCAAGGACGTGAAGCACAAGGAGGCAGCTGTGCTCGCAGCGGAGCCGGACACCAAGCGGGGCAGAGATCAGCCCGAGTCATCCAAGAACAGCCGGCCGTTCTGCGCCTTCCACAACCTGAACACCCACAACACCAGTGACTGCCAAGAGCTCAGAGCCATCCGTGAGGGACGCTTCGGGCGACGCCCCGAGCGCAGTGACCGTGGCTACGGCCGAGGAGGAGGACGTGGTGGTGGACGCCGTGACGACCGTGGCCCACGCCAGGAGTGGCGTGACCGTCCTCACGAGGACCGCTGGCAGGATCATCCTCGCGAGGGCGCCTGGGGAGACCAGCCTCGTGAGGACCGTCCTCAGGGCAACGTCGGTCTTCCCCCGCTGCTGCCACCGTCAAGGAGGAACGATGACCACCATCAAGACGAGGGGGCTGGGGGCTTCCAGGAGCCGCGTGCTATCACCTGCATCTTGGGCAGAGCTCAGGCCCCCGCCTCGCAGCGCGTCTTCAAACAGTTTGCTCGTGAAGTGAATGCAGTCCTCCCCAAGCTCGAGGCCACGCGCCCGCTCAAGTGGTCCCAGTGCACCATCACCTTCAACTCGGCAGACCAGCTCAAGTGCGCAGCCACCGCTGGCGCTCTCCCGATGCTTTGTTCACCAGTCATCAGCAACGCACAAGGCACCAAGACCCTCATCAACGGTGGCGCGGGGCTCAATGTCCTGTCCGTCGACACATTCGACAACCTCCAAGTGCCATACGAGCAACTTCAGCCTACCAAGCCTTTCTCAGGGGTGACCGACGGTTCCACCACACCAATTGGGTAGGTCCGCCTCCCTGTCACCTTTGGGGAACGCAAGAACTACCGCACCGAGCTCATCGACTTCAATGTCGCCCACATCCGTCTGCCGTACAATGCCATCCTCGGGTATCCAGCCCTGGCCAAGTTCATGGCCGTCACCCACCACGGCTACGACGTTCTCAGGATGCCAGGAAGCGGCGGAATCATCACGGTCCCATGTGAAGAAAGAGATGCGGTGTGCTCCCTCGAGCGCGCCTTCCAAGCTGCAGCAATCGACGACCCCGACAGCAAAAGCGAGGGCCCTCCTGAGGCCCTACCCAAGAAGAAGAAGTAGCTGCGCCGTGAGGGATCTTAGGAGGGCGGCGACGCAGCTGGAGCCTCGTCAAGATCAGCGCCCGCTCCAGGGGTGCCTCCCTCCATCGCATAGGAAGGCGCGCCCGGCGCCCTCCTTGGGCAGGGTTCGGGGGCTCTCTTCTGGAGGGCCTCGGACCTTGCCAACCTCACGAGGGAGGCGTGCTTCGCAGCACGTTTCCCTCAGGATAACACAGGGCAAGGAGTGCCCACCACTCAGGAGTTCATCACCAAGGCCACTCAGGAACTCCAAGATGCAAGAGCCATGCGCGGCGACCGCCGCTCACGAGGCGCAGCTCCGCATCCAGGCGAGGATGCCGGGCTGCATGTCTGCATCGACGTCCTAGGACTCAACAGGGCCGCATCTCAGAGGCTCTTCTGGCCTTCACGCGTGGGACGCTACCAGGGTCCACCGCACAGCTACGCTCGCATGCCCTTCGGCTTGCCGAGCGTGGCATCAGCCTATCAGCACAACATGTGGCGTGTCCTGGCGGCTCAGGAGGCCAGGCACCACGCCGTCCTGGCAGAGATGGAGATGGTCCTCAGGGAACCACCTGAGCCCCCAGAGCCTCCCAAGGCTCAGGGCCCCGGTGGCTCGTGAGGAGCCATTCCTTTGACGCACGCCTTCAGCTGCACCAGCTCTTCTTCGTCGACAGAACCAGGTGACATTTTCCAAGTCATTTAGCTGGGAGCGCCCCTCGGGCCGCATTATTCCCAGGCCGCGTGGGTCCGTCCCTGTGGCGTGTATCCTTTGCTTATGTCTTTAGCTTACCTTGTTGGGGGCGCCCCTTGGCTGCATCATCCCCAAGCCGCTCGGGCCTGACCGAGTGGCATGTATCTTTCTGCATTTACTTAAGCCGGTTTGCCTTCCATGCTTAACCTGCCCAATTGCTACCTGCTCGGTCGTCGCCCTCACGGGGCCTCCTCACACTGGCACGGTGCTGGTCCATGGGTCCGTCCCTGCCACATCGACAAACCTGAGAGGTCGAGCTCTGGCTCGCGGCACGCCTCGCGCACACCACCTCACCAGGCCCTCAGTACATTTGTCTCCTCACCAAGCGACCAGCGGCAGGCTGGCTACCATAACGGCAAAACCGTGTCTCCCTTTGTGATGGATTACAGGAACCTCATGAAGAAGACAGCGGGCGGCACCCCAAGCTTCCTTTTCCTTCGTGCAATTCGCTTGCGCGTTAAAAGGGGGGCTCCTGAGCATCGCGACTCAGGAGCTCTCTAGCCCTCACCCCCTGGCCTTGACCACGGCATCGCGACCTGGCATACCAGCGGCGGCTGAGCTCGCTCGAGGGCCGGGACCTGAGGACGTAGAGCACTAAGGAGAGCATGGGGAGGGGAAGACTCATGCGGGCCTAACCTAGCTACACTACGGGGATCTGCACACAGGCCTGGCGTATCGCGAAGAATCGACCCCGCGCCACTGAGATAAGTCTCGCGCTTGGATCGGCTAATCGTTGGAACCTTAGGGTCGCAGTCATCGCAGCTCTGCCGCGGCCACGTCGCCTCCCTTTCTTATCTTGCCATAGTCGCTTGAGCGCTAAAGGGGACCTCCTGAGCATCGCGCCTTAGGGGCTCTTACCGGACCTCGGGCCGCACACCTCCTGGCCTTGACCACGGCACGCGACCTGGCATACCAGCGACGGCTGTAGCCTGCCTGGGGACTGGGACCTGTCAGCATAGAGCAACAAGCTATCGCGAGGTTGGAAAGGGGAGACCGAGCCTTGACAGGACATGCGCTCGCAAATTTTCATAATAAGGAAGATATACACAAAAGGGCATCATAGATCCTTACACGCCCCATGGGGTACCTCATGATCCTTCGCAGGAAACAACAACAAGAACTAGGAGGAATCCTATCTACACCCTCCCGTGGCAGACGCCATCATCAACAGTGGGCCACTGGAGGCCGGCGCCAACCTCATCCAGATCAGCGACGATGTCGGCTGGACGCCGCAGCCCTGCTCCGAGCCCGGCGAGAGCTCGGAGGCACGTAGCTGCCGTCGCTTGTCTCCGGAGTCTCGTAAGGCTCGGGAGAGCTTCTGGACTCCTAGGGGCTGCTGCTGCTGGAGTAGCCACGAGCGGAGCGCGCGTCAACCTGGCGCTCCCCTCCAGGGCAACACTCTAGGCGGCGGCCCTCCGTGTCGAAGACCTTGAAGAAGAGCGTGATGCTGCCATCGTACTCGAAGTGGATCGCAAGAGCACCCCTCGCACGGCAAACCCACACGACCTCGCCCCAGCCACGGGTCATGAAGATCTTGCCGGCAGGGACCGCTTCGATCTCTGCTCCGGTCACCGGAGCGTCGCAGTCGGCGTGCTGCAACCAAAGCTCAAGGGGCCCCCTCGGCGGCATCACGTCAGAGAAGAACCGCGGGAAGCGGATCCAAGAGCTTGGGGGCATCAGCGCCCATAGCACAAGCTCGCGCGAAGAGTCCGCAGCGTGGACTCCCGGAGCGATCGCACGCATCGTCGTCGCACGGCGACCACGGGCGCGGCGCAGGTGGCGCCGCTCATCGCTCCGCCCTCCCGAGCCCTCGGCTTGGGCGTACAAGGGTAGCGGATACCCTGGAGGAGGCCGCTCGCACCACGGCCTCGTCACCACCTGCATCGCCGTCTTGTCGCGATGATGGACCGACCTCTTCCTTTGCTCTGATTTTCCTTTTCCCTATCTTCTCCCATTATCCAATATAAGATTCAGGGGGAGAAAGACATTTAAGGGAAGGAAATCTTCGAATTCATTGCATATCTTTAATTTTTGGGGACATATCTATATCCAAATAGAGTACTAAGTACTCACTCTCTACATGTCATCCCAATATTGGTACTCTTGTGGTTTGCTGTTCTTGCATTGTTTAATAGGTGTTCTTGTGTTATCTAACCCTGTTTTCTCAAGTTCACCTCCTCCAAAGCCAGCTCAAGACCACAAGGTAAGTATATGCATCACACTCATGTGCATGATGATTTCTTGCTGGTGTACATATTGTTTGGAAGAACGAATCATGAACATGGAGGTAAATTTTGTCGGCGTTCTGGGAACGGGGGTCCCCAGACTTGCCTGCCTGCGGCCCATGGCGTGGCTAAGCTAGCGGGTCGTACGACCCATCTTCATCGACAAGGCAATCAAGACCCTCGCGAGGGGCCAAGCCTCGCGGGGCGGACGACGCAAGACCTCCTCGGGAGCGGCCTAGCCAGGCAGGCTCACGAGGAGCGGAGATATCAAGGCGGGGCAAACCTCACGAGGCTCTCGTGACGTGAGCCATGACGACCGACACCAGGCGGGCGCCAGCGCGCGCAGCGTCCTTGTTTCCTCTTTGGTGCTAAGGAGGCAGGCGCAGGCGCGGAGTACCGAGGCATCAGGCAAAGGTTGCCATATCGGTGCAACGAGACCAAGACCAGAAGGACGGCAAGATGGAGATCACCATGGAGCCCAAGACGGCATCATCACCAGAGCCTTTGCAGGCGAAGACCACTTTTGTCAGGATAGCTTGTACTAGCTGTCCCCTTTCAAATTCGACCGCCATTGTTGGCTCCCTTCCCGCTCAATATTTGGGGAGAGGACCAGGGCCTATATAAGAGCTAGCCACCACAGTATAGGAGGGGGAACGGGGGAACGAACCAAGGTCGATCAGGGAGAGTTCTCATCGACAAGTCCACAGAGCACAAGAACACCTCGACCTCAGGAGGCTGTTCTTCCCCTTGTACTCTTCATCATCAGCCCAAGAGGCAATCCACCACCACCACACTGGAGTAGGGTATTACACCACAACGGTGGCCCGAACCAGTATAAATCTTGTGTCTTTCTGTGTAGCGAGTTCGTCGAGTTCGTTCGTGAGTTCTTAGCGAGCTAGGGCGTGGATCGGTAGGAGGGAAAGAACATCGCACGCACCCCAGAGTTCAAACCTTAAGGGTTTTGCCGGAACCCCACATCCGACAAATTTCCTATGGTTACATCACTTGCTCTGATGCATATAGCCAAGATACATGTAACTCGTTGCTTGCTCTTTCATGCTTATGCATTCACATGCTCTTACATTCCGTATTTACATGATTGCATACATGTAGGGGGAGCATATGCATGTTACATGTCTTTCCAAAGCAATACTTGTTATCCTTCATATATTTATCTGAAGCTTTGATGTATGTTGTCATCAGTTACCAAAAAGGGGGAGATTGAAAGCACAAGTGCTCCCTGGGTGATTTTGGTAATTAATGTCAACATTTCTCTTGTTGGACTAACATTTTTATCTAGTATATTTCAGATAAGTTCAACATTGGAGTGGCAGGACAAGACGATGTGGAACCCCTTCAAGATGCTAAGCACAAAGATTGGCAAGAGCTCAAGACTGTACATTTTCATTTTAGTGATCCAAGATCACATTGAGTCCATAGGAAAGCGAATACTATTAAAATGGGATGAGGTGTTGCTTAATGGCTTGCTTGCTCAAAATGCTTAGTGATATGCTCCAAAGCCCTCAACCACTTTCTTATTTCCACATATGCCCCAAAACTAAAGTCAAACTCGGCCCCACCGATTTGATCTACCAGGTGCCACCGAGTTCACTTGACATAGCCACTGCCAAAAACCCTAACTAGTTCCGTCTCACCGGTGGGATCTTGGTCTCACCGAGATGGGCTTGCAAACTCTCTGTTGCCTGTTGCAATTATTTCGGTCTCACCGACATATGCAATTGGTCCCACCAAGTTTGCCTGACCAACTCTCTGTTTGCTCATTACCAAAATCGGTCTCACCGAGTTTTTGTAAGAACTAGTTCCTTATTTAACACTATCTTAAATTTCGTTTCCTTATTTGACACTGAAAAACTTTTTCTTCCCTATCTAACAATGAGTCTAAATTTTATGCCTTTTATAACACTTTCGCCCATTTTGAGCCTAAATGACACTGGAAAAGACCCCTTTGCCCCCATGTGATATGTGTCTGTGCATGATAGTACCGCACACTGATACGGCTCAAATAGCTTTGTGACGATTTAATGTAGTGGCCCTGATCTTTCACTCACGCAAACAACTACAAGATTTATGTGGAAGAATTATTCAGTGGCTAAGAAAATAGAAGATGAATTAGAAAGACAGAGATATATGGAGTGGTGTATGTGTATGTGTGGAAGGAATAGTAGCTAGATTAGATGGATGGATTATAGACGTAGGCGTGTAGTAGCCAAAGAAAAATATAGTGGATGCAAGGAGCACCGTGGTGTAGTACTAGAATATATGGATCGATTATACTGATGAGGATTAGCAGCGGAGGCGACGGGCGACAGAGTAATTAGTAGATGGAGATCAGGAACTAGTAGAAGTAGACGAAAAATAGGAGGCGGTCGACACACACGCAACATCACACATGCACGCACGCGCACAGAAACACGCAACATCACACACACGCACAAAATCAGTAGCACACAGGTGTGCATGCAAACAGACAAACGCGGCAGCACGCACGCACAAACATACCACATGAGGGGCAAAAGAGTCTTTTCAGGTGTCATTTATGCTCAAAATGAACAGAAGTGTCACTACTAGGAAAAGGCCTACTAGTGGCGCACCAGTTTTGCCTACTAATGGCGCACTACTGGTGCGCCACTAGTACCACGCCACTAGTATTTTTTACTAATGGCGCACCATTGGTGCGCCATTAGTATCTGGTATACTAATGGCGCACCAGGCAGTGCGCCATTAGTATAGGCCACGGTGCGCCATTAGTATGCCTCCCAGGGGGCCATATTTACTCATGTGCTTTGCCATACTAATGGCGCACTGCGGGGTGATGCGCCATTAGTATCCTTTGGCATACTAATGGCGCACGTTGGGGTGATGTGCCATTAGTATCCTTTGGCATACTAATGGCGCACGTTGGTGTGATGCGCCATTAGTATCCTTTGGCATACTAATGGCGCACGTTGGGGTGATGTGCCATTAGTATGTATATTAGGGATTTTTTTTTCTTTTCTGATATTTGCACAGATTACAAAATATGTTATTGGATAGAATATAAACAGCACCACACAGCAACAGCAGATTCATCGAATACAATAGAAGATTAGTCTCCGAATACAATTCATCATATTAGTCTCCGAATTCAAAAGACCGAACAAAGATAGAACATTACAAGTCTCGAGACCACGAGTAGTGAGTTTGTCTTCACATTACAAGTCGATATCGATCATCTAAACTACCATCACATAGAAGAGAGCTGCGGTCATCACGATGAGCATCATCGCGATGAAACTGGTCTTCATTCGGTTCCTCCAACGCTCCCTCCTCTCTCCCGCTAGATAGCGCGCGTTTCTAGATTCCGCCTCCACCCTAGTGGTGTACCCTTTGTAACTGTTACCGCTAAAACGGTGAACCTGTCTCCGACTCTCCTCCCAGTCATCGTAGACTTCGGGAACCTTACCCTTGTACACGACATACGACGGCATCTCTATGCACTAGCCAAACAACAGACAATACATAAGCAATATATAAGTATGCAACAAAAGGATCGGAAGAGAAAAGCAAGACATTAATAGCACGATTCATGGTCCTACTAATAAATAGCATCGACATCTAAGTTGAATGACTGTCCAAACCAAAGAGACATACAAGTTCATTAAAGTTTAATTACAACATGAGCTAATCAATGTTTCAGAACTACACATAGCATCACTACTTTCAACTCGACTCATGGGACCGGAGCGTGGATGAAGCCGCCGTCTGTCGTGATGGTCATGAAGTCGCGGGCGTTGTCAGCCTGCATTTGTAGCGTTGTGTCTATCTCACTGTTGGACGGTTGAAATTTGAGGTAGAACTGCCCCGAGGTACGAAGGACATCTTGATGGATGATTTCTGCAAACTCCGACTGGATGCGAAAAAATTCTTGTCGGATGTCCGCGTCCTGGATTGCCGCCAAGCTTGCGGCCCAATCTTTGAGATTATTTGGTAGCAGAAGGTGATCATGGTCCCGTACGATTGCCCGCATGTGATGGAGGGCGTAGTAGGCATCCTTCTGACCGCCAGGCGGCTGCTTGATGCAGGGGAACGTCGTATTGTGGGTGAACACGTGCCTGCCATACCTATGAGCTGGCCTCTTAAAGGTGCCTCCAGATGCGGCGTAGCCGGGGAGAGCATCATCAAGAACTTTCTTGATATTTGTGTAGTCTATCTTGGAGTCACGGTCCGGGTCGAAATACGTGGCCATGGAATATTTCGGGCTTAAGAGGATGAGTGTGCAACGTGTGTCACTGCACAGAACACGGAATGTTAGAAAAAAAAGAACGATCGAAATCTAAGAAATCATATGTTACGGGGCGGTTAGGAGATGACTTACTCGGGAAAGTAAGGCACGAGGAAGTTATCCTTATCTGGGTTTGCCAGAATGACGCCTTCGAGGTGTGAACTCGTGACTTGCCGGTCCCCAGCGCTGCCCAAGATCTTGGCACGCATGTAGAAGGGGTCGACTATCACAATGTCCGGGGTCTTGTCTCTAATGATCTGCATCTCCATACTCAGCGAAAACAGCCGAACGAAGGTGTAGTGCAGTGGATGAAGGTTAAGCATAGCAAAGATGTCATCAAACCGCAGGACGATCGTACCCCCGACGACGCTATCCACAAAGCCCTTGCCCTCTGGCACCTTGGCCACGAAAACCGGGTATGCCACATCATTCTCTCTGAGACGCCGCTTCTCCAAAGAAAGAACACTGTCATGCAGACTCCGCATAGCACCGGTTGCAGCATTGAGCATATTTGTCGGTAGCATCGCCCTACCCGCCACATGCACCCTCCTCGAGATATCCTTAGGTGAAGGTGGCCCATCCTGAGCACGGATCGTACTCGGTGCCGGCTGGCTCGCACTGGCGCCCTTGTTAGTATTTCGTTTCCGTCCCTTCTTCCTGATCTGCTGTAATGGGATCGAGTTCTGCTCACAGACCGCCTTCTTGAGTGTGTTGGGGCTGATAATATTTCGCACGTCGGCTATCTGAGGCTCGGTGAAGGTGGCAGCTGGAGGCGTCTCCTGAGAACTGAACGCCAGACGATCCCTATTGCAATTGGGTTTCTCCGCCATACCAGCTAGATCACGGTCGTCTTTTTCAAGGTTGGGTTCTTGAGAAGGAGGCCCGCAGAACTCATCACCGTACCCATGTTCGGCAAAGTACTTATCAACGTTGGAAAATGTACCGCCGTCGTTGTCATCGTCGTCCGGATCCTGTGCCATATGCATGTCCGGATCCTGTGCCATAGGGATGTCCGGCATGTCCGGTAGCATTGCGGCGTTCTTGCCATGGCTTGGCGCTGGCACGACTAGCGGTCTTGTCTGTGGGGTGGTGTCCCCCGCCCCCAAACGAATCTGGCTCTTCGGCCAAAGCAGGGGCCAGCTTACGCAGGCGCTGAGGGTCATCACATCATCTTCGTCTGCCCCAGCGGGTCGAATCGGAGGTAGCAATTCATCGCAGCCTGGCAGCACCCAAACCAGTTCAACCCTATACAAGGTGGGTGGCATCGGATTACCGTGGAACACGCGGTTGCCCGATTGAACGATTCTGCCCTTGGCGACATCGACCAACTCGCTGCCCACGAAGTGCAGGAGAGTGCAAGGAACATCAACGGCGCCCTGCGAAAACATATAGGGCATCAGGGATGCCCAGTCAAAGGCAAGGAGATGAAGTCATCGGCCGAGAGGCTTAGTTACCGTGATGCCGTCGAGCTCGGCTAATGTCGAGGCGCCGCCACCGGCGGGCGTGCAACTGACGGAGGGGCCGCTTGCTGGCGAGGTGCCGGCCGGCGTACACCCGAGTGCAATAAGATCCAATGCCCGTGCCGGCCCCGGAGACACGAATACCGCCTCCGCCGGAGACACCAATGGCGCCGCCTGCGCGTTGTGCGAGTTGCTGGCCGTGAAGCTGGGAACCGGGGGAGGCCCCTGTTGGCCACCCGCAATCCACGTCGTCAGCCCCTGAATCAAGGTAGGCACAATGGCGGTGAGCGTCGTTCCCAGTTGTTGTTGCACTTGCTCTTGGACAATCTCCGGAATCTGCGCCACTTGTGCCTTGAGTTCTTGAACCTCGCGTGACTGGCTTTCCGAGCTGGTCTTTTTCTCTTTTCGCCCACCAGCGGTATAGTATGATGACCATTTTGTGGACAAGCCTTTCCTGGCCACACGACCAGCTGACGACGGCTTACTGAGCTTATCCTTGTTTTTCATTACGTTCAACGCCCTATTTAAAGGGGTGTCAAAAGGGGAGCTCTGAGACGACCCCGCGCTACTGCTTTCAGCCTCCTGCGGAAGGAATGTGAACCATTTAGAAATTTGGCTTCATTAATTAGAATGCAACCATATGGAGCTAATTACACGGGGGTGTATTCCTTACCAGAACAAGCTCAAGCGCCCTGGTCTTCGGATCCGTGGTAAGCTCCTTTGTTACCGGGTCCTCCTTGTACCAGGCCCTGACAAAGTTCCTGGTCTGCTTGTCACGGAATTTCTCGAAGCGGGGCGGTAGGCCTTGCTCGGCACGCTCCGCGTCCTCCTTGTCCCATATAGGCTCCGCCGCTCTGTAACCGCCGGGACCGAGTTGGTGGACCCCTAAGTTCAACTGCCGCATTTCTTTCCCCCACTGACTTGATTCGGAGGTTGCGCTGCTCTCGCACTTGATCTTGAACTCCGTGTAGTCATCTTCGCTCATCAAAGGATATTTCGCCTTGATCTTCTCAGAACTATCACCTTTTTCAATCATTGCCTTCACCGTGCTTCTCCATGTAGACAGGGCCGTGCTCATCCTCGTGAGGGCAGCATTGTTCACTTTATTCCTTGAGAGGCGTGTGTTTGCAAACTCAGCGGGGAACTTGTATCGTTCGTGCAGCTTCGTGAAGAGGAGGCTGCGCAAATTCCCTCGGTCCTTATGCCTTAGGTTCTCGGTGTTGATCGAGACGGTGCTCCGGAGAATGCACCCGAGCTGAACCGAGTACCCCTTGACTACTTGTTTGGGCGCCGTTGGATGCCCGTCGGAGTTCACTTCAGTAAATTCCTCCTTGACGGTGCCAAGCACGCTCGGGCGCCGGTCCTTCCGTTGCCTCTTCGGTTGGTTGCCATCTGTGCGTGCGCTGCCATCATCAGTGGTGGCATCCTAAGCGGCACCATCAGTGGTGTCATTCCCGACGCCACTAGGGGTTGTGTAGTCAGGATCGGTGTCTTCCGCGGCGTCCTCATAGCGGTGAGGTTCTTCCTCCAGCTCCTGGGACAGCTCCCAGAATTGCTTGCCGCCCGAACCGCCGGCCTCATCGTTGTGGGCCATGCTTCCTCTAAATAGGAAAAAAAATTGGTCAAAAAGTTGGTTATTGTCAAGGAACAAGATCATGGTCTCATCATTTAGGGTTTGTCGACACCGAGGGTCATCCTAAAAGCTAAGCTTTTATCATTTAGGGTTTGTCGACGCCAAGGCACCCTAAAAGCCTAAGCTTTCATCATTTGGGCCTAATCACTTGGCTCTATTGCCACCTATGGTTTAATGCAGCAAGAATAAAGGGGCAATTGATCCTACTTAATTAAGTACTAAGATACCCCGGCCCATGCATTAGTCGCAAGTACCCCATATGTGCTATTTTTAGCAAAGTCATGCTAAAACTCACGGAAAATTTCAGCATGACCTTTGCTGAAAATAGGACAAATGGAGTACCCGAATCTGCCGGAACGTAAGTTAATCGACATTCCGGCAAACTCAAGGGCCTCTCGGGGTACCTGCAAAATCATCACGACACGATGGTCGGAGACAAAACCCAGCAAACTAGCACCACAATGTGCCTCTACTTTCATATGGTATATCCAAGTGCCACAAAAGACCAAATCACATTTTTAAACCAAGTTACACAAAGAAAATGCAAAGACAAGACTCCAGGTATCAAAGAAAATCATGGTTTAAAAAATCGTTCATAGAATCCATAGTTATGTACTAGGTGTTACAACTGCATGGGATACTTACATGACGACACAGACACAAGCAGAGTAACTGGGTAATGTGCAATAGCTAGCCACATAAGTCAGGTACATGAGTGCACCTAAGCACCAAGAGGAACTGTTACAACTCCATAAGGTATATCCAAGTCACTGCTGCTCATATTCAAAAAACCTAACTCCAATATAACCAGAAAGATTTTAAAACATTATATCTCCCTGCTGACACGAAATGAAAGCGTAACAAAAATACCATCTTCTTTTGTTGATGCGTTGGTGTTTCAGAGCAGAGGTAAGAAAACCGGAGACCATATATGTAGTTTCTAACATATGCAAGATTACTTAAAAATTGGAGAGCCATGTCGTTTCTACTGGACCTAAATAGAGCTTGCTGCTGGTGTTGAACAATAAACAGCCACACCACACACTAAGACAAGTAACTGAAATGACTCTCTTTGTATTGTAGTAGAAGAAGAAACAAGAGAGAGATGCAAGATAGTAGTATATATAGGTGAGTCAACCTATTATTCTAGGCAGCTGCCTTGCTGGTGATTCGGTGTCGTCGCAACTGGATCCCTCCCACTCGACCTGCGATCTTCTACAAGGAAAAAGTAGCAGCTCAGTCAACCACCATATAATTATACAAGGAAAAAATGTTACTTGGCACAAGTGTAAACGAGAAGCTTGAGGTAGCAGCAGATTGAAGTGATAAAGTGCAAAGGAGAAGCTTGAGCTAGTAAACAATTTCTGAATGTTATAAAGTGGGGAAAGTAAAATAAAATTCATGACTAGTCATGGCAGTAGAAAAGAGATGAGATTTCACAAAACCAGAGCCAAGCATAGTCAAGAATGTCAAATTTTCAGTTAGTTAATTATTATAGTCCATTGCTAAAAGAGATGATCCGTCCAAGAAATTTAATACTAGATGCATGCAGTCTGTTGAGGATCTTTTAGTGAATGACTAACAACAAGTAGCCGAGCTTGCCCAAGAAAGATTAGATTCAGAATTGCTGGCTGCTACTAGTGAATGGAGCTGACAGTTATACAGTGTCAATTGACAGTAAGTAGAGTGAGATGATCAAACCTTTGTGCTGAATAGCAGTGGCAGTGTAATGTTAACTAAATACAGTTGGCAGTGTATAGAGTGTTAATTGACACTACGTTGGAGTAGTACTGTATAGCAGTGGCTAGTCCTGGATAACTGACAATAAGATAGATTCAGCCCTGCATAGCAGTGATGGTGTAATGTTAACTGCCATTCATGTATCCGCTTGCACAGACCATCTAACATGGCTCCTTATTTTGCTTTTTCATGCTACTATGGCGTGCATGTAATAAAACAATATGTTGTATTTTTCCTACAGGTAAGGAAACATGTATCATATTTCTGCAAAGTCGGGCTCTGTTTTCCTGTTCCATGAGTATTTCGCATTCCCTATAGAAGCTTATCGGTTACTTTTATGTTTAGTACACCCAGGCTATCTCATGACAGAGATTCCACCATATGTTTTTAATCCATGAATAAACTGGAATATGCTCTTCTTTATTAATTCGTTTTGGGAGAATATAGATTTTCTGTAAGCAAAACCTCAATGCTAGCATCTGGATGTTGTACTCCTAGCTAGGTTCATTTCTTCAGCCAATACTTCAGCCATCTTAACAGCCAATAGTACCAAGAGAAGCTCTGTTTCTTCAAGTTAACAGTTAATTTGCACCAATACTTAGTAGCTAGGTTCACAACTTCAGATAGTACTCCCAGCAGTTAATCCCATTACTTAACAGTTAATTTGCACCATCACTTCACAGTTAAGTAGCTGGGTTAACAGTTAATTTGCGCCCTTATACTTACCAACGGCGTTACATACAACAGAAAACAGGCTGCTACGAGCAGTTCATCCCATAAGCAAGTAGAACAAGTGAAAGAAAAAAATTAGGGGGAACAGGGGAAGGCACCTTGGGTAGATGAGGTGGGGCGGCGGGTAGACGGGCACCTTGGCATGCAGGTGCTCGAGGGCGACGAAGCGGCAGAGGTCGAGCGCGTAGGGCTTGAGCAACTCCCCGGAGAGCGCCTCCAGCCACGTCTCCTCCACGAGCAGCTCCGGACTCGGCGAGGCGGAGGTTGCGGCGCGCGCGGGAGAGGGCGAGGTTGGTGTCGGCCCTGCGGCGCTGCTCCGGCGAGAGTGGGGTGGGGTCGGAGGGGAGGAAGGGGAGGATGGGGAGAGGGAGGCGGCGGGGGCGCGGATTGGGAGCGGACGGAGAGGAACTGGCGCGAGGGAGAGGGACGAAGGGGAACTGGCGATTGAGAGGGAGGAATTAGCTATAGGGGGGAAACTTACTAATGGCGCACCCCGAAGGGGTGCGCCATTAGAATGTTTTTTTATATAGCAATGGCGCACCCACGATTGGTGCGCCATTAGTAAACTTTTTTTATATAGCAATGGCGCACCAGCCAGAGGTGCGCCATTAGTAATCTTTTTTTGGTTGCATCTAATAATTTTTTAGAAAATGAATATGAAACAGTAATATTTTTTATAAAAACAGTAATAATTTTTTAAAAAATA